>NC_069785.1:26341332-26677761 GCF_027406575.1 Nycticebus coucang | reverse complement strand
AAGATATTAGACTTTTTAGGCATTCTTCCAAATTTAGATAATAGCCTTTGGCTATTATGGGGAAGACTCTATTTTTTATTTTTCCACTTGTTAGTTTCATATACAATTTTAATCTTCCTGTAAAGTTCTATAAGCCCTTTCCTATATGATCAATAGATAGGAACAATAGTTTCTTCAGAAACATCCAATGCATGCTCTGTGAATTTTCACAATTATAATGTTCGCCTATTTTTTTGGCTTCTGGAACTCTGTGCAGATTCCAGGGCTTCATATATTCCCAGGGAAGCCTTGAAATATTTACCTAAATCCAAAATATGGCTCTCTCCACACATGCAAACCAAGAAGAGGGATATTGTTTGCTGACCACATGCATGTCTATAATTTGGCAAAGAAAATTTTAGACAACAAAAATATTTGTTCCATTTAAATAGAAAGTAACTCATTCACCTGAGACTCATCCCCATATTTTCCTTCATCAGCACTTCCACTCTAAAAACTAACCAAAAGTCATAGAATTTCTTTAACCAAAATAGTAATTATCTTTAAGTCATTCTTTGGTCTATTTTACATACAGTGATTTTGATAAGATACAATACCTAACATAAGCTTTAAAGTTGATTATGTAGCTTTCAAAACATACTTTTTTCTGATTGGTGAAATTAGTAAATGTAAATATGTTATCTTTTTTTTTATTTTTTTTTTTTTTGAGACAGAGTCTCAGTTGCTCTCTTTAGATTGTAGCAGCACCATAGCTGGAGAAGTCAGACAAGAGAAAGAAAAAAAGTCATCCACATTGGAAAGGTAGAAGTCAAATTTATCCTTGTTTACAGATGATAAGATCTTCTATCCTGAGATACCTAAAGATTCCATGAAAAAAACTATTAGAAGTGATAAATTCAGTAAACTTGAATGATAAATAAGCAATATCAATATCAATGAATAGCATTTCTATACACCAGTAGTAAATAATCAAAAAAAGAAACAAAGAAAGTAATCTTATTTACAATAGCTACAAAAAATAAAATAAAATAAAATAAAATACCTAGGAATAAACTTAGCCAAAAAAATGAAAGATCTCTATAATGAAAACTATAAAATTGAAGAGGAAAGAAAAATATGAAAAGCTATTTCATGCCTATGGATTAAAATACTCAATAATGTAAAAAGGTTCATACTACCCAAAGCAATCAAGTGATTCAAAGTAATCTTGATCAAACTACCAACAAAATTATTTTAAAAAACAGAAAAAAATCCAAAATTTATATGGAACCACAAAAGATGTAGAGTAATCAAAGTTATCCTGAGCAAAAAGAACAAAACTGGAAAAATTACATTACTTGTTTTCAAATTATACTATAAACCTGTAGTAATCCAAATAGCATGATTCTGACATAAAAACTAACAAAATTGCCAAGAACATATAGTGGAGAAAGGACAGGTGCCTTCAATAAATGATGCTGGGAAATCTGGATATTCATATGCAGAAGAATGAAATTAGACCCATGGTCCCTGAAACATACAAAAATTAGATAAAAATGGATTAAAGACTTAAATTTAAGACTTGAATCGGTGGCGCCTATGGGTCAAGGAGTCAGCCACTTGCCCCATATACCAGGGGTCGGGCGGGTTCAAGTCTGCCCCAGCCAAAAATTGCAAAAAAAAATGCTTACTGTCCTACAGGTTAATAAGACTTGAACCAATGAAACTACTAAAAAAAAAAAAAAATTGAGGAAACACTGCATGATATTGGTCTGGGGAAGAACACCTTGAGTAATAACTCCAAAGCACAAGCAACAAAGCAAAATTGGACAAATAGGATCACATCAAGCTATGAAGTTTCTGCACATTAAAGGGAACAATGAACCAAGGGAAGAAACAACCAATAGAATGGGAGAAAATGGAAGAACATTTGTAAACCCCCTATCCCACAAGGGATAATAACTAGAATATATAAGGTACTTCAACAACTAGATAAGAAAAAATTAAATAATCTGATTTAAAAATAGGTATAGACTATTAGAGGCCAAGGTAAGCCAGGGTGAGATTCTAACTCTACCAAATATAGAAAAATTAGCCAAGCGTTGTAGTAGGCCCTTGTAGGGTCAGCTACTTGGGAGTCTCAGGTGCTTGGACACTTAAGCCCAAGAGTATGAGGTTTCTGTTAGCTATGACTTCATGGTGATCTACCTAGGATAACAAAGTGAGACTCTATCTCAAAAAAAAAAAAAAAATGAGTAAAAGATACAAATATACATTTCTCAAAAATGACATAAAAATGGCCAACATGTATATGAAAAACAGAAATGTAAATCAAAACTACAATAGATATCATCTCATCCCAGCTAAAATAGCTTTTATCGAAAAGGCAAGTAATAACAAATGTGTGAACATGTGGAGAAAGGTAAACCCTTGCACACTGCTGGTGGGAATATAAATTAATGCAGCCACTTTGAAGAACACCAATTGGGGGGAGTCCTCAAAAATATAAAGGTAGAACTATATGACCTAGCTATTCAACTGGTGGGTATATATATAAAGGAGGGGAATTCAGTGTATCAAAGACGTTTTCTTCTCCCAGGCTTATTGTTCCACTATTCTCAATGGCCAAGATTTGGAATCAACCTGCATGCTCATGAATGGATGAATGAATAAAGAAATTGTGGTACACAATGGAATATCATATACTCCCAAAAGAATGAAATTCTGCCATTTGCGACAACGTGAATGAAATGGTAGAACATTATGTAAAGTGAAATAACCCAAGTGCAAAGAGAAAAAATCCCACATGTTCTTGACACAGTGTTTCCTCTCTGAGAGCTGGGCAAGTACTCAAAATCAGTCTTATGATAAACTCCATCTCTAGGCACAAATAGGCCCTTTGCCAGCTACATTCTCTGGATATAAACAAAGCTCATAAAAGGCAGCCTGACTGGTATCTCCTCTGGGCTACCTCTCCTGCAGTAGGTAACAGATCCTGCTTCCTCTCCCAGAGCACAGAAGAGCTCGCCTGCAGCGAAGACTGCAAGGACTGCATTCCTCTACCTTGTAGCAGCTTTAAAATTAACTTCTGCCCACAGGCCCCTGGTGCCAAACAGCAGTGAAATATTTCAGACATAAATTCCATCTCTCTAAAACTCCCCACCTGCCGGATAGGAAAAGCAGTATATAAACTCCTAGACAAAAGGCCCAGGAGGGCTTCCCCCTCATCCCCCTTCACTGCCATGGAGCCTTCCTTATCTATCTTTTATCTTTCAATCAACTCTGTACTTTCACTTACTTGCAGCGTCTGTAGGTTCATTCTGGGTCTCTGAGACCAGGGACCTGGCAGAGAGAGAACTTCTAACTACATCCTTATTCATATGTGGGAGCAAAATATTAAAAACAATCAATCTCAAGGAAGCAGAGAGTAGAATGATGCTTACTGAGGCTGGGAAGTATAGTAGTAGGAGAGAATAAAGTGGAGATGGTTAATGGGTCCAAAAATGCAGTTCAATAGCTAAATAGAATGAATAGCATTAAATAGCACAACAAAGTGACTATGATCAACAATATTTTAGGGCATACTTTAAAAGAACTGAAAGTAATACTGGAATATTCCTAATACAAAGATATGACAAAAGCCAGACGTTATGATACCCCAATTACCTTGATTTGATGAATTCACATTGCATGCCAGTATAAAGTGTCACATACACCTGTAAACGTATACAACTATTATATACCTATAACAATTTTAAAGGTTAATAATAAGAAGAAAATAACAAAGATCAAAGCAAAACAGATAAAAATTAAATACAGACTACAAATATCACAGAAAACATCAAAGAAACTAGAAAAAAATAAATATTACCTTTTAGCTAGACTGAGAAAATAAGAAAAGAGAAAGCTAAAATAAATAAAATAGAAAATGAAAAGGAGATATTACAACTGGTATAATATCCATAACACAAAACATAGTAATACATTACTATAGACAATTATATGAAAACAAATTGGATCACCTAAAAGAACTGAATAAATTTCTGGAAAAACAAACCCTATCAAAACTGAGTCATAAAGCTATATAAAATCTGAACAGACTAATAATCAGTAAGGAAATTGAATCACTAATCAAAAATCTAACAAGGAATAGCCAAGGAATAAATGACTTTACTGCTGAATTCTACCAAACACTTAAAGAAGAATTAATATCAATCCTTTTCCACCTCCTCCAAAAACTTAAAGAGAAGGGACCGTATCCAAACACATTTTACAAAGACAGTATTACCCTGACATTAAATCCAGACAGGGTTTTGAAGATAAGAAAACTACAGGCCAATATGCCTGATGAGCATAGGTACAATAATACTCAACAAAATACCAAGAAACTGATTTAAACAGAGCAATAAAAGAATCATACGCCATAATGAAGTTGGATTTTACTTGGGATACATATCAATATAAGTAATAGCATGTATACCATATCAATATAATAAAAGACAAAACTATATGATTATCACAAACATGCAGAAGGAGCATTTGACCAAATTCAACATCCTTTCCTGGTAAAAACACTCAATAAAAATTAGAAATTAAAGGAATGTATCTCAACACAATACAGCAAGTCACAGATAACCTGATAATCAACCATGAAAAGTTCAAAGCTTTTCCAGATCAAGAACGAGACAAGGATACCTATTTTAGCCACCCCTATTTAACATAGTACTGGACGTACCACGCAGAGTAATTAAGCAATGAAAAGAAATTTAAAAAAAAACATTCAAATTGGAAATAAAAAGTAAAACTACTTCTCTTTTCAGATAATACGATCTTATATAGATACATCAAAGACTCCACCAAAAAAAAATTATTAGAACTGTTGAAAAAATTTGGAAAAAATGCAGGATACAAACTTACCACACAAAACCCAGTAATGTTTTTATGTATTAACAATAAACTATACCAAAAAAAAAAAAGACTCAAGAAAGCAATCCTATTTACAATTGATCAAAAAGATTAAATACTTAGAAATAAAATTATCCTAGGATGTTTAAAATCTATACACTGAGAACTGTAATGTATTGATGATAGAAACTAAGGAAAACTAAAGATGAAAATAAAAAGGAAAGTGACTTGTGTTCATGGATTGGAGGAATTAATATTCTAAAATGTCCATGCTACCCAAAGTGATCTACAGATTCAATACAATCTCTATTAAAATTCCACTAACGTTTTTCACAGAAATAGAAAAGATAATACTAAAATTTGTACAGAACCATAAGAGATCACAGATAGCTAAAGAAACTTTGAGAAAGAAGAACAAAGCTGAAGGCATCACACATTGTTATTTCAGATTATGTCACAAATCTCTAATGATCAAACAGCACGGTAATAGCATAAAAATATCCCTTCAGTCACTGGTGCTGAGAAAACTGAACATCCACTTTAAAAGGAATGAATTTGAAGTCTTATATTATGCCATACCAGAAAAATCAACTTAAAATGTATTAAAAATTTAAATGTAAGATCTAAAACCATAGAACTCTTAGAATGAATAAATAAATTAATAAACAAGGGAAAACCTCCTTGACATTGATGTTGGCAATGGTTGTTTCAGATATGACCCCAAAAAGCACAAACAACAAAAAGTAAAAATAACGAGTGGGTCTACAGAAAATTATAAAGTTTTTTTCATATCAAGGAAAACAAAATAACAAAAAGACAATCTAAGAAATGGCAGAAAGTATTTGTATATCATATATACAATAAGGAGTTAACTTCCAAAATATAAGGAACTCATATCATTCAATATCAAATATAATAACAATCTAATTAAAAACTGAGTAAAGGACATGGATAGACTTTCTTCAAAAGAAGATGTATAAACCACCAATACACATAATACCCAAGATTTGTGAACAACTTAAGTGCCCATTGACAAATGGATAAAAATAAATACGGTTAATATGTATGATGGGATATTATTCATCCTTAAAAAATGAGGGTAACCCTGGCATTTGGAACTACATGGATGCCTCTGGTGGATATTAGGCTAAGTGAAATAAGCAGGACATGCAAAAAAGCTTCACTTAAGTGTGGAATACAGAAAAGGTGAACTCTTAGAAACATAGATAAAATAATTCTTATCAAGGGCTGGTTGTTGGGGGAAAATCAGCAGATGAGCATCAACGAATACAAAATTCAGTTACAAAATGAGTATGTTTCAGAACTCCAATGTATAGGACAATGACTATAATTAATAATAACATACTGTAGACTTGAAATTTCCAGAAATATTAAATGTTTTTAACATGTGCACACACAAAAAAGTGTAACTGTGTTAATGTTAGATATGTTAATTAGCTTGCTTGTGGTAATCTTTTCACAATGTATAGGTATATAAAATCATCATGTCGTATACTTCAGTTTTTGTCAGCTGTACTTCAATAAGGCGAGGAAAAGCACCTCAGTGGCTACAAACTCTCAGGGAATCCAGATTTGCTTCCATGTTGCATACAGGCATGGAATCAGACTAATCTGGGCTCATACCTATTACTTTAAGCTATAAAATGTAACCTCTCTGCTCTTAAAGGTTTTTAAGATCTCCTACACAGAGGTGTTGTAAGTAACTGGCTGGTATCATTATTAACAGTAGTAACAATATCACAAGGTCAGGAAAAAAGTTATAATGTACTTTTCAGCCCTAACTTAATCTTTCTTTCTTTCTTTCTTTCTTTCTTTCTTTCTTTCTTTCTTTCTTTCTTTCTTTCTTTCTTTCTTTCTTTCTTTCTTTCTTTCTTTCTTTCTTTCTTTCTTTCTTTCTTTCTTTCTTTCTCTCTCTCTTTCTCTCTCTCTCTCTCTCTCTCTCTCTCTCTCTCTCTCTCTCTCTCTCTCTCTCTCTCTCTCTCTTTCTTTCCTTTCTTTCTTTCTTTCGTGCTTTACACTTGATAGACCCACTACATGATGGTCATATCCAGAGGCTTTTAAATTTTAATCACCACTGATGAATTATATAGTGCAGGAGCTGCTCTGAAGGCAGCTTTTGGAAGGGAGACTAAACTTTCACTAGCGGTTGGAAGTGGATAAATTAATTTATCTTTTCATCTTGGGTGAGCCCTTGGAGGAAATCATTATCATAAAACATTGTAAATCTATAGACTTGGCAGCTTCTGCCCCGCAGAGTCTCGGGACTTGAGTAAATATGGAGATTTAGAGATTTACTGTCTTTTCCTTTGAAGAGGTGATTTCCCTTGGTAGGGAAAGATGGACATGGCAATAGAAAAAAAAACAAAAAAAAAACCCCTGTTTTAACTTTGAACCTGAACCAGCTTTGAAATACATATATCTCTTTACCAGGTTAGCCTTCATAGCTGCAAAGCCATTTTTATTAAATTACAATGTTAAACTTTAGAGCAAAGATGAGCTGGGGGAAAAAAAAATCTTACTCAATATATGCACCTACCGTGAATCAACATTAAAGTCTGTACATCATTATCAACATTTCCTCTGAGGCCTGATGAGACAGAGAAACTTCATTAGTACACATTGTCAAGCTAAGAAATTGAAAATGGAAAATAAAAGTAACTATTCAGCCTAAACGTTGAAGGTTGCATTCATTTAAAACAGGAAAAAATGTTTTTTAAGAAAATGTTTGAATAAGAGTCTCACAGTAATTACAGGATTTACTGACGGTAGCAGAGAAAGTGTACAACAACAGAGAGACTCCTGAGGAGAAGCAAACTCGAGCTCAGACCAAAGAAACTCAGGACTTGGCTAAGGTCTTACTGGTCGCCACTGCTGCTGAGCCACAGGACCGACAAACCCGGCTGCGATGGCTAGCAGATGAAAATGAAGAAAAACCCTGGGGGAGTCGGTGACTGCAGAGAAACCAGTGCGCCTACTGTAAGGAAATGGGGCATTGAGCTAGAAAGTGCCCCAAAAGAAGAACTGGCAAGCAGCCCATCCCCCAAGGTAAAACTCACGTCCTGGAACTTGGGAAATGAGTGACTAGAGGGGTCAGGGTTCAGCACCCCTCCCTAAACCCAGGGTAACCCTCAAGGTGGAGGGGACGCCAATAAACTTTCTGGTAGATACAGGAGCCCAATATTCGGTGCTTATAACAGACCAAGGTAAATTGGACACAAGAAAGTCCTGAGTGCAAAGAGCAACTGGGATGAAATAGTAATCCCAGAATGCCCATACCCCCTGTTAAGTAGAGATCTGCTGAGCAAGATTGGGGCCCAAATATTCTTTAAGCAGGAAGGACCCCAGGTCACAGATAAACAAGGGCACCCCACACAGGTGCTAACCATTCAGTTAGAAGATGAGTACAAATTCCACCAGCCACCATTACAGGCCCAAGGTGACATTGACATTGATGCCAGACTCTGCTCTTACTCCTGGGCATGGGCCGAGAAGGGAGGCACAGGATTGACCACCCATTGACCCCCAATTCTGGTAGAACTTAAACCCATTGACCCCCAATTCTGGTAGAACTTAAACCTTTTTGGGGTCATACAGGAAAAGCAATACCCTATGGCAGCAGAAGCAAAGAAAGGAATATTTCCACACATCAGGCGCCTCCTACAGGCGGGTAATCCCTTGCCAGTCTGCTTGGAATACTCCCCTGTTGCTTGTCAAGAAGCCCCTTTACCAAGCCTCAAAAGAGAAAGAGCCTTTTCAATGGTCAGAACACAGGGCCCGAGCATTCAGAGAGCTCAAGCTGCCCTCCTAACTTCTCCTGCGCTGGGACTCCCAGACATAACAAAAGCCTTTCCATCTGTGGATGCACATAAGGGGGTAGCCAAAGGAGTATTAACTCAGACTCTGGGACCTCGGACTCGCCCAGTGGCCTATCTTGTGCCAGACAGGACTGTACTTACAACCTCAGCAAGTCTCCAAAGTAAAATTGGCTCTGAGAGATATTTTAACCACAACTTAACAAATGGAAAAATATTTTTACAAACTGAATGGGTATTCTAGCACATGAATGAACACAGCCCTCCACCTTGGACAAAGTTATTAGGTCTTTGTAGTTTTTATCTGGGAAAGGAATTAGGGTGTATGCTCCCTAGTCAGGGTGCACCCATCCAAAATGTTTGGGACTGCTTTATTCATAACCTTGCTAGGGCTCCAAGGGTATGGCCTGCAACATGTTTGTGCCTAGGGATGGAAATCTAATTTCTGAGTTCACCTGAGACTGAAAAATAAGGATTCCCTGCCTAGCTCTGAATAGGAAAATTCTATATCAATGTTATATTTCGCAAAATGTCTCTCATTTGTAAAATGTAATAATTTGGTTGTTTAAATTATTAGAAAAGCTGAATCTTTGTCAAAAAATAAGATTCTTGCCTTTTAAACCTTCTAGTTATCAGTTTGGCTGAGTGAATGGGTGACTTCATGGTAAACTGGGATCCTGTTTTGTGGGAATTAAGTTTTTGAGAGTAAGAGAAATTAGACAGAAAGGAGAATGGCATTGTGTAAAGAAAGAATCTTGTGTGATAAATTTTGTCCTGAAACAGAATAGTTGTGTAAGAAAGTTGAAGGCAGGGCAAAAGTTAAAGAAAGTTTAGAATGCTTGTAGATGGTCTGTTCAGGTTAAATGAAGCTCATAAAAGAGAATTTGTGAAAGAATTTACATGTGATCCAGTTGACTATGTATTTCCTTTAAAATCTTTTGGCTTGTAATTTTGCTTGAACAAATGTTTTAAGGCTTTGATATTTGACAAACCTTCTGAAATCAAAACTCTAAAGTTTAGTCTTTTTAAAATATCAAGACCACTGAAAGTCTGAGAAAAACACATTAGACTGATTTGTTACAAGAAACACTGTCCAATATGAAATAGTGATTAATTTTATATGAGTTATGATATGGATGTTCCAATGTTATAAAACATTAATCTGCCCTAATGTACATTGACAGTAATAATTTTAATTCATATCAAAAAAGTGTTTTTTATAACTGGCTGAGTCCTTTGTCTAGGGGTAAATATCCAAAAGGCTAAATCCAGGGTGGCCTCCCGGCTTACGCATTATAGCGGCCACCGCCCTTCTGGTGAAGGATGCTGACAAGCTTGCTCTTGGGCAAGGGTTATTAATAACCACACCCCACTCCATCGAGGGAGTTCTGAAACAACCACCGGACCGGTGGATGAGTAATGCACGGCTAACCCCCTATCAAAGCCTGCTACTGAACCCACCAAGGATCCAGTTCCAGCTCAGTACAGCCTTGAACTCTGCTACTCTCCTACCTAACCCAGAGACAGAGGCACCAATTCACAACTATCAGAACATTTTAGTTCAGGTCTACAACCTCCATCAGGACCTGACCAACCAGCCACTACCAGATGCTGAGGAAACCTGGTTCACGGATAGTAGCAGCTTTATGAGGAATAGGCAAAGGTACACAGGGGTGACAGTGGTTTCTAAAACAGAGACATTGTGGGCTGAGCTGCTCCCAAGTGGTACCTCTGCCCAGCAGGCAGAACTTATTGCCCTCACCAAGGCCCTAATTATAGGAAAAGAGAGGGATGGAGGGAGGAGGGTGGGGCCTTAGTGTGCGTCACACTTTATGGGGGCAAGACATGATTGCAAGAGGGACTTTACCTAACAATTGCAATCAGTGTAACTGGCTTATTGTACCCTCAATGAATCCCCAACAATAAAAAAAAAAAAAAGAAAGTTAATATCTATACAGACAGCTGTTTCGCATTTGCTACAGCCCATGTCCACGGGGCTATCTACCAAGAGAGGGGGCTGCTAACTGCGGAAGGAAAGGCAGTCAAAAATAAACAAGAAATACTAGATCTCTTAGCCACTATCTGGTTACCAAGGAAAGTGGCTATTATTCACTGCCCGGGACATCAGAAGCCCATCATCCTGGTGGCTAAAGGCAATCATTGGGCAGATGAGGCCGCTAAGGATGCAGCCCTTAACGCAGCCCAGACCCTGGACCGCTAATCCTGCCAGAGAAGCCTGAATGCACCCTGAAAGACCTGGCATGGCTCCAGTCTATTCCCCAAGCACACTGCCCTCTGCAATATAACAGCTGGTAGTGTACTGCTGATGGAAAGACCATCCTCCTAGCAGAATTAGGGCTGAAAGTGTTGCAATGCATACACCAGGCTACCCATATGAGCAAAAGTAAACTAAAAGATTTAGTTCACCATGCAAGAATCAAAATTGAATGACTGGACGCCAAAGTTAATGAAATAATCAATGCCTACAAGGCCTGCCAGCTCACCAACGCCAGGGCTGGGCCAACTACCCAAGGAAATCTTGACTAAAGGGACAAGCCAGGTGTGTACTGGGAAATAAATTTTACAGAAGTTAAACCAGGACGGTATGGGTATAAATACCTTTTAGTTTTTATAGACACTTTTTCTGGGTGAGTTGAAGCCTTCCCTACGAAGCATGAGACCGCCCAGACATTGGCAAAGAAACTGGTAGAAGACATCCTCCTCAGGTATGAACTGCCAGCCCTGATTGGCTCAGAGAACGGCCCTGCCTCCGTGTCTCAGGTAACACAAGGGGTAGCTATGGCTCTGGGAACAACCTGGAAATTACATTGTGCTTACAGGCCCCAGAGTTCAGGTCAGGTACAAAGAATGAACCTAACCTTAAAAGAGACCTTGACTAAATTAACTCTAGAGTCTGGCATGGACTGGGTGGTTCTCCTCCCCTTCATACCTTGTATCAGGTTACAAATTCTCCTTATAAGCTTGGGCTGATTCCCTACGAGATACTCTATGGGAGACCATCACCCATCGTTCCTAATACCCGCATAGAAATGATAACTGAAGTAGATGATGAAGATTTCCTTCTTTCCCTTCAATGTTATCAGCAGGTACAAAAAAAGTGCTGGAGTTGCCTGCAGGCTACTTATGAAGCAGGCCCCGTACCTGACCCCCACAAGTTCCGGCCTGGTGACTGGGTCTATGTAAAGAGGCATTGCCGGGAAATGCTGGAATCCTGGTGGAAAGGACTGTATGATCTTACCTTAAAGGAGAAAAATAGATTCAGGGTGAAGGGATAGACATCTATAATTCAGGCAAATAGAAATCAGAAAACAGCAGGGGTTGCAGTTTTATTTGCAGATACAATTAGCTTTAAGCCAATAAAGATAAAGACAGATGAGGATGGTCACTACATATTTGTCAAGAGAAATACCCAACATGAAGAGATTTCATTATTAACATTTATGCACCCTACAATAATGCTCCTCAATTTATAAAGCAAACCCTAATGGAGATGAACAATTTGATATTTTCCTGCACTATGATAGAGACTTTAACAGCCCTTTGACAGTTTTGGATAGATCCTCCAAGAAGAAACTAAACAAATAAATATTAGATTTAAAACTGACACTGGACCAAATAGACTTAACAGAACTCTACAGAACATTTCATACTAATAAAAATGAATATACATTCTTCTCATCAGTGCACACTCATCCTCCAAAATTGATCATATCTTAGGACACAAGTCTAATCTCCACAGATTTAAAAGAATAGAAATTATTCCTTGTATCTTATCGGACCACCATTGAATAAAAGTCAAAATCAACAGCAACAGGAATCTTCATACTCAAACAAAGTCATGGAAACTAAATAATCTTAGGCTGAATGCTAACTGGGTCAAAGACTAGATTAAAAAAAGAAAGCATCAAATTTTTGGAACAAAATGATAATGAAGATACAAATTATCAAAACCAATAGGGGGCAGAGACAAGATGGCTGACTGAAGCCAGCTATCCACAGAGGCTTCTGTCCAGAAGGAGCGTTAAAGGACAGAAATTTAGCAAGTAACCTGATGAATTAGAGCTGCACAAAGAGAGAAGGTTGAAGAACACACATCAACCCTGCTGAGGTGAGCTGAGACCCCAAGGATACAAACAAAAGATACAAAAATCCATCACAAAGCAGATGGAAGGCCCCTTCCCAATGCGAATGGCTTGGAGTGCCCCAAAAACAAATGAGCAGAGTTCAAAGGTCCTCCCACTACACTCCACAGAAGAGACCCTCTAAAAACTGCACCTACCTCCTCTACTAGGGTGCCACAGCATTCTCCTGCCAGGCATAAAACTGTATAAAACTGTATATATTCTCTACCTGCAATTATGAGCTCCCAGCACTGACCTCCACTCTCACTGTGAGGTCTGGAGGCCTGTCTCCCAGGACTCCAGATCCTTAGGTGATTTCTCAAGGGGTGTGGACAGGGCTTGGACTGCAGCTGGTCAGTGCTGATTCTGTGGCACAAGAGTGAGGAGAGGACGGTGGGCTGAGAGGGAACCATGCTGGAGCAGCCGTGCCCTGAGGTGCAGAGGAGCAGTTGTTTTTGGCAACAATAGGGCTCATCCCAGATATTCCGAAGCCACACCCCCTGTCTCCCTGGGCAAACAGAAGAGGCCAGGCATCTCCTCAGGTGGCAACCATGATGGAAAAGATCTGGGACAGAAATGCAGGCCCCATGAGTAAAGGGTTTGCCTGTGGTGGTACCAGCCTGGGTGGTGCGCGGGGACTAGAAAACGCACGTGCAGAGCCGGGAAATTCCCAGGATGGGGCTGACCCAGAGGACTGCTATAGTGAGCCTAAGACGCACCCGGCCCTCAAGTGATTGTCAGCCTATAGACAAAGGAAGGCAGGATTCTAGAACTGACATCTAACTGTGCTGCGAATACACATCTGCAGGAGCAAAGACAGGGCCTGAGGCGCAGGTTCGGGGAACTCAAAACAGCTTCTCTTCTTCAGGGGAATTCAGCAGGGACAGAAACATATTCCCACAAAGTTGTTCTGTTCTGTCAGTAACATCAATCAGGGGCGGGGCTGGAACTGAGTGAACACCCCCCAGCCACCATCAAGCGCCCGAGGTTGTCAGATCTCACCTCCCCCTGCTGGATAGAGGAAGAGAGCAGCGGCCTGGCTGAGCAGAAATACATTTCCTTGTGATTCAGGCAGGTACAAACCCCTGAAGTATCTGCTCATTGGAGGCAACTGGGTCACAGTCCTGCGGGGCTATCACTGACTGGGTGTGACAGAGGTGCAAGGTGAGGAGAAATCATCAACTTTCCCAGACTAATCTATTTGCTGAGTGGGTCCTCCTGACTTCACGGAGCACCGGAGCAAGTCATATTTGAGTTGTCAGTAGACCCCTGAGATCCAGTTGCCAGAGATCTTTTTAACTCTCACACCTGAGACAGGTGATGACTAAGACAATTGATTTGAACTTTTTGAACTGAGTCAATCACCTGAGGACTATCCAAGTGGTCCCCTGGGTGTGTGGTTGTAGGAAGATTTGATTTTCCTTTTCCGATTGTTACCTGTAGGGGTCGGGGTGAATTAATTGGAGGTATTTCTCCACAGCTGAGACTTCAACCCAGAGTAACTGTTTCACTAGGGTCACATAGAAACCAGCTGAAAACAAATCAGAACCACTTAGCCCCTCTACACCAAACAGGGCCCCAGTTTCTCAAGCCATAGCACTATACAGGTTCTCGCCAAAGCTCCAGAGGAAAAGTCAAATGGTGTAAAATAATCATGGGACGGAATCAGCAGAAAAACTCTGGTAACATAAATAACCAGAATAGATCAACCCCCACAAGGAAAGATATGGCTGATGTAACTGAAGATCCCATTCATAAACAGCCAGCAAAGATGTCAGAAATCGAATTCAGAATTTTGATTGCAAATAAGATTAATAGAATGGAGGAAAATTTGGAATTAGAAATTCGAGGAGCGAGCGGCGCCTGTGGCTCAGTCGGTAAGGCGCCGGCCCCATATACCGAGGGTGGCGGGTTCAAACCCGGCCCCGGCCAAACTGCAACCAAAAAATAGCCGGGCGTTGTGGCGGGGGCCTGTAGTCCCAGCTACTCGGGAGGCTGAGGCAAGAGAATCGCTTAAGCCCAGGAGTTGGAGGTTGCTGTGAGCTGTGTGAGGCCACGGCACTCTACCGAGGGCCATAAAGTGAGACTCTGTCTCTACAAAAAAAAAAAAAAAAATTCGAGGAGCAATTCAAAAGTTGTCTCAAGAATTCAACGAATTTAAAGACAAAACCACCAAAGATTTTGATTCACTGAAGCAAGAATTTGCAGGCCTCAAAGATCTGAAAAATACAGTAGAATCCCTTGGTAACAGAGTGGAGCAAGCAGAAAAAAGGACATTGAAGACAAAGCTTTTGAATGCTCCCAAACTCTCAAAGAGGAAGAGAAATGGAGAGCAAAAAGTGATCATTCTCACAGAGAGCTCTGGGATAATTCAAAGAAGGCTAATATCTGCCTCATTGGAATCCCTGAAAGTGATGAAGTGGCCTCTCAAGGCACAGAGGACCTTCTCCATGAAACTGTGAAATTTAATTTTCCAGACAATCCAAGAGATTCTGAAATTCAGATAGCAGACAGTTTCAAAACCCCAGCACGACTCGATCCAAATAAGACATCCCCAGACATATCATAATTAATTTCACTAAAGTTAATATGAAGGAGAAAATTCTCAAAGCAGCCAAATGTAAGAAATGCATTACCTACAAAGGGAAGAATATTAGAATGACTGCAGATCTCTCTGCTGAAACTTTTCAAGCCAGAAGAGGGTGGTCATCAAATTTTAATCTCCTAAAACAAAATAACTTTCAACCCTAGATCCTGTATCCAGCTAAACTGAGCTTCATTTATGATGGAGAAATTAAATACTTTAATGACATTCATATGTTGAAGAAATTTGCCATAACCAAACCGGCTCTTCAGGATATTCTCAGACCTATCCTCCATAATGAACAGCCCAACCCTCTACCACAAATGTAAACTCACTCAGAAACTTGATCAAACTCCAACTTCCACAGTGGCGAAAGATTAAAAATGTCCACTGGACTTTCGAAAAACTCGATACTCATAATTTTACCAGACTTATCAATATTCTCCATTAATGTGAATGGCTTAAACTGTTCTCTAAAGAAGCACAGATTAGCTGACTGGATACAAAAACTCAGGCCAGATATTTCATCTTACCTTAAAAGATAAATATAGATTCAGGGTGAAAGGATGGTCATCCATATTTCAGGTAAATGGTAATCAGAAAAAAGCAGGTGTTGCAATTCCATTTTCAGACACAATAGGCTTTAAACCAACAAAATTAAGGAAAGATAAGAATGGTCACTTCAAATTTATTAAGGGTAATAAATAACATGATGAGATTTCAATTCTGAATATTTATGCACTCAACCAGAATGCGCCTCAATTTATAAGAGAAACTCTAACAGACATGAGCAACTTGATTTCTTCCAGTTTCATAACAGTTGGATTATGCAGTGTTGGATAGATCCTCCAATAAGAACCTGAACAAAGAAATATTAGATTTAAACCTAACCATCCAACATTTGGATTTAGCAGACATCTACAGAACATTTATCCCAACAAAACTCAATACAAATACTTCTTATCAGCCCACAAAACATACTCCAAAATTGATCACATCTTAGGTCACAAGTCTAGCCTCAGTAAATTTAAAGGAATAGAAATTATTCCTTGCATCTTCTTGGACCACCATGGAATAAAAGTTGAACTCAGTAACAACAGGAATCTGCATACTCATACAAAAACAGGAAAGTTAAATTACCTTATGCTGAATGATAGCTGGGTCAGAGATGAGATTAACAAAGAAATTGCCAAATTTTTGGAACAAAATGACAATGAAGACACAAATTATCAGAACCTCTGGGATACCACAAAGACAATCCTAAGAGGGAAATTTAGGAAGGCACTGCAAGCCTTCCTCAAGAGAACAGAAAGAGAGGAAGTTAACAGCTTAATGGGACATCTCAAGCAACTGGCAAAGGAAGAACATTCGAACCCAAACCCAGTAGAAGAAAAGAAATAACCAAAATTAGAGCAGAATTAAATGAAATTAAAAACAAAAGAATTATACAACAGATCAATAAAACAAAAAGTTGATTTTTTGAAAAGGTCAATAAAATAGATAAACCTTTAGCTAACCTAACAAGGAAAAAAAGAGTAAAATCTCTAATTTCATCAATCAGAAATGACAAAGACGAAATAACAACAGAGTACTCAGAAAAAAATCCTTAATGAATATTACAAGAAACTTTATTCTCAGAAATACGAAAATCTGAAAAAAATTGACTAATACTTGGAAGGACATCACCTTCCAAGACTTAGCTAGAATCAAGTGGAAATGTTGAACAGGCCAATATAAGTTCTGAATAGCATCAACCATACGAGATCTCCCTAAAAAGAAAAGCCTGGATCAGATGGCTTCATGTCAGAATTCTATCAAACCTTTAAAGAGGAACTAGTACCTATACTACCCAACTTGTTCCAAAAAGTAGAAAAAGAAGGAAGACTACCCAACACGTTCTATGATGCAAATATCACCCTGATCCACAAACCAGGAAAAGACCCAACAAGAAAAGAAAATTATAGACCAATATCACTAATCAATATAGATGCAAAAATATTCAACAAGATCCTAACAAACAGAATCCAGAAACATATCAAACAAATTATACATCATGACCAAGTCGGTTTTATCCCAGGGTCTCAAGGCGGGTTCAATATACGGAAAACTATAAGTATAATTCAGCACATAAACAAATTAAAAAACAAAGATCATATGATTCTCTCATTTGATGCAGAAAAAGCTTTTGATAATATCCAGCATCCCTTCATGATCAGAACACTTAAGAAAATTGGTATAGAAGGAACATTTCTTATACTGATGGAGGCCATCTACAGCAAACCCACAGCCAATATCATATTAAATGGAGTTAAATTGAAATCATTTCCACTCAGATCAGGAACCAGACAAGGATGCCCATTGTCTCCACTGCTCTTTAACTTTGTAATGGAAGTTTTAGCTATCACAATTAGGGAAGAAAAGGCCATCAAGGGTATCCATATACGGTCAGGAGAGATCAAACTTTCGCTTTTTGCAGATGATATGATTGTATATGTGGAAAACACTAGGGATTCTACTAAAAAACTCTTAGAAGTGATCAAAGAATACAGCAGCACCTCAGGTTACAAAATCAACATTCATAAATTGGTAGCCTTTGTATATACCAACAATAGAAAGTTGAGAAAACAGTTAAGGACTCTATCCCATTCACAGTAGTGCCAAAGAAGATGAAATATTTGGGTGTTTATCTAACAAAGGACGTGAAAGATCACTATAAAGAGAACTATGAAACTCTAAGAAAAGAAATAGCTGAAAATATTAACAAATGGAAAAACATACCATGCTCATGGCTGGGAAGAATCAACATCATTAAAATGTCCATAGTACCCAAAGCAATACATAATTTTAACGCAATCCCTATTAAAGCTCCACTGTCATACCTTAAAGATCTTGAAAAAAACAATGCTTCATTTTATGTGGAATTAGAAAAAAACCTCGAATAGCCAAGACATTACTCAGAAATAAAAACAAAGCAGGAGGAATCACGCTACCAGACTTCAGACTATACTACAAATCGATAGTGATCAAAACAGCATAGTACTGGCACAAAAACAGAGAAGTAGATGTCTGGAACAGAATAGAGAACCAAGAGATAAATCCAGCTACTTACCATTATTTAATCTTTGACAAGCCAATTAAAAACATTCAGTGGGGAAAAGATTCCCTATTTAACAAATGGTGCTGGGTGAACTGGCTGGCAACCTGCAGAAGACTGAAAGTGGACCCACACCTTTCACCATTAACTAAGATAGACTCTTACTGGATTAAAGATTTAAACTTAAGACATAAAACTATAAAAATACTAGAAGAGAGTGCAGGGAAAACCCTTGAAGAAATCGGCCTGGGCGAGTATTTTATGAGGAGGACCTCCCGGGTAATTGAAGCAGCTTCAAAAATACACTACTGGGATCTTATCAAACAAAGGCTTCTGCACAGCCAAGAACACAGTAAGTAAAGCAAGCAAACAGCCTTGAAAATGGGAGAAGATATTTGCAGGTTATGTCTCCGACCAAGGTGTAATAACCAGAATCTATAGAGAACTCAAACGCATTAGCAGGAAACGAACAAGTGATCCCATCACAGGCTGGACAAGGAATTTGAAGAGAAACTTCTTTGAAGAAGATACGCACGCAGCCTACAGACATATGAAAAAATGCTCATCATCTTTAATCATCAGAGAAATGCAAATCAAAACTACTTTGAGATATCACCTAATTCCAGTAAGATTAGCCTATATCACAAAATCCCAAGACCAGAGATGTTGGCGTGGATGTGGAGAAAAGGGAACACTTCTACACTGCTGGTGGCAATGCAAAATAATACATTCCTTTTGGAAAGATGTATGAAGAACACTTGGAGATCTAAAAATAGATCTGCCATCCAATCCTATAATTACTCTACTAGGCATATACCCAGAAGACCAAAAATCACATCACAACAAAGATATTTGTACCAAAATGTTTATTGCAGTCCTATTCATAATTGCTAAGTCATGGGAAAAGCCCAAGAGCCCATTGATCCATGAATGGATTAATAAATTGTGGTATATGTACACCATGGAATATTATGCAGCCTTAAATAAAGGAGACTTTACCTCTTTCATGTTTATATGGATGGAGCTGGAACATATTCTTCTTAGTAAAGTATCCCAAGAATGGGAGAAAAAGTATCCAAGGTACTCAGCCCTACTATGAAACTAATTTATGGCTTTCACATGAAAGCTTTAACCCAGTTACAACCTAAGAATAGGCAGAAGGGGAAAGGGAGAGGAGGGAGGGGGAGGGGGGCAGAGGGAGGGTGATTGGTGGGATTACACCTGCGGTGCATCTTACAATGGTATATGTGAAACTTAGTAAATGTGGAATGTAAATGTCTTAGCACAATAACTAAGAAAATGCCAGGGAGGCTATTTTAACCAGTGTGATGAAAATGTGTCAAACGGTCTATGAAACTAGTGTGTGGTGCTCCATGATCACATTAATGTTCAAAGCTATGATTTAATAAAAACAACAACAACAAAAAATGATGATAAGAGGAAAAGAGCATAGGTAAGCAAAATCTTCTTCTTTTATACCTAAGTTAATAGATGATTCAGTGAATCAAATAATTGTCAGAACAAATAAATACAGAAACTATTTATATTAGTTTTCTCTGGAAAATGGAATTATAGATGCTAAAGCTATATAGGGGACTCTTGTTTTTCTATTCTAATAAATCTGTTCTATTTCAAAAAAAGTTTATTTTTGACTTATACATTGTTAACTTACGTTTATTTCTCTAACACTATGTCTCTCCACCAATCTATAGCAACAATTAATATACTGTCTCCGTAGATTTGCTTATTTTTTAAATTCCACTTAAAATAATCATACAGCATGTGGTCTTTTTTTATTGTTTTATTTCTCTTAGGATGTTATAATCTCAAGCTCTGTCCAAATGGTAGTGAGGCAGGGAACTAGCAGACACTGCTTTGGGTACAGCACTGCTTGGGCGTTGCTGCAGAACTTCCTGAGCCAAAAAGTCTCAAAACAAAGTTTCTAACTTCCCTGATCTCAGCAAAATGAAGGCAGGGCGAGTTCCAACCCAATTAAACCAAGATGGTGGAGAAACACAGCCCCTTCCTTGAATATTCCTCCCCTTGTATAGCCTGTTGTTTAAATAGAAAGACAACGGGGACTGGTGAAGGGACCTGGAGGGGAAATGGGAAGTTAGGGGAGAAAAAGTAGGCAAAGAGGGGTGGCGCCTGTGGCTCAAAGGAGTAGAGCGCTGGCCCCATAAACTGGAAGTGGCAGGTTCAAACCCAGCTCCGGCCAAAAACTGCAAAAAAAAAAAAAAAAGGCAAAGAGCAAGGGAAGTCCTCGAGAGGGGCTTCAATATCCACCCGAAATCAATGGGAGGTATAGCTTGAGTGCTTTGAGGTTTCTCCATACTTCCTTCCAGAAAGGTTGTACTAGTTTGCAGTCCCACCAGCAGTGTAAAAGTGTTTCCTTCTCTCCACATCCACGCCAGCATCTGCAGTTTTGAGATTTTGTGATGTGGGCCATTCTCACTGGGGTTAGATAGTATCTCAGGGTGTTTTTGATTTGCATTTCTGTAATTGCCATCACAATTAGGGAAGAAAAGGCAATCAAGCATATCCATATAGGGTCCGAAGAGATCAAACTTTCACTCTTCGCAGATGATATAATTGTATATCTGGAAAACACCAGGGATTCTACTACAAATCTTTTAGAAGTGATCAAGGAATACAGCAGCACCTCAGGTTACTAAATCAACATTCATAAATTGGTAGCCTTTATATATACCAACAATAGTCAAGCTGAAAAAACAGTTAAGGACTCTATTCCATTTATATTAGTGCCAAAGAAGATGAAATATTTGGGAGTTTATCTAACAAGGATGTGAAAGATCTCTATAAAGAGAACTATGAAACTCTAAGAAAAGAAATAGCTGAAAATATTTACAAATGGAAAAAGATGCCATGCTCATGGCTGGGAAGAATGAACCTTGTTAAAATGTCCATACTACCCAAAGCAATATACAATTTTAATACAATCTCTATTAAAGCTCCACTGTCATTCTTTAAAGACCTTGAAAAAATAATATTTCATTTTGTATGGAATTAGAAAACACCTTGCATAGCCAAGACATTACTGAGAAATAAAAACAAAGCACGAGGAATCATGCTACCAGACCTCAAACTATACTATAAATCTGTAGAGATCAAAACAGCATGGTACTGGCACAAAAACAGAGAAGTAGATGTCTGGAACAGAATAGAGAACCAAGAGATGAACCCAGATACTTACTGTTATTTGATCTTTGACAAGCCAATTAAATACATTCAGTGGGGAAATGATTCCTATTTAAGAAATGGTGCTGGGTGAACTGGCTGGCAACCTGCAGAAGACTTAAACTGGACCCACACCTTTCAGCATTAACTAAGATAGACTCTCAATTGATAAAAGATTTAAACTTAAGATATGAAACTATAAAAATACTACAAGAGATTGCTGGGAAAACCCTTGAAGAAGTTGGTCTGGGTGAGTATTTTATGAGGAGGACCCCCCGGCCAATTGAAGCAGCTTCAAAAATACACTACTGGGACCTGATCAAACTAAAAAGCTTCTGCACAGCCAAGAATATAGTAAGCAAGCAAACAGCCCTCAAAATAGGAGAATATATTTGCAGGTTATGTCTCCAACAAAGGTTTAATAACCAGAATCCACTGAAAACTCAAACATATAAGCAAGAAAAGAACAAGTGATCCCATCGCAGGCTGGGCAAAGGACTTAAAGAGAAGCTTCTCTTAAGAAGACAGGTGCACGGCCTACAGACATATTAAAAAATACTCATCATATTTAATCATCAGAGAAATGCAAATCAAAACTACTTTGAGATATCATCTAACTCTAGTAAGATTAGTCCATATTACAAAATCCCAAGACCAGAGATGTTAGCGTGGATGTGGATAAAAGGGAACACTTCTACATTGCTGGTGGCAATGCAAATTAATACATTCCTTTTGGAAAGATGTTTGGAGGACACTTAAAAGATATCTAAAAATAAATCTGCCATTCAATCCTATTATTCTTCTACTAGGTATATACCCAGAAGACCAAAAATCACATTATAACAAAGATATTTGTACCAGAATGTTTATTGCAGCCCAATTCATAACTGCTAAGTCATGGAAAAAGCCCAATTGCCCATTGATCCACGAATGGAATAATAAATTGTGGTATATGTACACCATGGAATATTATGCAGCCTTAAAGAAAGATGGAGACTTTACCTCTTTCATGTTTACATGGATGGAGCTGGAACATATTCTTCTTAGTAAAGTATCTCAAGAATGGAAGAAAAAGTATCCAATGTACTCAGCCCTACTTTGAAACTAATTTATGGCTTTCACATGAAAGCTATAACTCAGTTATAACCTAAGAATATGGGGATCGGGGAGAGGAAGGGTAGGGGGTGAGGATAGGTGGAGGAGAGTGATTGGTGGGATTACACCTGCATTGCATCTTACAATGTACATTTAAAACTTAGTAAATGTAGAATATAAATGTGTTAACACAATATTTAAGAAAATGCCAGGAAGGCTATGTTAATCAGTGTGATGAAAATGTGTCAAACGGTGTATAAAACCAGTGTATGGTGCCCATGAGCACATTAATGTACACAGGTATGATTTAATAATAAAAAATAAATAAAAGCCAATTATTAACACATTTCCCTTGCACCCTGAAACAGGTTTTCAAAGTATAGCTTATTATTGTGTACTAGAATTTGTAGCTTTGCAGTATTTCACACTTGATCTTAGCCTAAAGGCCAAGAAGCGATGATTTGTGATATTTTCAGATGTTTCATTTCAGTTTGACAAATACTTATTAAAGGCCCTATGTACCTTCCTTTTCCAATAGTATATCTGGTTCTAATTATAATTAGAGAATGTATAATTTTTAATAAACAATGTGCTCATTAGTGTCACAAGCAAAAAAAAAAAATTATCAAAACCTGTTGGATACTGAAAGGGAGTTCTAAGAGGGAAATTCCTAGCATTGGAAGCCTTCATCCCAAGGAAACAGAAAAAGAGGAAGCCAACAACTTAATGGATCGTCTCAAGCCACTGGAAAGGAAGAACATTCCAACCCAAAACTGAGAAGAAGCAAAGAAATAACCAAAATTAGGGCAGAATTAAATAAAATTGAAAACAAAGAATCATTCAGAAAATCAACAAAACAGAAAGTTGGATTTTTGAAAATATTAATAAAATTGATAAACCTTCAACCAACCTAACCAGAAATAGAGAAGTAAAATCTCTAATATCATCTATCAGAAGTGATAAAGGAGAAATAACAGACATCTTAGAAATAAAAAAGAAAAATCCTCAATGATTACTACAAAAAACTCTATTCCCAGAAATATGAAAATGTGAAGGAAATGGACCAATATGTTGAAGTAAACCACCTTTCTACACTAAACCAGAAAGAATTAGAAATCTTGAAGAGATCTGTATCAATCACTGAAATAGTAGCAACAATATGCAATCTCCGAAAAAGGAAAAGTCCAGGACCAGATGGCTGCACATCTGAATTCTATCTAACCTTTTAAGAGGAACTAGTCCCTATATTATACAACCATTTTCAAAACAGAGAAAAAGAAGGAATACTTCCAAACACATTCTATATCACCCTGACCCCCAAACCAGGAAAGGATCCAACAAAGAAAGAAAATTATAGACCTATATCATTATGAATATTGATACAAAAATACTCCCTAAGATCTTAGCAAACACAATGCAACAACACATCAAAAAAATTATACACCATGATCTAGTTGGTTTTATTCCAGGGTTACAGGGTTGGTTCAATATATGCAAATCTATAAATATACATCACATAAATAAAATAAAAAACAAAGACCATATGATTCTCTCAATTGATGCTGAAAAAGTTTTTGACAATATCCAACATCTTTTCATGAGAACACTTAAGACAATAGGCATAGAAGAGATATTTCTTAAACTGAAAGAGGCCATCTATAGCAAACCCATAGCCAGTATTGTATTGAATGGTATAAAATTGTAAACATTTCCATTTAGATCAGGAACCAGGAAAGGATGCCCATTGTCTCCACTGCTTTTCAACATAGTAATGGAAGTCTTAACCATCACAATCAGGCAAGAGAAGGTGATCAAGGGTATTCAAGTAGGGTCAGATGAGATCAAACTCTCACTCTTCACTGATGATATGATCTTATACCTGGAAATTCCCTGTGACTCAATTACAAAACTCTTAGATGCTATCAAAGAATACAGCAGTATCTCAAGGATACAAAATCAACACTTAAAAATCAGTAGCTTTTATATATGCCAACAATAGTCAAGCTGAAAGTATAGTCAAGGACTCTATTCTTTTTACAGTGACAGTAGTGACACAGAAGATGGAATATCTGGGAATTTACCTAACAAAGGACATGGCAGATCTTTATAAAGAGAATTATTAAACTCTGAGAAAAGAAAAGCTGAAGATGTTAACAAATGAAAAAATATACCATTCTCATGCCTGGGAAGAATCAACATTGTTAAAATGTCCATACTACCCAAAGCAATCTACAGATTTAATGCAGTCCCTATTAAAGCACCATTATCATACTTTAAAGAGCTTGAAAAAATAGTGCTTAGTTTTATATGGAATCAGAAAAAAACTTGAATAGCCAATACATTACTCAGAAATAAAAACAAACCAGGAGTTATCATGATACCAGACTTCAGGCTATAATATAAATCTATAGTAATCAAAACAGCATGGTACTGGCACAAAAACAGAGAGGTAGATTTATGGAATAGAATAGAGATCCAAGAGATGAACCCAGGTACTTACTGTCATTAGATTTTTTATAAGCCTATTAAAAACATTCAGTGGAGGAAGGACTCCCTATTTCACAAATGGTGCTGTGTGAACTGGCTGGCAACCTGTAGAAGACTGAAACTGAACCCAACCTTTCACCATTAACACAGATTGATTCTCACTGGATAAAAGATTTAAACTTAAGACATGAACCTATAAAAATACTAGAAGAGAGTGCAGGGAAAACACTTGAAGAAATCAGCCTGGGAGATTATTTTATGAGGAGGATCCCCCAGGTAATTGAAGCAACACCAAAAATACATTACTGGGATCTGATCAAAGTAAAAAGCTTTTGCATATCCAAGAGCCCAGTAAGTAAAACAAGTAGACAACTTTCAGAAGGGGAGAAGATTTTTGCAGGTTATGCTTCTGACAAAGGTCTGACAACTAGAATCCACAAAGACCTCAAACTAATCAATAAGAAAAGAATAAACTCCATTTCTTTGTGGGCTAGAGACTTGAACAGAAATTTCTCTGATGAAGACAGGGGGATGGCCTACAAACACATGAAAAAATGTTCATCATTTTTAATCATCTGAGAAATGCAAATCAAGCCCATTTTGAGATATCATCTAACTCAAGTAAGATTAGACCACATAACAATATCTTATAACTATAGATGTCGGCGTGGATGCGGAGAGAAGGGAACACTTCTACACTCCAGGTGGGAATGCATGCTAATACGAACTTTTTGGAAAGAATTTTGGAGAAAAGTCAAGGAACTAAAAGTAAACCTACCATTCAATCCTGCAATTCTTCTACTAGGTATATACTGAGATGATCAAAAATCATTTTACAACAAAGACATTTGCACCAGAATGTTTATTGCAGCCCAACTCATAATTGCCAAGACACGGAAACAGCCCAAGTGCCCATCAACCCATGAATGGATTAACAAATTGTGGTATATGTACACCATGGAATACCATGCAGCAATAAAAAGATGGAAACTTTACATCTTTTATGTTTACCTGGATGGAGCTGGAACATATTCTTCTTAGTAAAGTATCTCAAGAATGGGAAAAAAAAGTATCCAATGTCCTCAATATTACTATGAAATCAATATATAATCACCTATACATTCGTTTGAATGGTAAAACATAACTATAGTCCAGAGAGTAGAAGGGAAGAGGAGAGAGGGGAAAGGGTAGGAAAAGGCAAGAGGAGGGAGGGTATTTGTGGGGACTTCATCTAAAGTGCATGATGCAATAGTACATTTCAAACCTATTAAGGAAAGTGTACAATTGTGATGAATGTGTTAATCAGTTCAATGTAAGCAGTTCACATTGTATATCAAATCAGTACACGGAACCCAATAAATACATCAATGTACACAGTTATGATTTAATAAGAACAAAAAAATAGAAACAAAAAATAAATAAATAGTTTTATAGCATTCCACAATGCCATGACTTCTTTAATCACTCAACTATTGTTAGACATTTAGATCCTTCCTGTAGTTCAGTATTATGAACAGTGCTTGATAAACATCTTTGAACATAGACCTTAGTTTATTTTTCTAATTATTTCTTTGTAATAGATTACTACCACTGGAATTACTTAAAAGAACAGGTACGTGTGTCTTGTAAGGCTTTAAGCTTTTGCTGTCAATTGCTCTTAAGATTTTACCATCTTACAGTTGTGTCAAAGGGTTGTGCCAGCAAATCTTTTTTTTTTTTTTTTTGTATGGAGTAAAGGTTATTTTTTCTCTAAAAGTATTTTTTCTTTCATTTTTGTATTTTTGTAATAAAAACATCTAACATGAGATCTATCCTTTTAAGAGATTTTCGAGTGTACCATGAAATATTATTAATTATAGGCCCAGTGTCAGTTGAAGAAAGTTGCTATCCAAATATTATAAAGTTTCAGTTATGCAAGATGAAGACATTCTAGACATCTGGACAATGTTGAAGAATGAAATCCTCAGCTAATTTACTCACTTTTTTATGTTTAAGAAGTCCACCTTCATCAAATTTTGTATGATTACCAACAAGATATTTTTACATTCAACTTCAAAATGCATGAATCTGAGAGTAGTGGCTTTATCAATTTTCACTTTTCTTTGTTACATTTTCAACATCAGTGCTTGTAGGGAGAAATTTGTTACAAAATACATTGGACAGATGGATTAGAACAAACCAATAGATTGAATAGAATTATGATTTTTATTCCCAGTTTTTGGTCGACTTTATTTTTAAATATTTTTGACAGGTTTGATGCTAACTAGTATCTTGAATAATAAAAATGAAAATTAACTGAAATAATCAAGTATTTAAAAATACTCCAATAATATAGTACTCAAATCCATGAAGATGTCATATCCAGAGTACAAGTACAAAAAGCTATTAAAAAATTATAAAAGTCATAGATAGTATGAATATAATTGTTAAAATACTTTTTAAAAGAAGGTCTAAATGAAATTAATAACTGTGAAAAATGATTCTAAAGTACAAAGAAAAAAGTACCAAAAAACACAGGATACATAATAACTAAGCTATGAGATTCAATAATTAATGAAAAGAGAAGGGCAAAATTTGACCATGATATATCAAAGAAATGTTAAAAAGTATTTTCCCAGAAATGAAGACATAAATCTTCAAATTGAAAGATTCCACTATGGGCCCAGGAAAGCGTGTGAAAAACCTCATACTTAGATCCCTTTTTATAAAACTTCAGAGTACCAAAAATTGGACCTAAAAGCTTCAAATGAGAGGGAAAAAAGGCAATAAAGGAGGTTTCTATCTCTCTGGTTTTAGCAGCTGCAAAGTGTACTAATGATCATGAGGCAATTTCATCAGAATTGTGAGAGAAAAAACATTTTTAATCTAGAGTTTTATTACTCACTTGTCATAGTACTATATACATAGCTATATTTAGCCAGGCAAGGATTTCTGAAGTTTGCCTTTTATATACTTCGGGGTAAATTACGCAAAGAATCATTCCAACCAAAGGAAATGCACACCAAGGGAAGCAAACCATGTCTGTGAGGGAGCAGTGGTTTTAACTCTGACTCCCAGTAAAGAGACGTTTCACTGTGACTAATGTCACTGAAAGTGGGGGCAGGGGGGGCAGAAGAATTCATGTGGAGTCAGAGAAATCAGGCTTTAATCTTGGGGAAAGAAATTTTCAAGGATGTAGGGAGTAGATTAAAGAATATCAACGTTGAAATCTTCGAAACACGTCAGAAAAGAGTAATAATCTAATTTTACAACATAGAGATTTATTATTAAAAATTTTTGAAAGTTCAAGACAAGAACTAAACAAGAGTCATGCTAACAGGAATGTAAGTGTCAAATATTAGAAAGAAAGAAAGGAATGAGTAATATACATAAGTTAAATGTTATCATTTATCTTAGGAAATCAAAAATACAATCTATAATGTTTAAAACACTAATTGCCTTATTAGTAAACAGATTTATGGAAATACTTCTGTATGTTTGTAAACTAGATTTCTCTGACTCTAAAAACAACACACACTGTAACACAAATAAAAACCAAAACAATTTAAAAGTATGTGATTGCATAAAGCACTTACCAAATAAACATCACATAAATAAACATTTTTTCATTAATCAAATAAAAAGTAGCTTCAGAGATATTTGGTGACGGGGGAAGAAAATGGAAATAGTAGTTACTGCTGCTGTTTGCTGACATAATGTGTGATAGGGAGAAGGGGAGAAAAAGAATAAATGTCCAGGATTTGCTTAGGAGAACATGGTTCCATTGGGTAAGTTATTAAAATACAACTACCTTGACTACACATTCTCTTACAAAAAAGGTACTACTTGATCACTCTTCACTATTATATGCAAGCTGATTCCTTATAGACAGTTTTATATTCAGATAGTATCAAGTAAAAATTATGTAAGACATTTTAGTGAATTCTGAGATAGAATTAAAATTACAAAGTATATCTTAATTAATTCCAAATATTTATGCAAGCATATATGTAATTCTTTTCTTTTAATTCAATAATAATTTACTTTTCTCTAATATGTGGTTTGTGGGTCTTTTTTTCTCCCTCAGTTACATATTAAATTAAGACGGTAAATTTTTGTTTTTGGAACACTGATAATTTTCCAGTTTTCCATCTGGATACAACCTATATACACTGCCTTAATCATTGTTGTTTTAGAAAATATTATGTTATCTGGCAAATGTTGAGGTTCTTCTCTTCATTATTTATTATTATTTAAATTATTAATTAATGTTTCCCTAAACATTAAAACAATTTAGAATCCCTTTATAAAGCTGCATGAACTGTTATCTAAAATTTAATTGTGATCATATCAGGCATCTTTTTTTCATTTTAAATACCCAAAGAAATATTACATAATTATATACTCCCATCTGTGTGAGTATATCGATCACAATGAATTTTTAGTTTATCTTTTATAAATTATTAGTCTTTATAAATTATTATTTGATTTAAAAATAACCAAAATTGTTGTGGTAGGTAGAATAAGTGTAGGGAACAGGAAGCCAGTGCTGGAAGAATGAATCTAAGAATGAATAATAAAAACAGTGGACTGAAAACAGATCCTTACAGAATAAAGACAACACATAACAACTGAAACTGATTCAACTAGAAAGGCTTGAACAGAGGCCAGGAAAGGAAACCATAAAACACAAGTAAAGGGCGGGGCCTGTGGCTCACAGGAGTAGAACGCTGGCCCCATATACCAGAGGTGGTAGGTTCAAACCTGGCCCCGGCCAAAACTGCTAAAAAAAAAAAAAAAAAAAAAAAAAAACCACAAATAAATTCAGTAAATTTGTGAACACAGAGGGACAATTGTAAAGTAGAAATTAATAGTACTCTAGAAGTTCTTTTAAAGTATCTCACTTTCTTTTTAACAACAAAAGGGATTGTTTCAAATGTTCACTTTGGAGGCAAAATATTTGAAAACTGAAAATCACAAGAAATATTAAAAGTGGTAAGCTATGCCAGTCCATCTAGGAAGTTCACTTCTATATTATATGCTGAAAATTCCCCCAATGGAATAAACTACTGTATTTGAACTTCCATAATAAGTAATTGCTTTACATAGATTTGGACAAATAACTATAGAGAACAAATGATTAATATAGGGAGAAGAACTTAAGTGTATCTTAAGGGATAATTCCAAATAAAGGAAATTTTATATAGGGCATAGCCACGGTGGAGGTTCACTGAAGTGAACCATGTTGCCTGAAGGATTTTCCAGCATTGTGTCATAGAGAAATGTTATTTTAAATGTTTAATGAAAAAGATGATAATTTTGTGTATGCCTTGGGTTAATTATAAATCCCAAATATCCAATAGTTTCAAGAACACCTATGTTTTATTTTCTTGTGTTCTGATTATATATAATTTCATATGATATTCTCTGATAAAAGCTTACAAGAAAGTAAAGTACATGTATATTATTGGTACAGTAGGCCTAGTTCCTTATGTTGACCACAACCATATATTGACCAGTTTGTTACAATTCCTTGAGTGGTCAACTTAGAAGTTCTACTGTATCAGAATACATCTCAAATCTGGTATAATTAAAAGAAAGGATAATGTAAACAACAGCAAATTATAATTTCTGCACAAATTTAGATATAGTATTTTTAGGATTTTGCAATAATTCAAATGATACCATTGCACTATTGCCTAATAGAAATCCTTAAGTATTTACCATTATTAATTTATTAAATATGAAATGTTCTATTTTGAATCAAAAGTTTATTATATCTGAAACAAAAAGAAATACAATTAATCAAAGTATGCTCCTAAACTCTGAGCACAGTTTTGCCATCTCAACAATAGCTTGTATATGCCCAGCAGCAAAAAAGCATGGAGAGCGAGGGGAGATGGAATCACCAGAGATGTGTTCCACAGCTTGTTGAGAATTAATATTTTTGTTTGTAAGAGGTGTTCCAAAGCCTGGAAGAAGTGGTTGTCGATTCAAGTTCTGGGGAATGCAGTAGTCATTTGCTGAATAGGGTGGATAACAGTCAGTTTCCAAGGCCAGCTTCTGTAGTTTGAGCAGCGTTGTTTGTGTGACATGTCCTTGAGCACTGTCTTGCAAGGGGATTGGTCTGTCTGCATTGACCAATCTTGAGCGCTTAATCACAAGCATCTTCATCATTTCATCCAGTTGCTTGCAATAGACATCCTCTGTACTCGATTGACCAGGTTTCATGAAACAGTCATGGATAATACAAGTGCTGGCTGACCAAAAAGACTCCATCAGCCTTTTTTGAGGAATATGTGTTTTTTAATTCATTGGTTCCAAGATGGAATTCATATTCAACACTTCATCTTTATCGAACAATTGTGCCCAACACTCAAAGTTCTCCTTTATGTCATGAGAGGAAGGAAAGGCAAGCTTTGAGACTATTTCTCTTCTGATGCTTATTTAGTTCATGTAGAACCCATCTACCCAGCTATCTTGCCAGTTTGTTTCAAATGACCCAATATTGCTGGACTAGTAACAGCAAACTTTGCCGCTAAATCACTCCTCGTTTGAGATGGATTTACTTCCACTACTGCTGTCACCTCATCATTATCCACCTGGGTCTCAGGTTGCCTATGTGGCTCATTTTCAGGATTAAAAATCTACAGAATGGAACTTCTCAAAAAATTTACACACCATGTATTCATTAACCACATTCTTTCCAAACACTTCATGGCTACTTTGAGCAGTTTGCACAGCATTGGTTCCAAGATGGAATTCGTATTCAAAAATAACACATATTTTTGACTTATCCATGGTTTCCCAAAAGCTGTTGAACAATTTTTTTTGAAATATAATCATAAGCCAAAATATAAGCATGAAAGAATGAGGATGCACCTTCATCAGAAAAATAAAACAAGAAGTATCAAAATGAAATGTCAGAAATACCAACTGTGAAACTTAGTACTGAGGAAATCAGAAATTTCATACTTAATAACCTAAATATTTTGTATATTGACTTGACATGTAAATATTACTTCTAATGTTGAAGATTATTTTTCAGAGATGTTAAAAGTTCCTCTGCTGGCACAAACATTTTATAATACCAATATTAATTGTACTATATGTCATATAATATATCTAAACTTTAAACTAAGAAAACCTTTAAGCTCGTTCATTTTTAATTAATATTGCCTGCATTAAATACATCTTATTAAAATTTCACTCACCCCCTCTGGTAACCCGTTATCTTATTTTTAAGTAGTAATTCTTCTGCATCTGATGTGTTTATAATGACATTTTCTACTTCTTTGATATCGAAAAAAATTCTCTTTATGTATTATCCTTTGTACAAATGTTTACCTTTCCAAAGATATTCTATTTCATTTAGCCTTCTCAAGTGCACACCAAAGAGTTCCAAGAGTTTATTCAAATATATATTTCTATATTTATTTTTATTGGCAACATTTTTCCCCTTTCTGGTGATGTGAAATGCTGTCACTCTATGACTTTTTTCTTTGAAATAATCAATTGACTCCTCCCTAAATTGTTTTCCTTTTCAATTAAAATAACAAGACATGTTAGTAATGCTTTGTAACAATTGCTTTGACAATGTGTGACTTACACATTGATTTTCCATACTTGTTTAGATATATAATCACTTCTGAATTCTCACTGGCATCTTTGATAAGCTTCTTGCAAAACGATGTTTGCCTTTTCTTGATTTGAGACACATAGTTAGGACCTCTTATTTATTTCTCCAGTCAAATTAACTTTAAGGGTACTTGAGGAAACATGTAGGTCATCATTTTGGCATGTCCTTGAAGTAAATTTGAAGATTTGCTGAAAATGTTATTTCTACCATTTATGTCTGCGGAAGTTTGTGAAATACCACTGTTGATGCAACTGATTTAGACTAAGTCTCAATAAGTTTTATGAAAAGTATAATCCTCCTCTTGGGCAGGAAGTAAAAGTTTCCCCTTTTTCATTTATGGCCTTTTCAGACTATTAAAGTTCTATTTAGTGGGCTGATACAGTAATTTGCTGAATGATACCTTAACGAACCAAAATTATGAACACAGGTTCCTAAAGGTCCATTAAATAACATACGTACTGGATATAGAAAATCGATTTCAGTACATAACTAAAATGAAACAAATTTATGTGAAATAATGCATATTTACTAATATTTTTAATTTTCTCTTCTCTAATATCCTATACTTAGGCTAAACTCTTTGAAGGCAATTCAGCAAGTTTAATATGTACATTATATAATAGTACTTAAAATCTTTCTAAATGTATGTCAAGGTTCTTGTTAAAACAATTCAAATTGATTTTGAAATGAGAAAAGAGTACATAGATTAAACACAAGTTGAAGGTCATAGAAATGAAATGCAACTGTCACTTATTAATATTAATGAAATATTCTCCCAAATATTCACCATAGGCTCAGAATTGTTTTAATATCTGTTTTATAAATCTACAGAGTGAAAACTCACAATGTCATAAGTAGTGATTAAACTCTAAGCTGTTGAAACCATCAACAAGGTTAGAATCACAGTACTTAAAGAGTCTAACAAAGAACATAGACGGAAAAAAGCTTGAGTTCAAACGTTGGATCATCTTCTAATTAGATAGGTGACCTTGGATAATAAAGATGTTAATGATGGTTTGGTAATAATAGTAATAATTAAAATAATAATAGTTAACAGATATTGAGTGTGTTCTGCTGGTTAGATATGACATTGATAGTGTCTGTGTATCCCATAATCCTCCCTGTAGCCTACTAATAATGTTATCACCGTTTTATAAAAGAGGCAGTTAAGTTATGGAAAGTGAAAGTAACTTGCCCAAGTTCAAAAGACATCCATGAACTACAATTTAAATTTGGAATGTGCAGATCCTAGTTACCAGGAAATTTGTATCCTCATGTTAATTTGAAATGAAAAAGACAAAGAATAAATAAATAAATTTGGAATGTGAGAGCCCAGGATCCAGACTTTTAACCATATTTTAGATACGCCATGTACTTACTAGCCATGTAACTTCACTAGGTAAATTTCTTGCCTTACTAAGTGGAATTACAAATTAAAATGAGCAGGACTGCAGTAAAGATTCAGTTTTTAAATTAAAATATTTAAAGAAGGTCTACTATGCACTGAGCAATATGCTGAGTCTGGGAATACTAGTTTTTTTTTTTTTTTTTTTTAAACCATCAGAGAATTTTGGGTATACTGAGCAATCATGACAAGAAAACAATTAGGGCAAAATGTGATGGCGCATACTTGACAGTCTTCCTTTCCAACCCCCATATCTAAATATCAACCAACTTTTCTTGACTTCACTTCTCAATATATTAGATCTAATCACGTGTCATTTCTATTCTCTCTCTAGCTAAAATCCTGGATCAAGTCAGAAAACAATGTATCCTGCTGGGTATAAATGAAATTTTTAATTAGCCTACTTTCTTTTCAGGCACTTACAAACAGGAAAGATCGACATAGAAAAAAGTGGAAGAGACAGTTAGAAGGTCACATCCTAACAAAGAAGAGTCTACAGTGATACCCTGAGTCTGTTCAATATTTAACCATGACCAAAAGGCCACTTCCCTTTCATCTAACTATGAAAGAAACTTAGAATAAAGGAACCTTTACTTTGGTTAAGATAGGAGAGAACATATAGCATCTTAGAAAAATTACATTTAGGTTGGTTAAAAGAGAAGAATAGCACATAGATACACCCCAGATAAGAGATTTAAGGGTGGATCAGATAGAATCTGATAGGAGATAAGGAAGATATTAGAAATTATCCTTAAAGTTACAGACAGTCATTAAGAAGATTTCAGTAAAAAAAGATTTGTTAAATGTTATAAACTATTTTGTTGTTTTTATAATCTTCATTTCTGAGATATTTAGACCAATTCCATTTAATGTGAGTTTTGATATTTTTAGGAATAGTAATCAAAACTCAGATTTGGTTCATTTAGTGTTTTCTTGTTTTTGCTTATTTTTGTATTAATTTAATAATCGTATGACCCCATTTTATCTCCTTTGTTGTCTTATTACCTATAACTCATTGTTTTGTCATTTTATGGTAGCTTTAACTTTATAGGACACATCTTTAATTTATGACCATCCTCCTTCAGCTGTGACTGTTAACACTTACTGGTTTTTCCCTGTCTGTATCATTGTCATGCCTTATAATTTCATCTGGATTTAAATCATATCATACGTTATTATAATTATTGCATAGACAATCATTTATCTCTAAAAGTGTTTTGGTCAGATGGAAACAAATATATATATTTTCTCATTTGCAGAGCTCATCGTTCTTACTTCCATCTGATCTTTGTTTTCTTCTATTTAGTTTGCCTTGATTGTTTGTGTCCTATCTGAAAAAAAAACACATTATAGTTATATAGGTTTGCTGGTGCTGTTTGGAAAAGTCTTTAAGTTACATCTGTTCTTGAGATATATTTTACCAAGCCTAGAATTTTAGGTTGACACCTTTTAATTTTAGTATTTTAAAAAAGCTGTGCTACTATCTTCTCACTTGTATGATTTCTACGAGAAAAAAATACTATCTACGTTTTCATTTTGCTTGAGTTTTATTGAGATTCTTGGACTATAGGTTTGTAATTTTAATAAATTTGAAAAAACTCTGTCATCATTTCCTCAAAAACTTTTTTGTTCCTCTTTTTACATATCTACTATGTCTTAAACATTGGAGACCATAGTTGCCTCTGTCTGAGGTCACTTGAAGTTATTCTATAGCTCGCTCAGATACTCCTCACTATATTTTATTCTTTTGTGCTTTATTTTGTAGTTAATCTATTTTTTGCATTGTCAAATCTGCTATTAATCCCATCAAGTATACTTGTTTGTATCACATATTGTACTTTTCATCTCTAGAAGGGTTTTTGTGTGTGTGTTTATATGTATATACATAATGTGTGTGTCCACTTAATTTTTGAACATAAGGAACTCAGTTATAACAACTGTTTTAATATTCTTGCATGTTAATGTGTTAATTTAGGGTCACTTGTGATTGATAATCTTTTTTTCCTCATTATGGTTATTTTTTCTTGCCTCTTTATGTCTAAAAATGTTTTATTGGATGTAAAATGTTGTGAGCTTTGCTTAGATGGTCATCAGATTTTTTTTTTATGACATATATTTTTGAGCTTTGTTCTAGGATGCAGCTGAAACATTTTCATGCTTTGATATAATGTTTTTAGATGTTCAAGGGGGCGACTGGAGGTATGCTAGGCATCCTTCATGGCTGTGGAAGGTAGGCAGCCTCAATGGCTGAGGCACCCCTTCTGGGTGCTCTACCCAATGGTCTGTGACCTCGGAGGCTTTCTAGTTGGTCTGGTGAAAACAGGTGAAATTTCTAGTTCCTTGTGAGCACCACTTTTCCCTGTGTTTGCTCCACTTGGTTCATTCCTCCGCTCTGGGTGGCTTCCTCAGTCATGCACAGATTAACTGTATGTTTTCTGATGAAGGAGTGTCCTCTTCCTACATCCTCTCTTTGTGCCACTCTACCTTCTTTGGTGCTCTAAACTGCAAGATCCTGGTGACTATAAAATTCTAATATCCCATGACACTCAGGTCCATCTTTAGGGTTCAAATCTAAAGAAGTGGTTCTCAAACTTGGTTGCACTTTGTATTCAACTGAGTAGTTTAAGAAAATAGATTGAGTCCTGGATCTCTCCTCAGGATATTTTGTTTTATTTACTCTAGGGGGTGATCTCAGTATCATGATATCTAAACATTTTATAGGGGACTCAAATATGCAACAAATTCTGTAATTCCTTCTCTAAAAAATGTTAAAACTTAAAGAAAAACAGAAGATGTGCTCACAATGGCTACTAAGAAGGAATAGAATATGCGATTGGATGAAATCTTGGAGAATGTAATGTTATGAACCATTTGTGCACATAACAGACCCTAAAAAATAAAATTCTGTGTTCTAATTCTGGACTTCACATTTTGTAAAAACAACTGGGTTTGAAAATGTGTTTACTGGAGTAACTTATAGCAACTCTCTAAATCAGAACTTCAATATCATCATCTATAAAAAATGTATAATAAACCATTCTATTTCATCTTATCACAGTAAGGATCATAACATTCTTGGCAGTACTTTACAAGAAATAACCTCATCATATTCTCAAGTAAGGTACTTAAAGTCAAATTATATCCCATTCTTGACTTCATCTATTGTTGACTTTCATAGGGAAAGGGAGGTCTATGTCTAGGAAAAGTGACTCAGGAAACAGAAATTTGGGGTGAATATAAATGACAGACAATTGTTTGAGTTTTCTTTCTTTACCACAGTGGCAGAACTTTATCATAATTATGTTCTATTAAGAAATTTTTTATTAAATTGTAGTTGGTAGTGAGGAAAGACAATCAGGGCAGAAGCATAAGTCCCTCTCTCACTGTTCATCTTCATAAGTGGTATGGACTAATGGCAAAAAGAGCCATCCTGTTCATATCTAGAATTACAGACTGGATATTGTCAAAATTATATGATTTTTATTCCTTCCATAGACATTTGCCAGGTTTAGCTTTGGAAAGGCAGCATTAAGAGGCACGTTCATTGAAGCTCTTTATGTTTTAGATTGACAAAAAAAGAGAGAGAGAGAAAACACCATGGGGAATAACATTGTCTAGAGAAAAGATTAAAAGGGTGACTTAACAGGTTATTTGCAACTTTAATTTCTTTGACTCTACTGGAATTAGGAGTAGTGGAGTGATCCTGGCTGTTCTGATTAGAACACTTACTGAGAACAAGCAATTAAATCCCAAGTGAATCGATAAATGGCTCACAGTTTAAAGGCAGTATATAGGTGCTTGCATCATCATCTAAATATTAGATACCAAAAAAGGGGAGACATCGTAGCTACGTAGGCGTATTTAGAGGACACACCTACATTCTGTGGCTTGACCTTTCAAACTAGACTTAAATCCTGAATTGAAGTTTGAAAAATTCAAACCAAGATAAACCAAAGAAATGCATCATGCTAAAGATTATATGGTAAAGATTATATTATGTTTTCTGGAGTTTGAGAAAAAAGATTCAATTTAAAGAAAGAAAGTCTGGTTGAACGGAAGAGAGGAGATATAAAAGTGTGGTATGAAAACAACTACCATATTTAGACACTTGGAAAGTATATCACTTTATTTCATCTCAATTTAATATAACAATCCTATGAAGTGGTTCATTATTAAAATGTCTATTTTAACACAGTTAATTTTTTGTTTGCCACCCTCAATAATGTGTTATTAGGTGTCTTATGCAATAACATTCTTCGTGAGGTATGTGAGTGTTAATCAGCTCTAGTCCTATCTTTTAAGAAACTAGAATTCTTATAACATAAAAAATATATATTTTAGATTAATTTAATATTCAAATTTGCGATAGTAAACAAGGTATACCACACAAATATACCACTAAATTTATATTGGTGGAAGACAGTTGGCAAACCATATATAATATAAAGAATACATATCTAGAATATATAAGGAACTCTCAACAGTAAAAATCAAACAGTACAATTCAAAAATGAGCAAAGGTCATCAAATATTTCATTGAAGATGATATGTAGGTGATAAATAAGTGCATGAAAAGGTGGTCAACATCCTTAGTCATTACAGAAATGCAAATTAAAACCACTACATGATATACTACATACCTGTCAGAATGACTAGACCAAAATATATAATTATCTCCAACAACTCAACAGTAAAAATATATATATATATAAAATAAGGCATACCGATGGCCAACAGATACTTTTTTAAAAATCCCCCTATCATTAATAATCAGAGTAATAAAAATTAAAATGACAGTGATAAAAAAATAAAGAAAAATAAAACAGTAGGGATATTATCACCTCATACCTTGATAATATCTATTATCAAGAAGATAAAGTTACATGTTGGTGAAGATATGGAGAAAAGGGAACACTTTTATAATGTTAGTAGAAAGGTAAATTAGTATAGCCATTATGGACCCTCAAAAAATTAACAATGGAACTATCAGATAGTCCAGCAAATCCACCACTGGTTACATGTCCACACACAGTGAAATCAGTATATTTAAGACATGTCCACATCTCTGCACCCGTTGCAGCATTGTTCACAATAGCCACGATGAGCAATCAACCTAAATGTTCATCAACAGATTAATGGATAAAGAAAATGAGGTATGTGGGCTCAACAGAAGACTTTACAACCTTTAAAGAGAACAGAAGTTTGCCATTGTGACAACATAATTGAGCCTGGGGATCAGTACGTTAGATGAAATAAGCCAGGCATAGAAAGACAAACGTCTCATGATTTCATTTACCTCGTATGTGTGGAAACCTAAAGGTGTTGGACTCTTAGAAGCTGTGAGCTGAACTATAGTTGCCCTGGGCTATGAGATGGGAAACACTGGTAAAAGGACACAAAACTCAGATAGAGAAGGGAGAAAAGTCAAGAGTGCATCATTATAACTATAGTAAAATTATTTATTGTGGACTTAAAAATCCCTAAGAGAGTAAGCTTTCTCATCACAAAAGTAACATACGTATTTCAGATAATACATATGTTAATTAACTATAGTTAGTCATTCCACAATGTAAACATATTTCAAAACATTATGTGGTATGCAATAAATATATATAAATTTTATTTGTCAATTAAAATTTAAAAATACTGATCGTATTAAATGTTATTGAAGATACAGAAAAACTAGCTCACTCATACACTGCTGGCAGGAATGTTAAATAGTATAGCCATTCTTGGAAATGATTTGGTAGTATTTTGCATATCTAAACATATATTTTTATGACCCAGAAATCACACTCTTGTATATTTATTCCAGAGAAATGAAAACGCAAGCTCCTATAAAATCTGGTATACAACAGTTCACACCAACTTTATTTGCAATAGCCCCTAACTAGAAATGACCCTAATATCTTACCGTGAATGAATGGTTAAATAAACTGTAGCATACTCATGTCACGGAATATACTACTCAGCAATAAAAAGAAATGATGGATTCATACATCTAAGAGTCATTTCAAGGGAAGAATGCTCAGTGAAAAAATTCAATCTAAAAAATTTACATGCAGTACATTCAGGTTTCTAGCTATATAATATATATTAAATAAAATTTTGGAGTGAGTGAGATTAATGGTTGCCAGAAGTGAGAGACTAGTGGGTCAAAAAGTGTGTGTAGATATAAAAACTTAGCATGAAGGAAACTGGTGGCTGCTTATGGAACAGTTCTGTATTTCTTTTTTTTTTTTTTTTGGTGATGATTACACAAATCTGCACATATGATAAACTTGCATAGAACAGAACACGTACATACACAAACATACATATATAACAAAAGAAACGAGTGAATATGAAATTGGTGGTCTGATGGCCTGTGTAAAAGAAAAGAACAAAAAAACCCCAGTGAAATCTAAGCAAGCTCTGTGGATTATACCAGCTTCCTGGCTTTGATACCTTACTATAATTTTGCAAAATGTTGCCATTAGATAGTGCTGGGGAAAACTAGATGGCCAGAATGCTCTTCTACAATTTTATGCTTTTGCTACTTCCTGTGAATATTTATTTCAAAAAAATATAAGATTGGATGAATGAATTATATGGGTACTCAGAGTCAGGATACCGGAGGTAATTTCATGGCAACAAGATGGAATGAAACTTTAAGATAAAGACCTGAGCTTAGTTCTTATTCTTATTTGGAGGACTCCGTGTTTCAGACAGAAAAAACATAAAGAGTGCATGTAGATGCAAGCACATAAAATACAGCGGTTATGTGAAACATTCCTTAGGGTCACTTTAGGGTAAATGAAGTAGTGAGAGAGAAGTTTGAAACTGAAGTCAGATTTAGAGATTGTAGAGTGCTCCAAATGTTAGGATAAGGAGTCTGATAGTGATAATGATGGGAGGTTTGTGAACTGGTAAGGGAAATGATTAAAGCTGTGCTGAATGATCTCAAGATAAACAGAATGGTGCAACATCTATTTCAGTAGCACAGACGACAGATAATGATGTTATACTGAATCATAGTAAATTTAGTGAGAACGACATCTATTATTGATAAGAATTGATTGGCTGTAGGGTTCAGGAAAAAGAGATTGAATTTGAGACTCTGAATATGTGTCTGTAAGCAAATGAGGCTGTTGATGACCATAAAAGCTTTTTTGCACTGTAAATACGGCTTGCATTGTTTTCCCAGACATTTTCCTGAGGTTCATATCATTTTACTTTTTTGAAAAGAGAGCAATTACTGAACCAACATATGTGAATATATGTCAATATGATTTTTTTGAATGAAAGTGCTATATTTTCATAGAAGACAACAACAAAAAAACAAGTGTATTTCTTTTATACTATGCTCCAAAAGTATGTCACAGAAGGATGACTATTTTACTCATATTATATTGAAATTTCCTCTATTAGAAAATATATTTGAATTATTATTAATTCTCTAAACTTTTAATAAAAGTGCATATAATATTTTCAGATTTAAATATTAATTTGACTGCCTTTGAAGTCAGTCTGAATACCACAAATTGCATTCTAAAATTTCACTTACATTTCTTTATATTGGGAGAAGAAAGAAGAATATTGTAGTATTTAAAAAAATATTAATATTCTATTAGAGGCTCTTCAGATTCAAGTAATGTTTAATATCAATACTAGTAAATTGTTTTGAAGAATATTATACCTTAAAACACAAACCAGCATCTTCTTTTCCTTATTAAAGCTTTACTTTGGACGGAATCATGGTATCTCACACACATTTCACCTTGATTATTTTTGGAATAATTAATTTTCCCCAAACCTTTTGTGAACCTCTGATAAAAATCTATATATTTCTCCAAGTGACTACTTGAAAGAGAAATTTAAAAAATCAAAGCAAAATATAATCCTTTGCCACAATTTAAAGCATGTGTTAAAATAAGTGAAAAATCTTTTATATGTAGATAATGGTCTACTGCATTTTTTTTCATGGAAAGTCTTTCAGTTCTCAGGCATTAAAATCTACAAGTAAACAACAATGGCTCGGAAAAGTCACAGACACAGCTACTCCCTAGTCCCTGACACATCACCATGATCAATCTGTATAAATTCCTCTTCTAACTTTTTAAATTGTTTATTTATTCACATATCCTGCTTTCATTTCAGTCCATCTGTAGAAAGCCATTTTGATGCATGTAATGTACATTCCTCAGTTATTTTTATGTTCCTATAAAATGGGTGAACTGTTTTTGATGGATTCGTTCACATAATGATATTTTATAAATTCTGTTCTATGTATTACCTTTTAATTTTCTGGACCTGTGTTTAAAATCTCTTTTATTTACTGAGTATAAGTATGGTCAGTCACCTATAATCCCTACACAGTGGAACATAGCGTGTGTGTGCAGCTACTATACCCGGTCTGCCCGTTATCCCAGAAGGGGGTGGAGGACAATATCCCTCTTCCTGCCTATGACAAATTAATAAACATCCTCACATGTGTTTCATTATGGACCTTTGCTTGCCCAAGAGAACAGCTAGCATATGTATATATAATTTAACTGCCAGCGTCCTGTTTAAGAGCTGCCGGTTTCCTTTCTAAAGGAAATGTACCCGTCTACCACTCAAGCATCAGGACACTGGGTTCTATATCCACGTAATCTCTACTACTGACATTCTCCATGGGTACTTTTTACTCATCTGGTATAAAGTGAGAATTATTTTGTCAGTTCTATTTCTATTAAACCATCCTATGACCCTGAGACTCCAGCAGCTGATTAGTGAAAATTTCCAAATAACTTTCCTCAAATATGCATCTATGTATATTATCACATATTAAAGTACACTGAAGAATTCACCAAAAGAAATAGTGTTAATCAGTGTACTTGAACAGTCATTCACCTCCTTTCCACAGTGATTGATAGAAATTTATGTGGAAGAAATATAAATCCAAGATATACACTGGGTTTCCAGTTCCCACTGCATTCAACAAGAGCCATAAGAACAAGTTCTACCTGCTGTCATGAATGTGGAAGTGTTTTGTTGTTGTTGTTGTTGCTTTCTGGGAAACTTCCTATAGGAAAATGGATATATTTGTTGTCTTTTTCTGTTTTTTTTATCTCTTCCATCATTTTTATCAAGATGGGTGGAATACTGTCACCCATGAGAACACAATCTATGATGGAAAAAGTGGAAAATTCAATGGAGATTGGATTTCATACTTAAAAAAATTTACAGAAGAGAGAAATAATATTCTACCTTGTTTAAAGATACTATATTCAGAGGTTTTACATCACTTTCTGCCAAATTAGTTCTTTCTAGTTCAGATAACCACCTGTTATGGTTTGTGTCACCTAGAAACTTAATACCCAATGTGACAGTATTGGGAAGTTAGGCCCTTAGAGGTGATTTGGTCATGAGGGCTCCATACTTACAAAAGGATTCATGTCTTAGCAGAGGATGTGAGTGGGTGAGTTCATCCCTCTGTCTTTTCTGACATGTGAAGACACAGTATTCATCATCTCCACGGGTTGCAGCAATAAGGGACTCTCTTAGAAACAGAAAGAGGCTGAGGCCGGGCACGGTGGCTCACGCTGGTAATCCTAGCACTCTGGGAGGCCGAGGCAGTTGGATTGATGGAGCTCAGAAGTTCAAGACCAGCTTAAGCAAGGGTGAGACCCCATCTCTAAAAATAGCATTGTTGTGGTGGGTCCCTGTAGTCCCAGCTACCTGGGAGGCTAAGGTAAGAGAATCACTTGAGCCCAAGAGTTTGAGATTGCTGTGAGCTATGCTACCACAGCCCTTTACTGAAGGTGACAAGTGAGACTCTGTCTCAAAAAGAAAAAAGGAGAGAGAGGCTCTCATAAGAAAACAAATGCCCGTGACTTGATCTTGAATTTTTCAATTTATTTCCAATGAATTTCTATTGTTTGTAAAACTACCTAATCTGTGGCATTTTGTTATAGAAGCACCAAAAGACTAAGATACACCTCCATCAAAACTGATATTTCTTCATTTTATATTTAAAGGAAAAAAATAACTAAATGTCATGTACATAGTGAAGTAAAGCCCTTGTAAAGTTATCAGCCTTTGTTTCAATTACAATATTTTATTTATCTAGTTGGTGATTAACTGCAGGAGCCTAACAAGAACTAGTGAAATTTCCTAATATTTTTCCTCTTGAACTTTCTTTTATTAAATAGATAAAATTTGTGGAAGGGGATGGTTATGAGATATTAGTTTTCAATGTAACACTTAAAAGCAAATTTGAAATGTTACCAAAGAGAATTTGTTCATATGCATTTTATTGCATATAAATTTTGCAATATGTTTGTGAGGACCTGGCTTTGCCTTGAGAATACATTTCACCTCATTTCTATTTATGGGGAATAGTGTTATGTCAGTTACATACTCAAAATTAGTTTATAGAAACATAATTCATGCCTAAGAAGTGTTATATTTGAAAACAAGGTTTAGTGGTAAACATCTGATAAAACTATTATGAATAATTCCACTAAATTTAATAATCTAGAATATTGAAATGAATAGTCTGATAATTCAAATTGCTTCTACTAAAAATTATATTTCTTCCATTAAGAAGTGCTTTTCTTTTTCAGTTAAGATAATAAGGTGAAATAATTATCTGATGCTTCTTAAAATTTGATTTCTCCTAAGGCAGATATTGAGACAAGAGTACAAATGTTTTACCTATAATGTAATTCAAGGGTATGTAAGTTAAAGAGTAGTAAATGTGAGACAGGGAGTGAGAAAAGACATGAACACGTATTCATGAGCAGATTATCTTTGTGACCAACAGGGTCCAAACCCACTGGGAACCATCGAAGTGACGATATAAAACACACCCACCATGGGCCCAGAACAGGAGGATTACGCTGGGGAGATGTGCCCCATAGACACTGCCCTCCTCACTATTGTTTCAGTTTGCCCCTGAAGATGATAGCAGAGAAAGCTGCTTACCAGAGAAAGCAGAGAAGCTGAGTGTGTCAAGTATTTAAATAGGAAGCTACCAGTATGCTGGAATGGTTTACTACAACTTCAGACAATCCAGTTGGACCAAGGGAATATAAAACAAGCCATCAATGCTTCTGCTACAATTGATGAACTGACGGTTCTAAAACCACATTTAATATTTAATGTAGAGTCACTAAGTGTTGAAGTATTATATCCTTCTCCTTCATGTAAACTGTTTAATTAGGTCATTTACAAAACCTGCAATAAATTGCAGGATTTCTTTCTTTCCTTCATTTTTTTCTTTCTTTCTTTTTAACATCACTATGAAGGCAAAAAGGCAAAATGAATCTGGCCATGTAGTAAATGCTGATATGTAAGACTTGGGTATCAGTAATTTTTAAATTTCCCCCCCAAAAGGTAAAGAAGTAATGGAATAAAGCACATTTTGTTCTTAATCCTCTTTGTGTTATAAATATTTTACACACTATTAGCCAGAAATCAATTTTGTGTTAGAAAATTCTGACTCCCTTCACCAGGGAAATCAGAAAAACTTATGTACAAAATTTTCTTAAATTTAATGAAAAGAGTCTTTGGTTAAGTTTTAGTGTAGCCGATGAGTCAGAATTCTACTTAAGAAGAAGAAGTACATGTAGCGTTTTGTAGTAAAGCAAGAAGACATGTAAGAGGGAAATGCAAAACAGGTATACCTGTTATTCAGCTGGAATTGCAAAAATACTCCTAAACATTTTATACTTAAAATGAGCAAATGTCTGTGTTGACGAGATTGCCAGGTACTCTTTAAACTCTGGAATTACTCCCTTTCTTCAAATTCAATAGGAAGAACAGAGTGCTCATCAAAGCAACTAGGAAACTTCATGCATAATTTCTCACTCATTTTAATGGAAATTCTGTCTTTAACTCCCCAAGCTCTCAATAAGCACATCTTTTAAGAAGATGCAATAATTGATTTAATTGTTTTTGAAGTTTGATATTTCTTCTTTGAAAATGGCTTTGCTACTATGTTGTTTTTGTTCATTCTGAAGAAGTGGAGCATAGCCATTTTATTCATGTTTTAAGCAAATGTCTTTAAAGAACAACATCAAAAAAGGAAGCACCATTATAGAATAACAATTAGAATTTGGAAAATCCCATAAATATATTATTTGCAAGCATATGGGTGTGCATTTGTATATACTTCAATATTAACGTTTATCGTATTACAAACACCAAACTAGTATGCTCTGTTTTCTTTCATTTTACATAATCTTTGTATTTTGAAGAAATGGCTTCTATATGGAAAAGGCTAAATTTTGATTTCACATATATTTTAATTTAGAACTTACGGTCTCATCTTTTTGGGACCCAGTGAGGACAAATATATTTATGATTTACCATAAAATTTATAACATCAAAATCTCAATAAAGACATACTGGCATCCAATTAATAGGAGTTTGGGAAAAACAGAACACTGTATTTTATATACACATATTATATATATATATATACACATGGTATATATACAAACACACATGAAATATATAGCTAATTATCAAAGACACGGTATAACAAAACACAAAAACAAAAGTCACGAGTTTCCAAATTTCAAAGGCCATCACTTGCCAGTTCTATGGTGGAAATGAAATTTACATCACTGCCTTCTAAAACAGGTAGCAATATAAGTTAAACATTCATATACATAAAGATGTGTTTATCAATGTTTGTGGCCATTTCCATGCTGAAAAGTCGTCAGCAATAACCAAAATGTACATTAATTTGTGAATATGGAAGCAAATTATGACATGTTCTTATAACAGAATACTATTTAGCAACAAGATAAAGTAGTGGCAAAACAACAATATGAATGACTCTCAAAAGCAGTGTGCTAGCTCAATTAAAGTGGCAAGATACTGATACTAAAGACTACATGAAAATTCTAAATTATTTAATAGGATTGGGTGATGGAAATATTCTAACTGCTGATTGCAGAGGTGGTTACATGAATTTATACATTTGCGTAACTTCATAGAATTGCACATTTAAAATAAGAGAATTTTACCAAATACGTATTTTACCCCAAGGAAGTGAATTTTAGATTTCTAGGGACAAAAGGAATATAATAAAGAGTTTCTAGAAAGAAAAATGAAATAAACAGTAGCTATACAAAAGATCACATAAACTGAATTTAGAATGCAATGCAGCAATAAATACCTACATCAAATTTTGTAACTAAACTATTTATTGATATAAAGATAAAATAAATAGCCAGGAGTTGTGATGGGTGCCTGTAGTCCCAGTTACTTGGGAGGCTGAGGCAAAAGAATCACCTAAGCCCAAGAGTTTGAAGTTGCTGTGAGCACTGATGTAACATAACTCTACAGAGGGTGACATAGTGAGACTCTGTCTCAAAAAAAAAAAAAAAAAGATAAAATAAAATTGTTTCCTGAGGTGCAAAGGACAAAAACAATAACAATTACAATAGGAACAACTAAACCCCGATATTACCTAGTCATTTACTCTCAGAAAGATCCTGGCCAATGTATTGGTTCCAAAGAACTGCCTAAGCTTAAAGCCATTGGGATTCTCAAGAAACTCAGGAATGTTCTTTCCAATTTTAAGTGTATTACAGAAAGGTAATACAGTTTTATTGTCACCACAGTTCTTATCATATTTAGTCTTAACCACTGGGTTGCAACAACCTTCTCAAGCAAAATACTGTCTTCTTCTGCCTTTGAAATCTACATTAGTGATTCCCATCAACTACTAACTAAAATCACATAGAAATGCAGGTCTGACTTTCTCTTTTGAATTGCAGAAAAGAGTGCTGAAGTTGACAATGATCCAGCACTGGAATATTCAAAGAAAAACTAATTAACCCCAGAAAAAAATGCTGTTTTCGGAAATACAATTATTAGAAAGTTTATCTCATTGGGTGGTGCTTGTGCCTCAAAGGAGTAGGGCACCTGCCCCATATACAGGAGGTGGTGGGTTCAAACCTGGTCCGGGCCCAAAAAAAAGAAAAAAGGAAGTTTATGTCATTGAGTTTATAGAAAGCTAAACTAGTGAAAATAATAAATGAGTGATTAACTCCAAGAAAAGTAAAACTTGTCTAAGATATGAAAAGTAATTATATTGTACTACAAGGTTCAGCTTAATTTTTATGGGAATAACTAATATAAATATTAAATTATGACAACTAAATTTTGTCACCATATTTGAAAGATGGGATAGGAAATATTATTTCTATATTTGTTAGGAAAATCTTCATCTTGCATAACAGATGCTAATTACTGATGTGCAATATTGGAAAGAAAATAATAAGAAATATCAAGTTTCACTCATGTAAGAGCATATCAACTTCCCTTCCATTTACTGATCCACAGTGATGCCATCTGTAATGCAGCCTGTATCTCAATCCTAGTGGGATTCTCCTCCCGGTGCTTCATCTATTACGTCTTAGATCTATTATTTCTGTGGTATTTAGGTTTATGTTTACCAATTTCTTCATTACCGAAATCCCAAATTTATACACTTCACTTAGGAGAAATTTCTCCAAATCTGTCCAGGTTGTTACAAAAAATACAAAATCTCCAACTTTTTAATGGCTGAGTAGTATTCCATGGGATACATATACCATAATTTATTAATCCGTTCATATTTGAAGGGCACTGAGGTGGTTTTCACATCTTTACAATTGAGAATTGTGCATGTATAAACATTCCAGTGCAAATAACCTTATGGTAAAATGTCTTTTTCCTTTTGAGTAGATACGTAGTAATGGGATTGCAGGATCAAATGGTAGGTCAACTTTTAGTCTTTAGGGAATCTCCATACTTCTTTTCTGAGAGGCCGTACTGGTTTGCAGTCCCACTGAGAGTGTATGATGCTCTCTCTTCTCTGCACCCACGCCAGCATCTGTTACTCTGGGACCTTGTGATGAGTGGCTTTTTTTTTTTTTTTAAATATGGAACGCTTCACAAATTTGCATGTCATCCTTGCACAAGGGCCATGCTAATCTTCTCTGTATTGTTCCAATTTTAGTATATGTGCTGCGGAAGCGAGCACATGAGTGGCTTTCTAAAAGCTTCTAAATCTTAAAAGAGTTAAAGCTAAGACATAAAATTAAAAGAATATTTTAATTACAAATCAAAGACATTTGAGAAATATGACATTTTGTGATGATAATAAAAGTGGACCTTAAGGGACAGGTGCTGATGGCTCAGTGAGTAGGGCAGTGGCCCCATATTCCAAGGGTGGCAGGTTCGAACCCAGCCCCAGCCAAATAGGAAAAAAAAAAAGTGAACCTTAATATTATATCTGCTTATTTTAGTACTGCAATGTTACATAATGAGGTAGCAACATTCACCATCTCCATTCTTAAGACAAGTGGTAAATAATAATAAATTCTGCAAGCCCTTTCAAAGGGTTATTGAGTAGTAGAATGGCAGATATTATGCTGTGTGGGCTTTCCCTTCAGTTTATAAATACTTTTGAAAAGGATAGCCAGAAACCATTCTTTAGAAACAAACTTTTCTTTTAGTCTTACTTTGAAACTTTTACTACTTAAAGATGATAAGCTTGATATTCTTCCCTGGTGTATTGAAGGACTCATCCAGTTGACTGAATGTGTTAATTGTTTTTCTTCCTGTTTTTTATTTTTATTTTTTCCCAATTTAAATGCTTGTCTCACCTTCATGGGTTACTACACTTCAGAATGAAGAAAAGACAAATTAGGAGAAGATAAGATAAATGCTGCCAATGTTAAAATTTTGTTTCTGATTCTATCTTTTACAGGAATTTATGATCATGTAAGTCCTTGTAGAAATCTAATATGAAATATTAGCACACTAATTAAAATCATAAAAATAGTATTAAAATGTATTTTTAAATTTTAAAGTAGTACAAATCTGTTTTATATATATTTATTAATAATATTTGAAAGAGATAATGTTCGTGTATGCCATAAAGTATATTTGATTTTCATACTATTGATTTGATTAAAATATATTAATCATTTAATCAAATATTTAGAAGCTTTACTTAAAATAAGCTTTCTGTGTAAGTAAATTACAATGGTTTATATACAGGTAGTAAATGGAATTACAGATGGCAAATATAAAGCAACTAAAACCATCTAATACTTTAGCTGGTTAAAAACAGGAGAAAGATAAATGGCTTGGTCAATTTAACAACAATTAACAGCAGAAACATCTAGCATGATTCATTTTCCCATTTGTTCAGTGCTCATTCTTTTATGTCACAAAAGACCAATAGCTATAGATAATAAGTCAATATTTGGAAAAAATGTTTTAAAAAATAATATTTTGTAAACCAGAAAAGGTCACCAGAACTTAAAGAACAGACAGAATGAAAGAAAATAAAAAGCCAGGTAATAGATTTAAGCTCAATATTATCAAGTGTGCTACAACCTTCAAAACAAATAAAGACAAAAATTGATAGATTGAAGAAAAGAAAAACAAACCAAGGTAAACTATATACAACTTCAAAAAAGTTACTTTGATTAAAAATAAGTCAAAAATTAAAACATAGTTTCATTGTGATTTTTAAAAAGTTAAAGGATAGAAAACCCTTATGCATAAATATCTGATGTACCATACAAACTAGACTTCAAAACAAGGTGTCTTTCCTAGGAAAGAGAGGGATTTTTTTAATGGCTAAAGGATCAGTTCTCAAAAATGATACAGTAATATTAAATGTGTATATGCCTAATAACAGATCTTTGAAATGCGTGAAGCAGACACTAAAATAGCAGAAATAGATAAATTCATAATATGAGATTGAGATTTCAACTCATGTCTGTTAGTAACTGACAGAAAATGTATGACGAAAAGGAATAGGGATATAGAATATGTTATAAAATAATTTTTTTCTAATTAATATTTATAGAACACTTTACCTCAAAACAGTAGAGCATACATTTTTTTCCAAATGCAAATAGAATATTCATTGATATATACTATATAATGTATATAATTTAATTAGTTTAAAAGAAATGAAATCATCTAGTTCTTTTATTCCTATGAAATAAAGTGAGAAAAAATAAATTAAATGCCTACAATATCTTTAAATATTTTGAAATCTAAATACACTCATGTAAGAGAAGCATCTTCTAGGTAGATGAAGTAGACTTGCTTTTTCTTGTAATTTCTACCATGCACAGCAAAAATCTTGCATATTACATATAAAATGAATATTAAACTTACTAAGACAAAAAAGAAGAAAGTCAACCGGCTGGGAACCTCAAGAATAAAGAATAAAGAACATGATCATGATTTTCCTGAGTTTTAGTTTTGGTCTCATATATACCAGACTTGGAGCTAAAAGGGCTGGCTACTTGCAAATGCCAGTGGGTACAGACAAAATTTCTCCAGCAAACAGCTTTTTAGCCAAAGAGAGCAGCCTAACTAGACACAACGTTTTTGTACAATAACCACTCAACTCCAAGCAAACAACAAAATAATAATAATAAATAAAAGAAAAACAACCTAAAATTGTGGCCCCAAACTGTTGCAGAAAAGACTGAGTGGGGTATCTTGATTTCCACCATCACAAGGCTATTTGTAGACACAGTAAAGCCCCTGCCCTGGTGATGTCTGGGAAGGTCAAGTAGGAAACTGATAATTGTATCGCCACTAGTCTGTAACAAGTCTCCCTGTCCAGCAAAGTCAGTGAAAATTACATGAAGAACACGGGCTTCCACCTCCCCAACCATAATGAAGTATCCCTACCCCTTCATTTTGGGGATTCAGAGAAGACCTACTGGAGAATTAGGTATTTTACCACCTTCTAGTACTAGTAAGAAAGCCAATACCTTCTAGTAGTAACAAGTCAATCCCATCACATCAGCGGAGTTTATGTGATAAACCAGAGCCACATCATTCACACCCACTAGTACCTAATGCCCATTCCCCTTGGATGTCAATGAAGCGTGAGTGAGGAACCCAGCCTTCTATTTACATCCGGCTGTGATGAGAATTTTCCAAGACTATTTAAAAATATTTGTCCAGGCTATTTAAAAACATTTTAAAGCACTTTAAGTAAACATTCATCAAGAAGCAGTTACAAACACATTGAAAACATCTTCACAGAGAAACAGATATATTAAGAATAGCAAAAAGAAATTTTAGAAACAAAATTTTCAATTACCAATATAAAAAAAATCAGTGAATGGGCTTAATGGTAGAAGAGAGGAAAGAAGAGTAAAACGGAGATGGGAGGTAGAACAACAGAAACTATGCAATTTGAAAAACAGAGAAAAAAAGATAAAATCTTCTAGGGACCTGCAAATACACAGTCATATGTCATTTAACAGTAGGGACACATACTGAGAAATGTATTGTTAGGTAATTTTGCCATTGTTGAGCCCTTCAAATCCCCAAGTGTAATCCCTGGACCAAATCCACATTTATTGAAGGGATTTGTTCTATAAATTTCAGATTTGGTAAGAGGACCACATATAAGAATCCAGAAGGGCACACGTGGCTCCAATGCCCCAGGTTTCCCATCTTCAGTAGGTTTCAAACATGTATAGCATATTATTGTACCAGTGTGGCAGGCAATTGTAACCCCATCAAAACTTAGCTAAAAATGGAAAACTCCAATACTGCAAATTTATTGTATTATAATCTTATGAGACCACTGTCATATAGGCAGTGCATGACTTTACAGCAAAAGATCTACAATTACGTTTTTCAGAATCCTAGAAGGACAAGAAAAGAGACTGGTGGAAGAATACCAGAATTAATAAATAGAGGAAAACTTTCCTAAATTTGACAAAGTAGACAAACAGATCAAGAAACTGAACACTAAACAGGATATATCTAAATATATCAATGACACCAAGCCATATAATCATTAAATTTTTGAAATTATACAAAACAATGATTAGAATGAGAGTAAATTTTCTTCAGATACAATGGTAGCTAGAGAAACAAAAAAAGGTACAACACTTTTCAAGTACTAAAAGAAACAAACTGTTCCTGTACACGGGGAAAATAGCTTTCTAGAATGAAAGGGAAATCAAGTCATTCTGTGTGACTAAAAAGTAAGATAATTTGTCACCAACAGACATAATTTAGAAGAGTAGATAAAGAATTTTTTTTTCTAAAAGAAGAAAAAAAGGGAGAAGCAAAATATTAAAAAAAAAAAAAACAATGTAATACCACTAAGGGAGAAAGAACAAAATAAGCAAAAATATGAACAAATACAATAGACTCTTTTTCTTCACTTGAGTTGCCTAAATTACTGTTGGCAGTGAATTAAAAATTATCACACTGATTGATTTTATTCTTATTATATGTACAGGAAATATGCAATGTAAATAAAGGTAAGATTTCTACATTTCACTTGAACTGATAAAAATAACGACACCAATAGACTGTGACAAATCATGTAAATATGAAATTAGAGTAACCACAAAAAAAGCCTAGAGAAAACATATGAACATATGAATATCTAGATAAATAGAAATATAATTCTTAAAAACATAGCAAAAGTAATCATCATCCAAGCAGAAAAAAATAAACAAATGTTAAAGATAGAGGACAGAAAACAAAAATAAAATACAGACTTCAAATCTAACTTATCAATAATTACATTAAATGGAAATGGTCAGAATTCACTTATTAAAAGACGTATTAGAAGAGTGGATTACAGAGCATGATACAATTGTTTCTTGCAGAGATTCACTTCAAGTATAATGCTAGGCAGGTTGAGAGTAAATGCTAGATAGAGACATATTATGGAAATGGGAATCTATTAATTTGAAAACAAAATTGTCTATATATAATAGAAAATAGTCTTTGAATCAAAGAAAATTACCAGCAACAGAGAGTGGTATTATGTGATGATAAAAGGGTTAAACTAACAAAAAGATATATCAATCCTAGAAGCATAAGGACCAAATACCAGAACTAAAAATATGTGAAATGAACACTGATAAAATTAAAAAGAGAAATAGATAAATTCACAATTGTGGTTGGAGACTTCATTAAGACTCTAGACAATTATTAATAGAAAAACTAGGACAATTATCAGCAACTATCTATAAAAACTTGGTATATCATCGACCAAGAAACTCTGCCATTTCTACAACATGATACCCAAAACAAGAAAATATATATTAATTGCAATTGTTCACAGAACATAGTTAAGGATAAATGATATTCTAGGATAGTAAAAGAAGATATCTAAAACATTTAAAAGCACAGAAATCATGCACAGTTTGTTATCTAACCATAATGATATTGAACTACAAACCGGTAACAGAAAGATAATGGGAAGGCCTATAAATATTTGAAAATTAGCAACTGACTTGTAAATAATGTATGAGTCAAAAATATTGTCAAAGGAATTTTACAAATATATTGAAATAAATGAAAATAAAAAGACAACATACTAAAATGTGTGGGATATACCTCAGCTAAAGCAGTGCTGAGAATGAAATGTAAAGCAGCAAATGAAACAGAAAAAAAAGAGAATTCTCAAAGAAATCATTGGCTTTCTTGCTTCAATAACATAATATAAAAAGAAGTAAAATAAGCTTAAAGTAAGCATAAGAAAGAAAATCAGACATATGAGTCTATAAATAAATAAACAAAAATAAAAAGTGTAAACAATATTAAAAAGCCAGTGAAATAGAGTTAGTTCCTTGAAAAAAAAAAAATAGTATTGACAAACATCTAAAAATAGTGGGGGGGAAAGGAGAAATAAATTACCAATATCAGGAATAAAGATAGGATGCCAAGAAAGATTCTGTCGATATAAGAAGATAATTAAGAAATGTTATACATAATTCTAAAACACATAAATCTGACAGGTTAGACAAAATGGACCAGTTCTTGGAAAAATACTTCCACAAATTACCCAAAATTAAATAGATAGTTTTAATGGCACTATAATTATCAAGAAATCTTATTTGGGTCCTAAAACCTCCTGAAAAAGAAGCCTCTAGGTCAAAATGATTTCCATCAAGAATTTTATTAAACTTTTGTGAAAGAATTAATGCAAGTTCTACACAATCTCTTTCAAATAAGAGAAGGAAACACTTTCTAATTTGTTTCACGAAACTATTGTTATCCCAATACCTGATACCACACATAGAAAGCACACAAAAATCCCTATAATGGAATAGCACTTATTAATATAAAAACAAAACTTCTTTACAAAATATTATCAAGTATAATTCATCCATAAATACCAGTCATACACTATGATTGAGTAGAGTTATTCTAGAAATTTGATCCATCAATCCCATTATTAGGTATCTATCCAGAAGAAAAAAAAAATTATTAAGGACATTTTCAGTTGAATGTTTACTGCAGCTCAATCTACAATCATGAAGATGTGGAAATGCCCCCACCGCTGATCAACAAATGAATGGATTAATAAACTGTGGCATATACATAACATGGAATATTACTTAGCCATTAAAAAGATGGAGACTTTGCATCTTTTGTATTTAGCCAGACAGATATGGAGAACATTCTTCTAAGCAAAGTATCTCAAGAATGGAAAAGCAAGCATCTGAGGTACTCAACACTGTGTTGAAATGTGTAGATCAACAACTATAGACCCACACAAGAGAAAAACACAATTTTATAAAAACGGGGAGTGGAGGGAGGTTTGGTAAGTTCCCACCTATCAGGTACAACATAGGGCCATATGGGATACTTCCTGAGTGAAGGACTCAACTGCAAGTCAGACTTTACCTTACAAACACTAACAATGTAACCTAATCCTAGGTACCCTCATATTAATCCAAAATAAAAAAAAATAAATACAAGGGAGGACAATTTAAAAATGCTCTCACAAGACCAGTGTATGGTGCCCCATGATCGCATTAATGTACACAGCAATGAATTAATATTAATAAAAAAATGCTCTCACAAGAGTTGAATTTGAAATAAATTAAATATATAATAATGATTTGTATAAAAATAGACAAATATAAGACAAATCTCCGAGAATATAAAGCTATGTATTTCTTGGCATATCTTAATATATAAAATTTCTCCTGTCATTACACGCATATAAAAGAACAACACCACAACATCAGAAACAACAAAACCCAAAAACTTTTGAATTTTGTGTAACATCCCCCTAGTTTATGCAATGTTACTAAAATATGAATATCTCACACACATATATTGTGAGTATGAAGTTTATTTCATATGCTGTTTAGGGTTGAAATTATCATTTGGGAAAAGAAGCCATCAGTACTCAAAAGATTCCTTCAGTCTATAAGTACATTCTAGGAAATTTTCTGGAATTTGGCTGAATAATGAAAGGATACATAAATGAACAAAGAATATATCTAATACATATAGTAGAGTAAATTTTAAAAAATCTTCTCAAGTAAATATATTACCATCTAAAAATAGTTTAGTGCAACAAGGGAGGTTACAATTTCACTCAAGGGAAGGATTACATTTGGAGAGTTGATTGGAAAGATTATATAAGAAGATAATATACATAAAGCTTTTGTGATCATGGCTTGGAATGTCACGAGTTTTACTAATACTGTAGCTCCTCTTTAGATTTTCTGATTGTGGTTGTGTGTTCATGGTGTTATGAGATAGAGAAATAATAATTAAAATTTTCTTCTAGCATCATTGCTAAAGTATCTGGGAAAAAATTCTGGGCAACCCTTTCTTTTTCCTCTAGTAAATGAAACAAAATTTAATTTTTGAATAGCTATTCAACAGCCATATGTCTTCCACAAACATGTTTATTGTTATATTGATTTAATATACTGAATCATACCTGAAGTTATTTCTTGATCTTTCCTTCTTATAATTTAGTCCTAGAGAAATGGTGAACAGTAATGGAAACACTTCCTTATGGTGTATATAATTCTAATTTTGATTATTCGTGATGTATATGATTAACTGACTGTATTACCACCCAATCTTGATTCCTAAATTTCTTCGTCACTCATGAAAGTCATCTTTCCTTCCTCCATATTTTCCGTGAGCTTATTTGTTACTATTTCTCCTATTACAAGCTATGGTGGCTTCTCTTTCTGAATTTTCTCAATATTTCTTTTTAATACAAAGAATCTGATGATCTATAGTGATGAGTTTTTTTTTTAATGGCAAATAATACGATTAATAGGTCCCCACTGTATTTTAAAATTAAAACTATTGACGAACTCTTACTATTCTAAAGTCTTTATGAAAACAGTAGAAGGGCTAATGGTGTGCAGACATAAGAACAAAAACAGAGAAATATATTAGCTTTAATAATTGGATATAATAAATAAAACAAATGGTTAGTTTTCAAATAAGACACAAGCCTGAGCTCTTATTAAGTAGCAAATTATACTAACAATTTTAAGAACATGAATAATTACAAACACATGGGAGATGTGATAAAATCCAAGACTGTTCTCAAATCCTTCCTTTTTACTGTACAGTGTATTTAGTACATAGTTAATGTTGAGACATGTCTCTTTCTGTCCCAAACATATAGATAGAAGGAAAACGCATATCACAGGTATATTGTTAACCCCTTCCTTTCATAAACCAACACAGAAATTCGGAAACAATAACATGGATGAATCTCCAAAACCTAACATCACTATAACTTCCATATGTTAATTAAAATGTAAGCACAGAACATAAATACCGTTCCCTATACGTCTATGTAATACCAGGGAGATAATAATGAGAGTAAGGAATAAGGAACTAATTTTTTTTTTTTTTGTAAATGAGTTTTGTGGCCTATACCAGTGATGATGATGTGCCATGCACATTACAAATTCAACACACTCTATTAAATGTCTGCTTTAAAGGCATTTATTTTATAATACGAAGATTCAAACAGAGAAAATCATGACCTAAAAACCTGAAAAATATTTATGATAGTCATGAATGTAAAGGCATGATGTGCATTCGGGACTTAAAGGAAAGCTTAAAAGAATATATAGGAACAAAGGATCCAGTTTGTTTCAGAAAGATAATTATAGAGAACAAAAAACACTCAAAAATATACTAAGGGACTCCATTTCTGCTACTCACATATATGTACATCTATGCATATGATGTATAGTGTGCCTTTTGCAATTGGAAATCTCTCTTACCTACAATGAACAAATCTCAAACATAAAATCTAAAGATTTCTGAAAACAAGATAAGAGAAGTCCAAGGTGACTCTGAGGTAAAAAAAAGCATTACAAGTGTTATCAGCAAAAGAAGTGTGAGAAAATACCTCAGCTGCCTTTTCGTATATTCATAATTTACGTTACCTACAAGATTTCATACCATAAGAGCAGAGGTCGGGTCTGCCTTATTCATCTCATTACCCAAGTGTTGACCCCAGTGTTGAACTGTGCCTGAAACCTGACGTTTATTTACTATCTGAGGAGTATTCGCAGCATGAAGAGCCACAGAAAGAGCTTGGTTCTCTCAACTGACCTGGGAATCCCCAGTAGTCAGCTACAATTCTGAGATGTTAGAAAAGCTAAAGATTCTTCCTAAACTTTGCTCAGCTTACTCTTTTATATGTGATCTAAGTAATTCCAAGGTATTTTTTTTCTTTGCAGCTATTATAAATGGTATTGAGTTCTTGATTTGACCCTCAGTTTGACTGTTATTTGCATATGGAAATGTTACTGATTGACATACATTGATTTTTTAACCAAGGAAGTAAAAGGTGCCTGCCAGTAGAATTACCAAACACTGATGAAATATATCATCGATGACACAGAGGGATGGCAGACATCCCATGTTCAAGTGTTGGAAGAATGAACACTGTTAAAAGAGTCATACTGGCCAGGTGCCGTGGCTCACACCTGTAATCTCAGTGTTCTGGGAGGCCCAGCCAGGCGGATTAGCTGAGGTCATGAGTTCGAGCCCAGCCTGAGCTAGAGCAAGACCTCACCTCTAAAAATAGCTGGGTGTTGTGGTGGGCATCTGTAGTCCTAGCTACTTGGGAGGCTGAGGCAAGAGAATGGCTAGGGCCCAAGAGTTAGAGGTTGCTGTGAGCTGTGACGCCACAGCACTCTGCTGGGGGCAACAAAGTGAGACTCTACCTCAAAAAATAAAATAAAATATAAAATAATAAAATAAAATAAAATCCACATTGTCCAAAGTAATTTATACATTCAACACAATTCCCATGAAAACACCAATGTCATTTTTTACAGATCTGGAAAAAAGAATTCTAAACTTCATATGGAACCAAAAAAGAGCCTAAGCAAAAAAGAACAAATCTGGAGGCAGCATATTTCTGACTTCAAAAATAGCATGGCAGACACATAAAGGTCGACATACAGACTAATCGAATAGAATAGAGAACCCAGAAATAAAAACATACAGTTATGAACAACAGATTTTCAAAAAAGCAGACAAAAACATACACTGGGAAAGAACATCCTATTCCATAACTTATGTCAGGAAAACTGGATAGGTACATGCCGAAGAATGAAACTTGATCCTTATGAAGGACATTATAAATATTTTATCCCCAAATATGGCATTTTGACATATTGTATTGACTGAAAAAGGCTCAAGGCCTTTCTCATCTTCCTCTAGCCCACCCACCCTCCATCAGTTCTCCCAAAATGTTTGGTGTTTCTTTATCTGCGTGAGATCCAGATACAGCTAGGAAAATAACTGTCTTCCCTTCCCTTCCCTGTTACCTCAATATTTATTGCAGGAAGAAAGATCAAAAGTGCAACCAGACCCGGTCCATTTATTTTAAAAACATCTTTCTCTCAAGTTAACTTAATATCCAGAGAGAAACATTTGAAAGTCATTCTGTCTCTCTACATAGATTAATTCTACCAAGTATCTATTTGCCCTCCCTAATCATCCTTCTTTGCCCTCAATAGAATTCTCCTTTATCCCCCTTCCATGGCCTGTTTTGCCAGAAGGGCACAAGAGCTCCAGAATCTCACTGGGGAGGTGAATCCTCGTTTTCTCAGAGTTCCGACATAGACACATGAAATAAATTTGGTAGCTTCTCTCTTATTAATCTGCTTTATTGTGAGTTATTTTTCAGAGAACCTTCTGATGGAGAGGAGAAAGTTCAGTTTTTACCCCCACATACGTCTCTCCCCATAAAAAAAAAAAATTATTAACTCTAAGTAGATCAAAGACTTAAATGTAAGACCTGAAGCTATAAAATATCCTAGAAGAAAATGTAGAAAAAATTCTTATTGGCCTGGGCAGAGAATTTATGAGTATGACCCCCAAAGCAAATACAGCAAGCTGACTATTCATAGGTCAACTAGTCACACACTGGTCACCTAGGAACTAGCCTGCCTTTACTGACATGTGTATGTGGTGCACGGCTGGGGCATGACTGCTGTGGAGAAAAGTATGCATATTCTTTCAAGAAATAAAAGCAGACCTACCATATGATCCCGCAATCCCACTGCCAGGTATCTACCCAAAGTTCAAGAGGTTATTTTATAAAACGATACTTGCATCTGAATATTTATCCCAGCATAATTCATAATTGCAAAGACATGGAATCAACCTAATGGATGGCCATCAGTTCAGGAGTAAAGAATGAAGCATTACTTAGCCACAAAAAAGGAATGAAATAGTATCTTTTGCAGCAACTTTGATGAATTTGGAGACCATTATCATAAGTAAAAAGTATCTCAGGAATGAAAAAACAAATACCACATCTTCTTATTTATAGGTGGGAGCTAAATGAGATATCCTGTGTTACTATCTATATTGTTATAAAGTGATGTAGTGGTCACTGAAAACTATGAAAAGGGAAGGATGGACTAAGATTAAAAATCTACCTGTCAGATATAACATATACTCTGCGGGTTAGGGGCAGACCGACTTCAGTATAATATAGTCCATCCATGTAACAACAATCGTATCCTCTAATTTTTTTAAAATAATAAATGTGAAATTTATGTGAATAAATGTGATCTAAGGCATTGTGTTAACAATATCATGGGGCCATATTTTCCAGTTAGCAGAAGGCGTGATATCTATTCCTGTCTTTTCCTCATGTGAATAAGTAATGTGTATTAAAATAAAACTAGAGCGTCTCTTAACCTGCATACTCATGCATGGTAGATTCTAAGTGCAAGCCACTTCAAATTATAAATTTTCTTTTGAAACAGTTTCCACAGGAGAGCAGGTTATAGTTGATCTATCTATATATGAATGCAATCCTACTTACTGGACTGACAAAGATATTTGTCTTCTCGTGTGGAGATGCCTAATAACTTACTTCTGTCATACACTCCAGAGTCATGACATTTTAAGACAATAGATCAAATCTATCTTGGATTTCATTTTTAGTGTATAAGTGTTTACCTATGATTGTTATATGGGAGATAATAGAGAATAGCATTAACAAGGTAAAAATAAATTATTTTAGATAATTATTCTGTATTAGAAAATAAATGACATAGTCTTCCAGTGGCAATAACAAATTCGGCGGTACATAGCTACAAGCTTCTGGCCTTGACATAGTTTTGTTACTGTGGCTGGCTTGCTGTGGCACACTCCAGATGGCGTAGAGTTGTGAGAATGATATACAAACCTCTGTAAGGCAGGCATTAAACACACACACACAAGCATTACAAGACAGCACGCTAACTGGTCAGAAACTGAACACTGAAGCCAGAGGTTTTGAACTTGAATCTGAACACTATTGTTTACTTACTCTGTGAACATGAACATGATACTTAATCTGTCCTTGTCTCATTTTTCTTACTTGTAAATACTAACAAAATATGTATGCAACCATGTATTTATAAATAATTAAAAAAATGGATTTATATTGTCCTTAGAAGAGTTTTTGGCGTGGGGTAAGAATTAAATGTTATATAACATCATACGTATGCATATCTAAACATATATTTGCATATAAATGCATGTATATATACACATTATATATGATAAAATTATCTATTACACACTTTGGCAATATTAAGAGGAGGACTTGAACTTGATTTAAGTTAAACTGTAATGTTTTGTTCTTTTTTTTTTAGCATCACACTCTAGCTTCTCTTTCTAAATTTCAAGATATGAAACCCTACAAATACTCTTATATAATAAGCATATAAAATATTTATGTAAAAAATGTCTTTAGCAACAGGGACAAAAAACACTTCGGGCTCCATATGCCTTATAGCCAAAGTGACCACATAACTTTTCATCCAAAGCAGAATAGTTTAAGAATAAAATGTGTGCTTTTAATAAGCACTCTAGGAAATCAGATGTGAACTGGTCTATTCCAGGAAAACGAGGGAGAGCTACTAAAACCCTAGAAAGTTGGTAAAGAAGAAGCACACATTTTTACCTGCCCCAGGAACAAAAGCATTTAAAAAAGTGGTGCCAACTTTTCTTTGTAGTGAAGCAGTATCACATAAGCCTTCTGTAAAGCTCAGGTTGAATCTGTAACTTGGGAAGAATTATAGATTTTTCTTTTTTTTTAGATATTTTTACTATACATAATGGGTTGTACCTTATGGTTAAAAACAATTGTTCTAAGCTTGCACGTGCTCCTAAGTTATAGCTGCCAGGATTTAGCGTGGATCACATTGTTTGAGGCATTAGTTCAGCTGTCTGTTGAATCTCCTGAAACTAATGCTCAGTCTATACTAACGTCTCCGTTCTGGGAAACCTCAGCCTATTCTCTCCGATAATTAATCTTGCAGGTACTGCTTTGACATTATTGGTTCACCGGCAGAGCAGAACTGCCTCAGCCATCAATAATAATTCCACGCATTAGGAAGGCACACATATGGGCCACAGAGGTGGCCGAACATGCACAATCTCCTGCATTCCTCTCCAGTGGAAGGGAAACTCTGCAATTGAAACTAGTTGTTTTGGTGGCTCGATAATTTGTAATAGAGGGGGTCTTGGTGTTACTAATTGTTTTGCTTTATGCTTTTCTCCAAATGTAGCCACTGCTTGGCACAAGGGGAGTGATTGTCTGTTTACTGAATCTTAATATTGAGGCTGTTACAAATTGTCTTTCACAGATGGTGGGAGCTTTTCAGATGAGAGAGGCAGGGAATTTATTACTCAATATTTCTGTATTACTGATTGGGACGTGAGAAGCATAGACAATCTGTCCTATTGCAGTGTTTGCCGCATGGTTTTTTTCTGTCTGTAAAATGATGGCTGGCTCTAGACGTTTTTCTCATTTTGTATAGATAGCAGCTGTGTAATTTCAAGCAGAATGTTTGCTTTGATCCCCCTTCCTTTAATTGAAATTCGCAATTATGAGATTTGTTTCTTTTATGTTTGCGAGTTTATTGGTTTAATCTACAAAATGTGCTGTCTTGCTGTCTTACACAGTTAAAGGCTACAGCACAGTTGGGACTTAAATGACAAACATTGGAGGGAGGGGCTTTTTTTTTCTTCTTTTGCTAGCTGCAGAAAGAAGCCAATAGATATTCCGGCCCTCAGACAGCAGCTGTATGACCACTGAGTAAACTGTCACACTGCAAAATGTTGTGTCTCTGTGTGTGTGTGTGTGTGTGTGTGTGTATTGTTTGGTTTATCTCTCAAAATGTGTCATGTGTCTGTGGGTGCACGTGTGCATGTATGCCTGTGTGTGTGCATGTTCATGGCATGGAAGGGGAAGATGCCTGCATAAGACCATCTCTTTGATGATGGCAGCAAGGATCATTAACATGAAGTCAGCCTTGTCAGCACATTGTAGGGGAAAGAGACTGAAAAGGATTATAAAGTAGATAGGAGGATGGGATTGCTTGGCCCCTAAGATAGTTTCACAACAAATAATCATGATGGTTACATGTAAATATGCTTTACCAGGCAGTGAAGTCACAATTTTCCTAAATGGTAAATTTCCAGATGTTTAGAGTTGTTTGATTAAAACAGAAGAGAAAGAAAAGATCACATGGAAAAGAATGAGCTTTTATTTCCAAGTTTACAGTACTCACATAAACTGTAATAAACTGTAATATCTATTTAAAAACAATTCTTGTGAGAGAACCAGACTGACGCCATCTTGAATGAATGATGCCATCTTAGGAGTTGAGTTTCGTTTTTCCGCCATTTTGTTTTAAAAGTTTCACTTTCCTATAAAAGCAGGCATTTCCCCGAAATCATGAGTCACAGGCCCCAATAGGGAACCGCCCTCTGGATCAGGCCATATGGCAGGCCCAATGGCAACCAATCCAGAAGCAATCCCTTGGTTCAAGTTGTATACGCCCCACTTGCTGTGCAGCATTATAAAAATCCCTTGCTTCAGAGCTTGGGGCTCCTGGCTTGGATCTGTTGCAGCGGAGCCCCCAGGAGCCCAAGCTCAAGCTTGCAATAAAGGCTCTTTTGCTTTTGCATCAGAATTGGCTCCCTGGTGGTCTTTGGGGACTTTGTGATCTGGGCATATCACTTGATAATATGTTATGCATTTCTATTTTTCTGCCACAGTATGGGGCATTTTCATTTGGAACTATGGGCTGTGTCTAGACAAAGGCGATCCCATATTAATTGGTATTAGGCCAATTAGTATGTAACTGAATTATACTTTCTAGGCATGTCACTCCCTCCTCCCATCCCAACTAACCTAATAGGCTTAATAGTTTTGGCATCATTTGGACGTTTCTCTTAAATGCTCAATAGTAGTTAATTCACTTTGACTTTATCAAATATGGGATTTTTTACATAATTCTTTCATTTTTAATATATTTTATCATTAAAGCAAACAACACAAATGGTCATATGGATATTTTAAAATACCGTAGAACTACAAATTAGGTCACCAATCTCCATTTCCCCCTTGGGTCTCCTGATTATTATGTGGTGCAATCTTACATCGTGCAATTGTGATATTTTAACCTATATCTCTAGGGACTACGTATTTTGAATTCAGAAGATATTTGGACATCTCTTCTTATCCTGGAGTAATACTACAGGATTCTGGGAAGAAAAATTCTCCTAAAAATAAGCCTTTTAATAGAAAATTGCTAACCAGAAGAAAAAATATCATTCTATCATAAGGATAGTTGCATTAGACTATTTATCGCAGTTCAATTTACAATTGCCAAAATGTGGAAACGGCCTAAATGCCCACCAACCCAGGAATGGATTAAAAAGTTTGGTATTATATATACCATGAAATGTTATTCACCCACTAAAAAGATGGAGACTTTACAAGTTTTGTATTAACCTGGATAGAGTTGGAACACATTGTTCTTAGTAAAGTATCATAAGAATGGAGAAGCAAGAATCCAATGTACTCAATTCTAATATGAAGCCGGTAGATGATCTAATACATACCCTCATAAGAGTAAAACTCCAATCAATTCCAGGTGGGGGCAAGGAGAATGAGGAATAGGGAGAGGGTCGGGTGTGCTCCCACTTACAGGGCACAAGGTTACTATGTATGGCACATCTCTTGGGGGTGGGACACATTTATAAGAGAGACTTTACCTAACAAATGCAAACAATGTAAGCTGATTCTTCGTACCCTCAATGAACCTGAAACAATAAAAAAGAAAAGAAAGAAAATTGCTAAGCCATATCCTCCATTAGAAAAACTTCATAGTATTTTCTGCCCCCTTTTTACAACTATAATTTAATTAAATGTCCAATTTTCCACAATATTTTTTAATAATAAAATCCTTTGTAATTCAAATATTTATATTTTAAACACAGAAATAAAAATTGGGCCTAAGATTATATAACTTCCCATGACCATCTAGAAAACTAAATATAGGAACAGAATTTAAAGCTAGGTCTTTCTGTACAGGCCTATTTTACTTTAATCTGGCCCTGTCTGTTTTTCTCCAGGTTCTGTGTTACGAGCAGAGGATCTATAAAAAACAAGGTCATTGACAACTTGATAGGTGCATGGAAAGGCCAGGAGAAGAAAAAAAAAAAAAAGAAAAGAAAAAAGTGGGATGTGGTAGCAAATGGGAAAAATAGAAAAGGAGGTGGGAGGTGAAGAGGCTTAAGATAAACTTCTTTCCACAATGCTCTTATGGGAAAATTATCCCATAAATGAATAATTATCTTTATGAACAAAATACTGTTTTATTTAAGTGAAGTTTGTCTTTACATCTCTGACAAACAGATTGCATTTCATTTGTGAGGTGAGACATAAAAAATATGCATTTAATTTGCATGAAATGCCTTGGAAAGTCACAGCACTCTACACCTCGCTTTATTCACACAATAAAAGGAAATATTTTATTCCACTCTAGTTACTTCTAGTCATGGTTCACAGGGTAGGAAACTTCCACTCATTCCTCTAGAGAACACAGGTAGAAATAAAACTTTAATCCCTCTGCCCCCCTCACTTCCTTTCCCCTTAGGAAGCAGTGAATTAACACCAAGGGGAAAAGTCTACTGTGTGTCTGAGTTGCTGCCTCTTTGGGGAGCACTCTCTTCTCAGTTCACTTAAATTCTGTTCCTCAATTTAGGGAGTTGACCAGGGCAGACTCTGCTCCTACTATGTTGAGATGGGACATGGAAATGTTTCATTCTGGGAATAAAGGGGCTTATCTGACAAGAGATCACGCTGTATTATTAGATTCAACATTGTCACTAATGATGGTCATGTTCACATCATGCATCTATTTCTTAAAACTTTGACTCTCACTCATATAACCCCAATACATATTAAATATATATCAATATTTATCAGTTTTTTTAGCTGTTGTATAATATGTTAGTATTTTTCTAGGCCACTGGTTAGAAACATCTGGTTATTTTCAGTTGGATGTAAATTAGAAATTTGATGCCAAACATCCAAGGCTTTGGTGTTACAGTAAATCTCCTTGTTCATAACTTGGCATGTTTCTGCAAGTATATTTTAGATCACATTTTGAGATTATATGAGCCAAGTCATATAAACACATTAAATTTTGCTACATATTACCACATTCCCTTGCAAAAGTGACACCAATTTATGTGACAAACAAAAGTAAAGGAATCAAGCTTGTCTTGCCTACCACCTTACTAAATCTTGATTTTGTAAAATGTATTAAAGTTTTTCAATGTAACAACTATCTTTTGCTATTTCTAACATTCTTGTTATTTTGCATCTGGTATTTTGGTCACAGATGTATTTCTTTGGCTCCGAATTTCTCCTTTCATTTTAATATGTTACTTTTTGTCTCCTTCATGGAATCTTAATTCATGGATTCCTTTGTTCCCCTGGTGTATTTTCTATACAATTATTCTTGGGACATTTTCTTCAATTATATTTTACAGAATGCATTTCCCATGTGTTGTTCATTTGTCATTTTATTTACTTATCTTCTTTCTATAAACTTGCCTTGAGTTTTAGATTTTCCAGCTTCTCAGTCTGTTGTAGTGTAGGCAAATTCGTCTTTTTTTTTCATTATATTGAACTATACTTTGAGGACTAGGTTTAAATGTACCTGCTTTTTCTCTAGCCTGAGTGCATAGAAAATAGGGTTGTGAACTCAACATGTATGCAGGTTGGTTAAAAATCCTACACTCTTATTCTCTTATCTAAAATTTATTAAATCCTCCTTCCAAGAGGAAGTTTTTCCCCTGGAGAAATGGTTTCTTGTTTTGCAGTCATTTCCTGAATTCAGCACAAGCCTTGCTTGGATAAATGAGTTGTCTCCCATTTCCCTGGTCTCTTTCTGGCACATTTTCCCACTGTTTCTCATTCCAAGACTAAGTAAAGAATAACAATTTAGTTGAAAATGTGTATGATGTCTTGTCCTATGTACTAAGACAACCTGTTAACTCAAAGTTTAATGTACATTTTTTTTTCTCTTCCTTATGTTAAACACACAGATTCTGAGGGTGTTTCTGATGATGTGTTTATAATGAGGGTGTTTCATTTCCTTTCTGTTTCCTTTCCAGTTTAAGAAACATCAAAATAATAAGCTGTACTACTTTCCTGTTTATGGTAAGAAATAAAAGTTAAGTTTTAATGAAAATTATCTGATGTCTCCCCAGCTCCTACATAAACCTTCATTTCACTTGTCTTTAAATAGCAGAATTCATGAGATTACATATGTATTCTTTACTGATTAGGAATATACTTGTATCTTAAAGATATAGCCGGTTTGGTTTTAGACCACTGTAATAAAATTAATATCAAAATAAAGCAAGTGACACATTTTGTTTTCTAGTCCATATAAATATTACATTTACACTATACTCTAGTTTATTAAGTATGTGGTAGAATTATGTCTAAAAATGTTGTACATATCTTAATAAAAATATTTTATTGCTAGAAAGTGACGACAGTCATCTGAGTCAATACATCATAATCTTTTCTTCTGGTGGAGGTTCCTGCCTTCATGTCAATGGCCGCCATCAGATTAGGGTAGTCTAAAGAAAGTTAAGGAGGCTATGGCAATTTCTTAAGAAAACAATGAAGTTTGCTACATTAACTCTTCCTTTCCTGAAAGATTTTCCAGTAACCTAAGATGTTGTTTATACCATTTTACCCACAGATGAACATCTTTCAAAACAGGAACAATCCTCTCAAACTCTGCCACTGCTTCATCCACTAAATTAATGGACTATTCCAAATCCTTTGTGGTCATTACCTCATATTCACCTGGAGTAGATTTCATCTCAGCACACCACTTTTCTTTGCTCATCCATTAAAAGCAACATTTAATCCATTCAGATTTTAACCTGAGATTGCAACAGGTTAGTCACTTCTTCAAGGCTCCTCTTCTACTTCTAGATCTTTTGCTATTTTTACTACATTTTGTGTTATTTCCACCAGGGAAGCCTCAAACCCCTCAAACTCATGCATGCATTTTGAAATCAACTTTCAAATTCCTGTAAATATTAGTATCTTGACTTCATTGTATTAATCATGAGTATTCTCAATAGCATATGTAATTGTTAAACCCTTCCAGAAAATTTTCAATTGACTTTTTCCAGATCCATCTGAGGGTTCACAACTACACACTATCACAACTGCAGCCTTACCAGATGTGCTTCTTAAAACATGTAAAACTTGAAAGTCAAAATTACTCCTTGATCTATGAGCTACAGAACTGATGTATTAGCAAGAAGGAAAATAACATCAGTCTTCTTTAAAATCTCCATCAGATCTCTTAGATGGCTGAAGGCATTGTCAGCAAGCAATAATATTTTGAAAGAGATATTTTTTGAGCAGTAGGTCTCAACAGTGGCCTTACAATATTCTGTAAACCATGGTGTAAACAGATGTGTTGTTGTTCAGACTTTGTTGTTGCATTTACAGAGCACAGGAAAAGTAGCTTTAGCATAATTCCAAACAGCCCTAGGATTTTGAAATGGTAAATAAGCTTTGGCTTCAAGTTAAGATTATCAGCTACATGAACCCCTAACAATGTAAGTCAGCATACCCTTTGCAGTTTTAAAGCCAGGCCTTGACTTCTGTGTAGTTATGAAAGAGTCTTAGATGGCATCTTTTATGAAAGAGTCTTAGATGGCATCTTTTTTCCAATAGAAGGCTTTTCCATTTAAAATGAAAATCTGTGGTTTGGTGTATTCACTCTCATCAATTATCTTAGCTAAATATTTTGGATAACTGGCTAAAGCTATTAAATCAGCAATGGCTGCTTCACCTTGCACCCTTGAGTTATGGAGACAATTTTGTTTCTTAAACCTCATGCATAACTCAACCTCTGTTAGATTTTAACTTTTCTTCTACAGATTCCTCACCTCTCTCAGCCTTCAAAAAATTGAAGAGAGTCTGGGCCTTCCTCTAGATTAGACCTGGGCCAATGGGAATGTTGGGGCTGGTTTGGCCTTCTAGTTAGACCATTAACATTTGTTCTATATGAGCAATAAACAGTTTTACTTCTTTATCATTAGGGAATGGCACATTTAACTTCCTTCAAGAACATTTCTTTTACATTTCAATATTGGCTTTTGATTGCAAAAGGCCTAGCTGTTTACCTATCTTGGCTTTTGACATGCCTTCCTCACTAAGTTTAATCAGTAGGAAATGTACAACTCTTTCTTTTACTTGAACTCGTAGAGACCATTGTAGAATTATCAGTAGTTTTGATTTCAATATTGATTCTCAGAAAACAAGGAGGCTTGAGGTACAGGAAAGAGATGAAAAAAAGGCTGGTTGGCAGAGCACACAATGCTTATTGAGTTTGCCATCGTATGTGGGCACAGATCAAGGTGCCCTAAAACATTTACAATATTAACACTAAAGATCACTGGTTACAGATCACCATAACAAATAAACTATTAAAATCTTGAAATATACTGAGAATTACCAAAATGTGAAATACAGAAACAAAGTGAGCACATGCCTTTGTAAAAAGCAGCACCAAGACACATGCCAGATGTAAGGTTGCCACAAACCTTCAGTTTGTCAAAAACACAGCATCAGTAAATGCATGAACCCATGTGCAAATTAGACAGTCTATAGATAATAATGAATAAAATAATTGAATTACCTGTCCTGAGAGAAGTCATTCCACAGGATTATGGACTATAAAACTCATAGGAAAAAAAGATAGACTGAGTAGGTCAAATACTAAGATGCACAGTAAGAAAGATTAAAGACAGTGCAACCCCATTTCAAGACTAGGTTAAGTTAAAAAGTAATATAATTATATTTGTGTTTTATAAAGATGAATCTGGCTTCAAGTTGAGAGTACTAGGGAAGGGTTAGTTAGAAGTTGCACATATTCCACTGGAAATTTCATGCAGGACTGGATGTAAGAGGTATTAGAATATACAGAGCTATAATTTGCCAACTTTATGTTTGTGAGGTGAAGTTTCTCTGAAAGATGAAGGAGAGAATGAATCAATAATAATTTCCTACTTTCATGATGTGACTATTCACTAATAGAGGGAAATTGGGAAACATCATTTCATATTTTCATCAATACTTTCCTGATAAACTACATAAATAAGAGTATATGTAAAATCAGAATACACAGGATAAGAAATCAACAATACTTTCCATGTCTTTAACCTAGCATGCATCAATATTTTATCTGAAATCAGAGATGAATTATGTTAATGTAAGGCCCCCTATGTTAGAGCTACCCATTGTTCATTATTGCTTTCTGGGATCTGTGCCTTTTTATTGTTTTGTTTGTTTGTTTGTTTGTTTTGTTTTTATTTTAATTTAATTCTTTTTATTAAATCATAGCTGTGTACATTGATATAATCATGGGGCATCATTCTGTGCCTTTTAAATTAAATTGGTAGCTTGACCAAAAATAAAGTAAAATGAAATAAATTAGGTTTGACTCTATTATTAAAATGTATGAAATATTTTGGTAAAGAGATGTTTAATTTTCTTTAATTTTTTTTTTCTGAGCTCCTACCTATCTCTGAGTCTTTACATATATTTTGTGGGAAGCTTGGGAAAGTTATCTTAGTAAACATTATTCATAAAATAACTTCTCTTGTATTAAATAGTTCTAACACCCATTTTGTTTACCATTGTTCTCTGTATTGAAGCCATTTGAAAACCAACTTGATTCATCCTTCTGTTGTTAGTTATAAACTCTTGGGTATTTTATTTCCACTGAATAAGTATTTCATTTTGATACATAAAATAATTTTCTTAAATATCATCCTTATCTTACTGCTCTTAGAACTACAGGTATAAAGGTTGCCCAGATACACTTTAACAAAACAGAATAAGTGAAAAATTCCGTTTTGTAGTTTTCATTATGTTCTAAGATGACCTTGGCCAAATCTCTTCAGCCCTCATAGTTCATTCTTCTCATGAAAAACAAACAAAGAAAAATAAACAAAGGCTGAAGTAATAATAGTTTCCAGAGCTAAGATTTAAAGGATATTGCTATATTCTGCAATTTATATCTTTCATAGATATAAAAATCAGTGTCTGTATTTCCAGCTTGTCATTTTCTAGGAAACACCAAAGGAAATAATTACTGACTTAACTGACAGTATAAATTATTCTGTGTGTTTAAAAAGAGAATAGGTAGAGAAAATGCACTCATAGAACAAACTGATTTCCTATGAACATGTGAAAGATTATAGTAGAAACTAATTAGACAATGTCTGTCTAATCTACTAGAACTTTCCAATTGGCCCATTTGTGAAATATCTGATGTCTAAAATATATGACAAGTGTTTCATTTTCTTTCTTGTCCGCTTTAATTCCATTTTAAAAATATCTCTTTAACAGATGGTTATTGAAATATGATAGGATATTTAAGAAATAATAAAACCATAATACTGGAAATCAAATATAATGGCTTCTCTTACATTATATCCACATGATCAGAAACTCAGAGAAATCTCATATTTTAAAACCAACCATATTTAAAACCAAATTTATCTTAAAATTTTAACTAAGCATGCTATCATTTATAGAAACTTAAATCATAATGCTCAAACAATGGGATTTATTAGCTCAAAGTCTCTTTGGAAATATTTAAATTAATTATTTAAATATTTAAAATATACCCCAAAATACCTTCTTACAGACTAAGTGTTTGGCAATGGACAGCATAAGGCATACAAGCCATAATAATGGAGGAGATTACTAAGCTTTCACCAATTAAATCAATTAAACAGGTATGGAGTAACTACTGCTTTTAGTAAATGTGAATAAAAAACAGAAAATAAATTAATATTCTCAAGTTATGTGTCAACCCATCAAGAATAGAATAGGTGTAAACAACAATGAATTATATATCTGATAATAGTGAAGTATCTAGAATATATAAAGAACTATTATAACACAACAAAGAAAAACAAACCAAATTAACTAATGTGCAATAATCATGAAAAGGTTTTTTAAAAAAAAGTTATACAAATGGCCAAAAACTAGAATAGATCCTGCACACCATTAATAATTAGGTAAATACCAATCAAACATAGTGAGATTTCACTTAACACCAGTAGGCTATAATAAAAGCAAATAAAATAAACCAACATCCCAGAAAATCACGAGTAATGGCAAGAATGTGAATCATTAATTATTCATTGGTAGTAGAAATGTAAAATGATACTCTGCTATGAAAATAGTTTGGCAGTATTGGTCTCCTAATAAAATAAATAGAAGATTTATATAGATCATAAATGCATATATAATTTATAACATAGACACAAAATGTATTTAAAAATGAAAGAATCAAGGCGGCGCTGGTGGCTCAAAGGAGTAGGGCACTGTCTCCATATGCTGGAGGTGGTAGGTTCAAACCCAGTCCTGGCCAGAAACTATAAAAAAAAGAGAAGCTTTTCTGGGGTGGCGGCTACTTGTGGGTGCGCCTCCATAGCCTTACAGGCTTGCCTGGGTGCGTGGGGACTTCAAGGCCTAGGCCTCTGATTGGCTTATGCAGAATTCTCTGTCCTTTCCTGGGAGAATAGTTCAAGAGGCAGATGGCCCCAAGAGCCCAGATGCAGGTGAATCTTCCTGTGGTATCTTAGAATCTGGGGATTTTTGTTCCAGCTTCTCTCTTCTGAAAGAATTCTGGGTATCTCAGCTTGAGGATCTTGTGGCCTCAGAGTGATCATATTTGTGGCACGAGAACTTAAAGAGATTGAGGAAGTGAAAGGAAAATTAGGGCAAGGAAACAGATAAAAGAAATCACTCATGAGGAAGAATCAGCAGAAAACTCCAGGCAACATGAAGAACCAGTCCAGAACAACCCCGCCAAGGGACCATAAGGTAGCTACTGCAGATGATTCTACCTATAAAGAAATGTTAGGAATGACAGAAAGGGAATTTAAAATACACATGTTGAAAACAATGAAAGAAATGATGGAAACAATGAAGGAAACTGCTAATAAAGTGGAAAATAACCAAAAGGAAATCCAAAAACAGAATCAAATAAGAGATGAACGATATGAAGAATATAAAAAGGATATAGCAGAGCTGAAGGAACTGAAACAGTCAATCAGGGAACTTAAAGATGCAATGGAAAGTATCAGCAACAGGTTAGACCAGGCAGAAGAAAGAATTTCTGAGGTAGAAGACAAAGTTCTTGAGATAACTCAGATAGTAAAAGAGGCAGAAAAGAAGAGAGAGAAAGCAGAACGTTCACTGTCAGAATTATGGGACTTTACGAAGCGTTCCAACATACGAGTTATAGGAATTCCAGAAGGGGAAGAAGAATGCCCCAGAAGAATGGAAGCCATACTAGAGAATATTATAAAAGAAAATTTCCCAAATATCACCAAAGATTCTGACACACTGCTTTCAGAGGGATATCGGACCCCAGGTAGCCTCAACTCTAACCAAGCTTCTCCAAGACACATCGTGATGAACCTGTCCAAAGTCAAGACAAAAGAAAAGATTCTGCAAGCTGCCAGGAGTAAGTTCCAGTTGACCTACAGGGGCAAATCCATCAGATTGACCGCAGACTTCTCTAATGAAACTTTACAAGCAAGAAGACAATGGTCATCTACCTTTAATCTACTTAAACAGAACAATTTCCAGCCCAGAATTCTGTACCCTGCTAAGCTAAGCTTCAAAATTGATGGAGAAATCAAATCATTTACGGATATACAAACATTGAGGAAATTTGCCACAACAAGACCAGCTCTACAGGAAATACTTCAACCTGTTCTGCACACTGACCACCACAATGGATCAGCAGCAAAGTAAGAACTCAGAAATTAAAGGACAGAACCTAACCTCCACACTGATGCACAAGATAAAACTAAGCAATGGACTCTCACAAAATAAGACAAATAGAATACTACCACACTTATCAATTATCTCAATAAATGTTAATGGCTTGAATTCCCCACTGAAGAGACATAGATTGGCTGACTGGATTAAAAAACACAAGCCATCCATTTGCTGTCTGCAAGAAACACACCTGGCTTCAAAAGACAAATTAAAGCTCCGAGTCAAGGGTTGGAAGACAATTTTTCAGGCAAATGGAATTCAGAAGAAAAGAGGAGTTGCAATCTTATTTTCAGATACATGTGGATTTAAAGCAACTAAAGTCAAAAAAGACAAAGATGGTCACTTTATATTGGTCAAGGGAAAAATGCAACAAGAAGACATTTCAATTCTAAATATTTATGCACCCAATTTAAATGCTCCCAGATTCTTGAAACAGACCATACTCGGTGTGAGCAATATGATATCTGATAATACCATCATAACAGGGGACCTTAACACTCCTCTTACAGAGATGGACAGATGCTCTAAACAGAAATTGAACAAAGATATAAGAGATTTAAATGAGACCCTAGAACAACTATGCTTGATAGACGCATATAGAACACTCCATCCCAAAGATAAAGAATATACATTCTTCTCATCACCCCATGGAACATTCTCCAAAATTGATCATATCCTGGGACACAAAACAAATATCAACAGAATCAAAAGAATTGAAATTTTACCTTGTATCTTCTCAAGACCATAAGGCACTAAAGGTGGAACTCAACTCTAACAAAAATGCTCGACCCCACACAAAGGCATGGAAATTAAACAATCTTCTGTTGAATAAAAGATGGGTGAAGGAAGAAATAAAACAGGAAATCATTAACTTCCTTGAGCAGAACAACAATGAAGACACAAGCTACCAAAACCTCTGGGATACTGCAAAAGCAGTTTTGAGAGGAAAATTCATCGCTTTAGATGCCTACATTCGAAAAACAGAAAGAGAGCACATCAACAATCTCACAAGAGATCTTATGGAATTGGAAAAAGAAGAACAATCTAAGCCTAAACAAAGTAGAAGAAAAGAAATCTCCAAAATCAAATCAGAGATCAATGAAATTGAAAACAAAAGAATCATTCAGAAAATTAATGAAACAAGGAGTTGGTTTTTTGAAAAAATAAATAAAATAGATAAACCATTGGCCAGACTAACGAGGAATAGAAAAGTAAAATCTCTAGTAACCTCAATCAGAAATGATAAAGGGGAAATAACAACTGATCCCACAGAGATACAAGAGATCATCTCTGAATACTACCAGAAACTCTATGCCCAGAAACTGGACAATGTGAAGGAAATGGATCAATATTTGAATCACACCCTCTCCCTAGACTTAGCCAGGAAGAAATAGAGCTCCTGAACAGACCAATTTCAAGCACTGAGATCAAAGAAACAATAAAAAAGCTTCCAACCAAAAAATGCCCTGATCCAGATGGCTTCACACCAGAATTCTATCAAACCTTCAAGGAAGAGCTTATTCCTGTACTGCAGAAATTATTCCAAAAAACTGAGGAAGAAAGAATCTTCCCCAACACATTCTATGAAGCAAACATCAACCTGATACCAAAACCAGGAAAAGACCCAAACAAAAAGGAGAATTTCAGACCAATCTCACTCATGAATATACATGCAAAAATTCTCAACAAAATCCTAGCCAATAGATTACAGCTTATCATCAAAAAAGTCATTCATCATGATCAAGTAGGCTTCATCCCAGGGATGCAAGGCTGGTTTAACATACGCAAGTTCATAAATGTTATCCACCATATTAACAGAGGCAAAAATAAAGATCACATGATCCTCTCAATAGATGCAGAAAAAGCATTTGAAAAAATCCAGCATCCTTTTCTAATTAGAACACTGAAGAGTATAGGCATAGGTGGCACATTTCTAAAACTGATTGAAGCTATCTATGACAAACCCACAGCCAATATTTTACTGAATGGAGTAAACCTGAAAGCTTTTCCTCTTAGAACTGGAACCAAACAAGGTTGTCCTCTGTCACCTTTACTATTCAACATAGTGCTGGAAGTTCTAGCCAATACAATTAGGCAAGACAAGGAAATAAAGGGAATCCAAATGGGAGCAGAGGAGGTCAAACTCTCCCTCTTTGCTGATGACATGATCTTATACTTAGAGAACCCCAAAGACTCAACCACAAGACTCTTAGAAGTCATCAAAAAATACAATAATGTTTCAGGATATAAAAATCAATGTCCACAAGTCAGTAGCCTTTGTATACATCAATAACAGTCAAGAGGAGAAGCTAATTAAGGACACAACTCCCTTCACCATAGTTTCAAAGAAAATGAAATACCTAGGAATATACCTAACAAAGGAGGTGAAGGACCTCTATAAAGAAAACTATGAAATCCTCAGAAAGGAAATAGCAGAGGATATTAACAAATGGAAGAACATACCATGCTCATGGATGGGAAGAATCGACATTGTTAAAATGTCTATACTTCCCAAAGCAATCCACCTATTCAATGCCATTCCTATCAAAATACCAACATCGTACTTTCAAGATTTGGAAAAAATGATTCTGCATTTTGTATGGAACTGGAAAAAACCCCACATAGCTAAGGCACTTCTTAGTAATAAAAATAAAGCTGGGGGCATCAGCATACCAGATTTTAGTCTGTACTACAAAGCCATAGTGCTCAAGACAGCATGGTACTGGCACAAAAACAGAGACATAGACACTTGGAATCAAATTGAAAACCAAGAAATGAAACTAACATCTTACAACCACCTAATCTTCGATAAACCAAACAAGAACATACCTTGGGGGACAGACTCCCTATTCAATAAATGGTGTTGGGAGAACTGGATGTCTACATGTAAAAGACTGAAACTGGACCCACACATTTCCCCACTCACGAAAATTGATTCAAGATGGATAAAGGACTTGAAACAATAAAAATCCTCCATGAAAGCACAGGAAAAACACTGGAAGATATTGGCCTGGGGAAAGACTTCATGAAGAAGACTGCCATGGCAATTGCAACAACAACAAAAATAAACAAATGGGACTTCATTAAACTGAAAAGCTTCTGTACAGCTAAGGAGACAATAACCAAAGCAAAGAGACAACCTACACAATGGGAAAGGATATTTCCATATTTTCAGACAAAAGCTTGATAACTAGGATCTATAGAGAACTCAAATTAATCCACATGAAAAAAGCCAACAATCCCATATATCAATGGGCAAGAGACATGAATAGAACCTTCTGTAAAGATGACAGATGAATGGCTAACAAACACATGAAAAAATGTTTATCATCTCTATATATTAGAGAAATGCAAATCAAAACAACCCTGAGATATCATCTAACCCCAGTGAGAATGGCCCACATCACAAAATCTCAAAACTGCAGATGCTGGCGTGGATGTGGAGAGAAGGGAACACTTTTACACTGCTGGTGGGACTGCAAACTAGTACAACCTTTCTGGAAGAAAGTATGGAGAAACCTCAAAGCACTCAAGCTAGACCTCCCATTTGATCCTGCAATCCCATTACTGGGCATCTACCCAGAAGGAAAAAAACCCTTTTATCATAAGGACACTTGTACTAGACTGTTTATTGCAGCTCAATTTACAGTCACCAAAATGTGGAAACAGCCTAAATGCCCACCAACCCAGGAATGGATTAACAAGCTGTGGTATATGTATACCATGGAATACTATTCAGCCATTAAAAAAAATGGAGACTTCACATCCTTCGTATTAACCTGGATGGAAGTGGAAGACATTATTCTTAGTAAAGCATCACAAGAATGGAGAAGCATGAATCCTATGTACTCAATTTTGATATGAGGACAATTAATGACAACTAAGGTTATGGGGGGGAAACAGAAAGAGGGACGGAGGGCAAGACACAGTTTATGGGGGCAAGACATGATTGCAAGAGGGACTTTGTCACACTTTATGGGGACAAGACATGATTGCAAGAGGGACTTTACCTAACAATTGCAATCAGTGTAACCTGGCTTATTGTACCCTCAATGAATCCCCAATGATAAAAATTAAATAAATAAATAAATAAATAAATAGAAAGAAAAAGAAAGAATGAAAAGAAGAACTAGCATGAGATTTTGACATGCTTATTCAATAGTAGAAAAATAAGTAGATGATAAATAGCAGTAGAGAAAATCAGAACACAATTAAAAATTAAACTAGTGACATAGGTAGAAAAAATACTGCATAATTCACATCCCTTTCTACTGTGCACATAGAATACAGTATTTAGCACAGGTGAGCATAAACTTGGCCATAGAAAGAGCTTCAACAAATTTTTAAAAAATTAAATAACTAAACAATTATCTGACTACAGTGCAATTAAATTAGAATATAATAATAAGGAAAAAATCTCCAAGTAACATTTGACATAGCCCATGAACTGGAGGAAAAAAAGTACAAATTAGCAAGCATTCAACTGATTGATTATAAACATGAAACACAACAAAATGAGTAGCATGCAGATAAATCCATTCAGGAGTTAAATTTATAGCTTTAACTTGTATATAAACAAATTCGCAAAAAATAATTATGTATTTATCTTTAGTTAAAAAGACAAACAAATTGTGCTTAATGGCAACAGGCAGCAGAAAATAGCAGAATTGAAATGAAAATTGTAAAATTGCCAAGCAAGTCATTACCAAAAAAAAGGCATTAAGACAAATATGCAACAGAAAAAACAGATAAATTGAAAAGTTGAATACTTAAAATTAATTCAATCTCTAGAAATATTAATTGGTAGAAAGAGGGAGAAAGAGGATTCAAAAGAAAACTTGGTAGGAAAAAAAATGGCATTGCAACTCCTAGAGATACTAAATGAATATTACTATTATTAATCAATTACTGTGCAATATGTGATATATATTATATATTACTAACATATTTGTCAGGTGCTTAGCTGAGTTGGGAGTTAGAGCTGAGCTGCCACTCAGCTGAAATGAATGCAGTAATCCTATAGTCACTAGTATGATGCAAGCAAGAGTCAAAATCCAGAGGTAGCTCCAACTGTTCCATTTTCATCTGTGGGAGGATGCAGACTCCAGGGTAAAGTAGATGAGTGCAGATATAAGGCTTATCTTCACACATAGAAGGATGCCGTCTCCAGAGTAAAGTAGATGAGGGCAGATATAAGGCTTATCTTCACCCATGGAGGGATGCAGTCTCCAGGGTAAAGTAGATGACGGCAGACTTAAGGTTTGTCCTACTTCTGGGAGATCCTTCAGGAAAGGCTCTAGTAGCTTATGCACTATGATAGAGGGATGGAAAGTGGGGGCATGAAAATAGTGGGGATTACATCAGTGGAAACAAGCGTCTTTAATGTTTGCCTCTCTTCACTTCTTTAGCCCAGAAGAGGCTGAAGAAGACCTCCACCCAATGTCTCAGATAAAGAGATACTGTTATAAAGATACGACTAAACTATGAATATAAGCACATGTAAAAGTGTAACGGGCCAGGCGGGGGGATATGTGTATCTTGACTGGAACAGCTTTTAAGAGATTGTAATACACTGGCTGCACCAAGTCTGGCATAGGGAGGGAACTTTCCCAGCTTTCCCGCCTGTCAGGTAAAGCCTTTGTAGTTGCCTATGGTCAGGCTTAGAAGATCATGCATAGTTTGTTTTGTTTTTTCTTTTTAGAATACCACATGGGTACAAATCTCTTTGGTTACAAAATTGTTTTTGAACGGCTTGAGTTGGGGTTATAGGTGTGTCTATTGCCCAGATATTGTTCACAGAACACATTAGGTACAGTTTCACTCATTCCCTCTTCATCCCTTCTATCTGCTTAATTTCCATTAAGTTTTACTTGTGCTGATTGGTTAGTTTCAATTTAATAGTGAGTACATGGGTATTTGTTTTTCCATTCTTTACATACTTCCCTTAGGATAACGGTCTTCAGCTCCATCCAAATTGTCGCAAAAGGATTCATTCTCTTTCTTCATAACTGAATAATATTCCATGGTGCGTGTGTGTATGTGCATAAATGTCACATTTTGTTAATCCACTAATGAACTGATGGACACTTGGGTTGATTCCATATCTTTGCAATTGTGGATTTTACTTCAATAAAAATGGATGTCGTAGATTTCTGATAAAATTACTTGTTTCCTACATAGGGTTTTAACTAGGAGCTGAATTTGACACTGAGCAAGTGAAATTCCTAGAAAATACAATTGTAAAAAACCCATACTAATAGTATATTTAAATAGTCCTGTATTTATAAAGGGAATTCAATCCGTAGTTTTAAAGTATTCTGAGAAAGAAATTTATAGGCCCTGGATGGCTTTACCAGCAGCTTCTTCCAATTAGTTAAAGAACTAAAATCATTTAGATAAAGTTCTCAGCAGAACAGTAAAATAGAAAATAACTCCCAGCTTGTTTTATTAAGTCATCATTATCTTAACAAAAATAGACTAAGATACCAGTAGAAAAACAAATATTTTAAGTCAACTTCTCTTGGGATTGTAAAGAAAGAAATATTAGCAATTCAAATCTAATTATATATGAAAAGGTAAAAAATCACAAATATGTCTAGGATTTTAGAATTTGTTTAACATTGAAATTGAACCATTGCAATTTATCTACATTAAAAAATAAGGAAGGAAAACTTTATATACTTAAGAAGTTGAGAAAAATATACAATGATTTCCAACAGTTCTATGTCTATTCATTTCTGAAGCTACTAATCAGAAATTGAAATTACTTATTCAATAAATAGCACATAGAATATTTTGAAAAAATAATTACCTTTAATTTGGAAATATTGAAAGTTTTCCCCTGAGATCAGAAATGAGATTAAAAAAAAAGATGCTTGCTAACAACACTCCAATTAACATTGCATTTGGAATCCAAATCACCTATGCACAGTGTAAGAAGTAACATAGATAGCTCTGGGAGGAAGAAAAAAAGGGTCATTATATACACACGATGCCATTGTCCCTTGACAATAAGTCTTGAGATAGAAACAAAGTATTTTAGTAAACAGAGTGATTAGTTGATTATTACGTGAGATAGACATACCAGGGGATTGACTACAGCTAATCCAGAAATGACAAGATTGAAGTACAGCAAGTTATTCCATGCAAGTGGAAGGGAAATAGTTTGGAGCCATTCCGGAGAAATTGTAAGCAAATATGAGGTGACTGCTATCCAGAATAATTATCAAAATTCAGTTGAATATTTTGGAATAGTATAGAAATCTTAGTTTAAAAAAATGTGGCATAGAAAACAAATTACAACAGAATTCAAATGGATCCATTCCATATCAGAAAATTACAATCCAAAGGAAGTAATGAAGGACTTCCTTACTTTAAGCATCAAACTTCTAAGTTAATCATTTTGAATGCCAGTTTGTTTTTAATTCGTTACACCCTACTACTTGGTCTTTTTTAAAAGTATACTGTAAAAATGTCATTCCTTTCTTCTGGAAATGTACAAATTACACCTATCACACCTTCTATAGCTCTAGCATGCACAGATAGCCTCAGCATCTGGCTATTATTGTCAGGTATACTGGAATTTAATGTTAGCGCGTTCATTCCTTCTATGCATATTTAATATTAGAATCCTATGATATGTTCATCTCCATGAAACTTGATGCCGCTCTCTTATCAATACATAAGTTCAAGAGGATTATCAATATGAATAAAAAATAAAAAGCTCTAATGTCTCCATAAAATGCTAAGAGAATATATTCCTACATTGTAGAAAGCTGGATTTTCTAAAAAAGTACACATAAAATATACATAATGAAAAGGACCTGATACATTGGACTACATTTAAATCAGAAGCGTCTTCCTAATAAACAAAATTAAGATAAGTATACAAGCAATAAATGGAAAAAGATAATTTGTAATATATGTCACTGAAGAATAAATCAGTGAAAGCAGCAAAAAAATCTGTGAATCCCAAGCACATTTAAAACTGAGGTCAAATTTTACACATTTTCAAAGTTTCAGAAGAGCTTTCATTTTAACTTAACTACTTTAGCTGTCCTGAAAGTAGATCAAAAGTAAGAGTGCAGATTAAACCGTATAATGAGCAGTTAACTCAATAACTTTTAATGACCATAAAAAACGGATATGTCCAAGACTAAAGCACAATCTTACCCAGGGTCATAAAAGTCTATTTTATGTGCTGTAAATCTCATGGGAGCTGTGAAATATGCATCTTCACTTCCAGTGTAAAACCTTGTGGCTTGTTCTATTGCCCTTTATTAGGAGTAAGGTTAATATCTCTCACCTACCTTCTAAGGAATAAAGATAAGAAAGATGAACTCACATTTTCTAACACAGAGATATATATCTATACAGATACTTATTTTTTAAAATTATTCAATTAAAATTGTATCTGAAATTCTTTGTGTTCTTTAAGAAAAATCAACCTATAGGTCATAATATTAATATATTTTAGGTCAAAAATTCCTGTTTTATCCTATATAGTTAGCATAACCAAATATTGATTATTTTCACTCACCACATGGGAAGTGACAAATTTACATAACTAGTAGAATTCTCTACACATCTCTATATAAACAATCTAGGTAATTAAGGGAAATGTGATTTGTATTGCTCCAGATAATGTCTGATTCTTTACTTCAATTTGCAAGTGCTGGCACTGCTTATGAAATTGAGTTCACCAAAAAAATATGAATATCTGACATGTAAAATTCACTGTAAGAATTATCATTTTTCTTCTGTTAAATAGAAACATTCCATTAACTATAGGAGAACTCTCTAACAGTTTTAAAGTACATATACTAGACCATAAAAAAGAGCCATTTTTTGGCGATTATTTTCCCCCATAAAATCTTTTTAACTGCTGTTTTTTACAGCTACTCTTTATGATGATGCTGTTGTATGCATTATTATAACCCTGTATTTTCGGTAAAATGTCCAATAAATGTATTTTTAAAATGCATTCTTCTCTAACTTCTTGAGATAAAATGTTGCTGTCATTTTACTGAATGGCACAGCACATAAACATGGCAATAATAAATGTTTTAACGTTTCCAAAGCACTGAATGGCCAGAAATTAATCTGCATCATCCTAACCACTCTCATAACAACATTTTTAACAAGTAAAATTCATCTACAGCATTTTGATGGCAAAAAGTGGATTATTTCATGAAGAGATATGTCAGCACAAAGAGCAATAGGAACTAGCCCTGCGCTTTCAAGGGCTGAAAAGAGGGAATGAAACTTTTCAATTTAGTACAGAATATAACTCTTTATCTACCTTGGTTTTTTCCCAGATCACAGATTCATCATTTAACCTAGAACTAGATGTGCTAAATGGAAAAAGAGAATCATTCCAAAATTAATGTTACAAGGTGGTATTTGTTCCAGTGAAATTGAAGCAATTCCCTGAATCAGCATATGCCCTGATTTTGCTGCTGCAAAGATAAGATGGAACAGCCTAGAAGTCCTAAGAAATAATACTGCTTACCACATTACACAGAGATTTCAGGACAAGAAATACTCTCCTAACGAAAATCTAAAATACTTCAAATATTATCACATTATATAAGTAACAGGCTACATGGTATGTCTAGTATTATGTCTAATTCTATTTATTGTTCTGATACATAATATAATTTCTATGTATTTTTTAATAAAAGAATTCTGTGAATCTTTGATAATCGACATTTTCAGAGAGTTTATATATACTTTGATTTATTAGATTTCCTCAGGGTATATGGACCCTATTATGTTTCCAGAGATATTAGTACTATTTGTAGTTATTTTTAGGTTATTCTCAAATATTCTATTTCTCTCTTTATGTGTATTTAGTAAGGGATTAACTGAAATTGTGTTGGGTATACAACTTGCTTTGGAAAATTAAATGTGAAATATTAAACAGGCAGACTATACCACCACCCTTCTTTCATTTGTATTTTCTAAAGAACAATAGAAATTTACACTGAAATGAAGCCTTTGAGTTGCTAACTTATTAAGCAGAACTTTCTGCATTGTCCATGTAGCTTGAATCAGAAATAAACATTTTCTGTATTAAACCTCTGAGAATTTAGAGGAGGGGGGTGTTACACTGCATAATTTGGCTACATTGATTCAGAGTGTTGATTCTTGATAATCAATCCTTCATTATGATAAGAAAATAATGTTTATTTTTTCCTTAGTGGCTATAAGGGATTCAAATAATAAAAGGAAAATATGATCATATTTAGTAAAAATAATCATCATAATATATCTATTGGCATTTAATGTAAAAAATATAAAATTTGACCCATTTTTTAGCATATAACTAGAAATTTGTATATCCAAAACTCAGCCATCAAACATTTGAATTACAAAAATATTCTCAAGATCGTCCTTCAGGGTCTGGTTATTTTTCACTTAGTTTTCTAATAGTCATTGTTCTCTGGTTGCCAATCAAAAAATAAAATATTGCAAACCACTAATTAGTATTGGTCACACCTAGGTGATGGCTGCAACAAGGAAAACTAATGAATTGGAAATAAGTGGAAGAATCAAACATTAGTCAAATGTTAGAAAAACAAATACTGCATTTTAGCCCGCTGTATAGGAGAAAATAGTCTCAACTACATTGATAGACATTTGGGAAACATAGCAGTTCAACAGGTAAAGGCATACATACATCCTTTGTTGAAATGAAAGCTACACTGAATAAAAGGTATTTTCCTCATCAGCTTATAATAAAAATTAACTCAGAAGGAATAATAAGCTAATAATTAACAGTCATATACTTTCATATATATATGTATATGTGTGTATATATATATATAGCTAAATTCTTAAATAATACTCAGTTTTGGCAAAGCAGATTTTCTATGTATAAGTGCTTTGAAACAAATATTAAAATATTTGCACTGTACTTTCAAAATGGCCAGGGAAATATATAACCAAGTAGAGAAAAACTTCTATCCAACGTAATAAAATAATAATATTTATAAAGAGGGAATATCTTATGTTTTAGATTGGATATAAGATTAAAGCATAAGCAAAGGGCTACTCTTAAGTTCCATTATGCTGATTTCTTTTTCAAATCTCCATTTTTTCCTATACTTCTTTAAACTACCAGCAGTATTCAGCTCAACACTAATCATACCTCAGTACTCTATACAGTTCACACTTAGGCAGTGTTCCCTAACGTTGCCTCCAAAGAATTATTTTTTTCTCCTGTGAAATGTAAAACTCTCTTTTCTTTGAACTCACATCTCCTGGCCACACCATATTCACCTCTTCTTGGTTTATGTCATGTACTTATTACCTAGTCATTCTCTTTTTTAAATGCTTATTTTGATATGGATGAACACACAAAGACATTAAATCTGATTCTCCTGACTAAATGATCAATGACCCTGCTGCTGTCCTGAACTGACTATCTTAGGCACATCCTGAACTCTCAATCTCCAGGGACTTTTCCAGCTGGTAGATTTTATTTATTTATTTATTTTTTATTTATTTTTTTTTTTTTGTAGAGACAGAGTCTCACTTTATGGCCCTCTGTAGAGTGCCGTGGCCTCACACAGCTCACAGCAACCTCCAACTCCTGGGCTTAAGCGATTCTTTTGCCTCAGCCTCCCGAGCAGCTGGGACTACAGGCGCCCGCCACAACGCCCGGCTATTTTTTTTTTGGTTGCAGTTTGGCCGGGGCCGGGTTTGAACCAGCCACCCTCGGCATATGGGGCCGGCGCCTTACCGACTGAGCCACAGGCGCCGCCCCCAGCTGGTAGATTTTAAAGTCAGACACTCTCTTCCTAGACCACAATTTCCTCCTCTTCTGGTTCTCATTCAGTTGCTCACATAGACTTGGGCCTTGAACTCAGTATGCTCACCAATTCTTCAATTTCTCTGGTTTTTCTACTGTATTTATTTATACAGTTACCCATTTAACCCGGATTCCATGCTTACTTCTGTAACTCCTGATTGTTCCCTCAAAATTAATGCTTTTTACTTTGGGAAAATTCCAACCCTTTTCTGAACATCACTTATCTATGAAAATTCTAAGAAAAAAAGAAATATATATGATTCTCAAATTATAATGGTGTCATGACTCAGTGAACCCCTCAGAAATCAAATATATCCTTAGCCGACAATGTATTAATACTCTGATAAACCTATCATAAATTTGAAAAATAAACCATACCATCATAAACCCAGATATTCTTTAATTTAGGATGGGGTTACCTCCTGATAAACACATCCTAAAGCTGAAAATCCAGGGGGATTTTTATAAATTGGGGACCGTCTCTATAGAGTTAGCCCCCCACCCCCGACAAAACATGGTTGTTTTAACACAAGTAAAGGAGTCTTTTCTTCCTCGTTAAACTCTATTTGTCTTATCTGGTTCTCTGCATAGATACACTCTCCAGTTGGTGTTGCCTGAAGTTATACCTTGAACCGGGTCCCCCAAACACAATTATGGGGAAGTCCAACCCTCCAGTAACACATAATATGACAGTGGTTGGACATAAAGTCATTGTGGAGGTAATTAGTTAAGGTGAGGTCATAGTGATGTAGGATGGACCCTTAATTCAAATGGCGATTTTATAAGAGAAGAGAGACACAGAGAGAAGAAAGCCATGTACCAACAAAGATGCGAGCCACCCACCTACCTGTCAAGGAGCGCCGAAAGATTATGGAAAATATCAGAAGCTACAAGTGGAAAAGAAGGATCCAACCGGACAGGTTTCAGAAGGATCACGCCCCTGGTAACATCTGCATTTTGGACCTCTTTCCTAACTATGAGATAATATATGTTTTTTTGTTTAAAACCACCTGACTTATGGGCTTTATGAAGGCAGTCCTGGAAATACACTTGCTCACCATGAAATTTTCTGCAGAGACTGTCCTACCATCAGCTGTTAGGGCAGTTTTATTGTCCTTTCTGTTCTGTGAGTCTATTATTTCTTTTTGTGGCTTGAAGTAGCAGCTAGAGTTTCCACTATTTCATACTGAACAGCAGAGGCAAAAGTGTGTCTGCCTTCTTCCTGACGTCATGGGAAGCACATTCAATTTTTTTCCATTAAATATAATTTAGATGTATGATTTTTTTATTAAACTGAGTAAATACCTCTCTATTACCTTTTTATGAGTTTGATTTGTTAATAAATCTTGAACATTTTCACTTTTTTTCTGTATCAATTATCACATAATTTTTCCATTAGCCTGTTATAAGAGAGATTGTATTATTTAGTTTTAAAATATTGATGCAGCCTTTTATCCCTAGAATAAACTCAATTATAATGTTACTTATAATTTAGCAATATATAAGGATGTGCATTATTCATGGATATTACTGAAGCCATATTTATATAAATGTTTTTAATGCTTTTATTTGTGCTTATATGTTAAAAGTATAACTCTAGAAAACAATAACAATCTGTGAACAACATAGTATCCTGGAATATAGTGATGGTGACCTGCTCTGCACTACACTCCTTCCCAGCCTCCCCCTCACCATTCAGGCACTGCAGCTGCAGGAGCCTCCAGCCCTCACAGCCAATTGCGCCTGACACCGCTGTCTCTGCTATCTTGGAAGCAAGCACCCCTCCCACGCAACAGGAAGGTTAGCATCAGGACTTTGGCAAAACAATATGTTAACGACATATTTAACATACTAAGAATTTTCAATTATACGTTTCAATATATTCATTCATTTGGTTTGGAGTTGATATAATTTGACATTTGCGGTAAAGGATATTTAGAGTTAACTGTTTTCAGTTTAATAACTTTCGTTGTCTAAGGTAATAAAATTCACACTGAAATGTGACTGTAGCTTTTAAACAGTGGATAATTAAAAGGGCTTCTGGGTAAGTATAGATGACTTCGGGTAATAAAGAGATGCAAGAAATGCTTTTTGTTTGACCAAAAGCTTCTTGTTTGTGAGTTTGGGTCTTATTCTGTGTAGAAAAACAGAAATATGTACAACATAAGTAAATTTAGGTGAATAAAAGATATTTTTCTTAAACTTAAACAAACAAGATGTCTTCACCAAGATTATGTCTTCAAATTATTTCATAGTGGAAAGTGAAGCTCAAAACTTGAGGAACTGATGAAAAGGTTTTACCAAATTAAAATCAGAAATCTGTATAAAACCTTATTTAATAAAATTGAATGCATGTTAAGACTGATATAATTTTAAATTAACATTTAAAGCAGCTATTTTTCATATCATTAAAATGGGCAGAAATATAACAGTATCTACAGATAATTTTATCAAATGAATAAATTAAGATTTTTAAATATTTCCATTTTTTTTCTATTTTGTAACTAGTAACACAACTCCAATTTCACTATGAAGTATTTACCTGATTTTACCTTAGTCTATACCATGGACACAAGTGACTTATTCATTATTAATCCACACAGAAATATTTATAATGCTATTATTATTATTATTATTATTATTATTATTATTATTTTGCCCTTCTTAATGCTGTTAGGATAACTATGTTATGTGAAAGGTTTTTAGTTTTGGCTTTTTTTTTTTTTTTACTAATTCTCGTCCAGGACACTGTTTATGCAAACAAAGTATTGAAGAATAGACTTAATTTAAGTTTTCTAACAATAAATTATTTTTGATTAAAGATTGTAAAGAAAACAAACAAAAAAACAACAAAGAACTATTTTCCTTTCTTCTGGGAAGGTCATTTTCAACATTAAAAAAATCTGCAGTGTATTTTAGAAAGAATACTATAGTAAGACTATACTTTATTATCAACTGAATATTTTTGCTCCTTGTCTCCAAATTCACATGTAGAAGCAATGACCTGACTTGATGTTATGTGGAAATGGGAATTTGGTAAGCTAATTAGGCTTAGATGAGGTTATGAGATGGAAGGCCTCAAAATGAGGTTACGCCAGAGTGCTTGGTCTCTCTTTTCATGCATCCATATAGGCCGTGAGGGTACACACCAAGAAAACAGTTTTCTGCAAGTCAGGAAGGGAGCCTTTGCCAAAATCTAACCAAACTGGTCCCCTGATCTCAGATTTGCAGAACTGAGAAAATAAATTCGTGTTTTTCTGCCATCCAGTATATGGTATTTTTTATAGTAGCCTAATACAAATACATGCAGTGAATGCAAAGGTCTATAATTTCTTTTAATAAACATCTAATCCAGTGTACATTATAAAATGTAGTGGCTAAGGATCAAATTATATTGATTATATTAACTGCCAAGAAAAGAAATAAATTATCCTAAACCAAATGAAAATGGGTTTTAAGTGAACAATGCTTATTTTTAGAATTTTATACATATATTTCATTGAAATTGCATATATTTCATTGAAATGGCTATAAACATCAAACTAGGCACTAGAACCATCTTGTAAATTTATATGTATCATTTGTCATAGCATCTTTCAATAGCTGTCAAGGGAAGGCCATGTGTGTGATAACTGCAGGGATACGTATATGTACCAAGGAGCTGTAATGTATGTAAAGAAGAAAGCTGAAGATGGAATCAAATAGTACATTTTTCATTAATTTATGCTTAATTCTGGTAGAAATAAATGAGGACACAGAAAATAGCATACACACAAGGAATTTCAAAAAGTATCAATAAACGCGAGGCACAGAAACTAATTTCACAAATCAAAGAAAGAGTAGTAAATAGCACACCACTTTTAGTCTGTGTTGTAATTGTTTAGCATCTCTTTCTAAAAGCAATTTATCTGCTTTGAATAAAATCCTATTCACCAGAAGAGGACAAAAGCTCCATGAAGGAAAAATAACACTGAAATTAATGCTTTGAAATGTCTTTCATCCAAATGTTATTTTATTCTCTAATGTAAAGAGAAAATGAAAAATTACAGAGCACCTGAAATAACTTTAAATATCCATTTGAAGAAACTAGTTTCATGATTTATCACATACATGCATTTATGCTTCTCCAAATCAAAATTGAAATTTCAAAGACTTTGTTTTTCAAAATGAAAAAAATATAGATATCAAATTGCTTGTCAACTGAATTTAAGTGAAAAATGATTTTTTTCGAAGCCTCCCATTTTATGTCAGCTGATGCTGCTTGAATATCTACATTTCATGCTGAGTAAATAGAACCTCTTTTGTGCTGTTTTCCTCAACATTTTTACATTAGTCCAATCTGGAATCCTAGCAACAGACCACTTTGCTATGTGCTATTTCTCTTCTCGTGTCAATAGATTTTAATTGTCAGATAGCAGAGATTCAGAAACAAATGTTACTGAAGATTTCTCACCAGCACATTTAATGACCCGGATCACGATACTCTTTCTCCAGAATCTCAATTTAAAAACCCTTATTAAATCACTTGACCATATATTAAAATTATTCAATACTTTCTTCCACTTTTTTAAAAAAGAATGCAATGAATATATGAATATATCCTAACCAAAAAGCCAAGATATACTGAACAAAACTGTGGGAATGTCCAATTTCAAACACCTGACCAAGCCTTCTCTCTGTTTTCAGTCATAGCCCCACCATGGTTAAGTTTGGTTTGTGTTAACCTGGTCTTTTCCCTCTGCATTTAATAAATATAATGACGTTCATATACTTCCTTAAATGAACATTTTTATTCATAGATGATTCTATCATTTGATATTTATTCTACTATAGCTTGCATTTGTTCACTTAACAATATACCTTTGAGATTTTCATACCAGTACGTACAAGATAAGTGTGTCCCAATTTCAAAACAGGTAGTGTCAGAGCTATACTAGAATAAAGGCAATTTGGCACCAGAGTTTGAGCTTTAAACAGATACATACCACTAGCTAACATAGTAGTATGCAACTTTCCCTTGAATATTACTGCCATAATTACCTATTCTCTTACTGATAACTCTATAGTATCCTGTTAATTACAATAGACAATGCATTAAAAAATTTTTGTAGGACATGTATCATATACATATGTGTTTCTATTTGATAGATGTTTCAAAGTATAATTGTATGAATGAATCCACATATGCAATAATTCTATGATTATAAAATATTCATTAATGTACTTTTCCATTAGCATTTCTGATAACAAAACGTTTACCTTAATTGGCCTGAGTATGGTTTGTTTGGGGACTAAGATGTTTTATAAAGAACGATTAGGAAATTTCCTAGAAAACTGGGAAAAGAAAAAATCTAACCTTCAAAAGTAAGATATAACAACATTGAATACAGAGATGTGTGCGTGAAAGAATATTTTCCTAATCTTACCAAACTCATTTACTATTTTTATGATCAAGGGAGCAGGACCGAGCTTGTACAGTTAGTCTCTGAAGTAAACAAGATGATCCTTTTCACCTTTGTCACTAATGCCTTGAAGTGTGGGCGTTCTATGGTGAAAGGGTGAGGAGCAAGAAGAGATAAAAAGAAAAAACACACACCTTTTCAATTCTAGAAGGGGCAAAACTACTAAAGATGATTAGGTCACCAAGAGTAGAGTTACAGAGGATTAATATGGGATGTAGAGATAAATCCAGGACGATATGGCAGCACATATCTAGGCAGGAGGAGATTCTAAAAGCTAGGGTCCATGTTGGCACCCACTCTTAGTGTCCCTGAGGAATAGAATTGAACCAGAACAGCTGAAAATTCATCTGGGAGCTTGACAAAGTAGAGCAGATGAACAGGGTCCAGGTTGCTTTGCATTGAAGGGAAAGAAGCCATAAGACTTTCATTTGGAATTTGTTTAGGACCAAATAAGTCAAACCCAGATCTTTTAGCTATCTGCGAGGCTGCAGGGTACGGGTTGCCACCAAGTCAGCTAGAGACCCTCACCTAGGCTTTGACCAAGGTAAAATTGTAAGTTCTATGCTTTGCAATGTCTGAATGTAACAGTGTAAGCAGCAATCGGGGAGGGCAAGACTTATTGCCTCAGAGACCAAAGATAGGTATGGACAGTCAAACATTCGGTTCTTGTTTCAGTCTTTCATCCACAGATATTACTTATTCCATTTTTTTAATTTCTATTTCTCAGAAATTGATAAAAACAAGAAGAAATGGAAGGTTTCTTTCAAAGATTGGACTACCGACAATTTTAGCTGATATTTTTATTTAGTTAAATTTATCTGCCAGGCAAAAAGATGAAATCCGAGGGTAAATATCAAATTCTTGAAAACAAAAATAAAATGTTGTATTTTCTTTGCATATCTACATGGTAGACTGACTGAGTTTGGGCAAGAGGCATTAATTCTTTTTCAAGTATTTTCAGCGACATTTTGTTATCATTTCTTTGTCTTGTTTTATTTATTTTTTGTTTAAGTTTCAAATCAGCAGGGACATTGTTTTGTTTTTATTCAGAAATAAATAAATGGGTTTTGCAATTGCTTTCATTTAAGATAAGGTGTGTTTGCTTTTACTCATAGTTGGTCAGCATTTCCTCAAATATGCTACACCAACATTCAGGAATATACAAACAGCTTTCAGGGAGAGACTGGTCAGTTATAGGAATTGTGCATAGGAAATTCCATTAGAGGATAATTGATTTTTTTCCTTGAGGAATCAGATATCATGGCTTTGGTTCATCCAGAGATTAATTCTATGTATGACTTACTCATCTGAGTAGAAGAGTGTGACTATATGAACATGGAAGTTGCTGACTCCTCTCTTCCCAGTCCTATCCCTAAAAATTTTTAAAGCAGTGTTTCTTCAATGGAGATGTAGTGTCAATAAAACCAAAAACAAAACCAAACAAAAACACACACAATAGTCATTCCTCCTGTTTTTTATATATATATATATATATATATATATATATATATATATATATCAGTGAAGTAGTACATGATAGGTCATATACAGCTTCATGGTCTCCATTGTTTTATAAGCATCTTCTACAATTTAAGGAAAAAGACAAACCTCATGGTATTAAACTAATCCATAGTGGGTTTTTTTGTTTTTTTTAACTACAATGAAATCTCCCCAGTGATATTAAAATTGGGCAAGAACAACAATATGAAAAAAGAAGATAACTCAGCCAATTTCACTTGGGGCTCTAGGTTTATTGACACACTTTCTATCATTACCGTTTTTATATTTTTAAAATGTCTTTTAAAGATATTGAAAATAACAATATAATAGTTAATGTTTATTGAGTTTATGTATTCTAGTCTATAGTCTCCATGTATTTTACCTGAATTACCTGTTTGTTTCACAATTCTATTAGAGAGAGAGAGATTATCATTAACTCATCTTACAGGTGAAGAGACATAAATGCTTCAAACTTCAGTTCTTAGAAACATATACCACATACTTAATTTACACAAACAGTGTAAACAAAATGACACACACACTTTTTCAAAGAAGTCATTAAACTATATTCAGTTTGTTGACACTAAATAAATGTGTGGGGTATGTTTTGTATGCAGAGAATAAATGAAACCTATACCCATTTTATTATTAAACAACAACAAAAAATGTGCTGATGAAATATGTTGCAATATGTTGGAGAAATAACGACAAGCAAATGGTTCGCATAACTATAAAAAAAAGGTGGAAAATGGAAAAACAGCCACAGACACAGAGGAAAAATTCAAAGCATTTCAAATAAATTTTAAACCTGAAATTTGTTTAAAAATAGAGAAAATAATAAAGATTTAGAGGAAACTATTGAAAATGACATTGAAAGACTACTCTTGCCCGACCATTCCCACTCTTCCTATCTGTTGCAAATTAGGTCTAGTCTCAGACTAATTCACTGCTCTATTCTTTCCAAGTTTCAAGGAAGATTTAATGGCTGTGCTAATTACCCTCTTCCAGACATAGAGAGATTCATGTTTTCTTAACACTTCACCAAACCAAGATCTAATATTACTGATATCACTAATAGCCAAAACACACACACCAAAAAAAAAAAAAAAACAAACTTTGGGGGTATAGGCAGAAAGGGAGAGGGATAGAAATTTTTAAATGAAATGTATAAAAATATGCTTGAACTACAGGGGAGTACTCTATTTCTTCTGTTGTTGATGGGTCAGGAGATAAAACATGTACTCCAACACATTGAACTGATGGTAATTTTCTCCAGGTCCTTTCCCTTCGAAATTGAATTGTGTCTCAGAAACACATCTGGGATGAAGATGTCCTGCCCTATGTTTCTACCATTGCAGTGAAAATGTAGCAGCATCGGGTTACCTAGGAGGATCAGGAACAGGGATGCAGGGCCCACTTACCTCAACTGTCTTCAGGTTGGAGTCCAAAACTGATGCCTAGGTTAACAATTAGGCTTATCTGTTGTATTCTTCATTTCATCTAGATGTGTCTCAGTTAGAAATAATAGTCATCCAAGATTAAATTGACCTTTGAAAGAAATGTCTCTTTCTCACACTCTAATGTGCCATTTTGCATAGAAGAAGCAATATCCACGCAGGGTATTTTCTCTCTTTCTTATGTCCCATCAAGATTCCAACACAAGAAGAGTCATTTGTATGTTCCTTCATGAGTGAATTTACAGTCTTTGTGGTTGAAAGGAAGGGGTCCGAGTTGCCCTGCATGCCTTCTGATTTTAAGTTAACCAATTTCTGTGGTTAGGACCTGAAAGCTAGTCAATATACCTGCATCAGCTTCAATATTTCCTGTGATCAAACGAACACATAAATAATTTATAAGGTTTTTAATGAGCTTAAAACTTGAAATGTGTATAAGGTTACTGTCATATGTTAAGGGATAAAATGTTAGTTTATATTGTTTCAGCAAAGACAATTGAGGCAAGTGGGTCCTGTATCTCTGCATCCCTGCTCCTGGTCATACTCATTAGCCTGATATTGTCATATTTTCAATGCAATGGTTCATAATTAAAATAATTTATGAAGTTATTTTATCATGAAATGTTTAGACAGTTGGGTCCTCTACTCCATAATGTAACAATATCTCTTTTGTTATATTCTGTAATGTATATTTTAAGGACCTATCACTGAGTAAATTAATACAAAAATGCTAGACATTTATCCCCTGGCTTCTTTTGTCTTTGGAGCAATTACTACGTGTATGAGATAAGGTATCCTAGGATATGATAAACTTTGTATGGAAAGGTAACTTTGTAAAGTTACCTTTACTCCTTTATTGCAGCAACATATTTAGAAAAAAAATGATGACCAGAATTGAATTTCTCTATAGATGTTAATCTCTGAGGTGTGCTTTTCCAATTTAATTTTACCACTTTGTTATGAAAAGAATATGTTATATCTTCTGCTTGTTAAAATTCTGGTAGGAGCCATGTAAGATGAGAAGCAGTATTCATTAATGTGTATATCTACCTAGCTACAGTAACCTTAATCAATTTGTATATTTGTATGTCACTTCCGTGAATCATTGATGCAGGCCTTTTTCTTGACAAATGATCAAAATGAAACAAAGATCATGTATACCTTGTGTAACAAGAACAAAGAGTACTGGTGGAAGTATTTTCCATCCAACCCCTTCATTTAACACATGAGGCAATACTTGAATTTCATGGACATGAGCTTTGTAAAAGACCCATTATATCTTCACAATAAAGAATAATACATTTACCAAAAGCTCTTTGCGAAGGTTAGGGGTATAGAATTCTTCTAATCTGAAATGTTCCATCAATTTCTGAATAGTGTGGTTCTGCTAAATTTTTCTCCTGTGTTTTGTTGTCTCCCATAAAGTGACCCGGTGAGAAGACACCAGCTGGAGTAGCCACGGACATCACAGTTTGCTTTGCCTGACTCACTTGTTATTCATGGCCTTTGTAGTCTATTAAATCTGTAACCTAACAAGACTCTACAGGAGTCAATATCAGACCTAAATCCACTTGAAATCTTCTTCTTACTCTCTGGTTTTAGAAAATTGATACAGTAAGGTCTTTTTATTCCCTTCAACCTCTAACTCACACCTACAGAGATATGGATACTGATTCAGTGTCACTGGTCCTATTGTTTTTCCAAGGCTGCATGTCTGAACCATTTTAACTGTTTGACTAGATAGGGTAATATGGCCCTAGTTTATGTGGAAGGGGATTAACAAAGCAAAGTAAAGAAGCAAAATTCCTGTTTGTACCACATTGATTTTATATAGAAACCAGGGAACTGGAATACTTCCTATAAAATTGGTGTAGTTTTTAATTTTATTCCCATTGGAATATTACATTCTGAGGCAGAATTAAAGACTATTTGTGATATGTGGTCAATGAATGTTACAACACAATTGATGCACAATTGACACACAATTAGGTTACTTTCTTAATTCTCAAAATAAACTTTGCCTTGTATTTGCTAATAAACAACTACAGATCATTTGTTTTGAATTAGATTCACCCACCCTAAAAACATACAGGTTCAAGTATTAACTTGACATGGTGACTAAAATGAAAGATTGCCTGTTGTTATAGGAGACAAATATAAACTATTACTTCAATTATTTCCTGATCTTTTTTTTTTTTTTTTTTTTTTTTTTTTTGGTTTTTGGCCGGGGCTGGGTTTGAACCCACCACCTCCGGCATATGGGACCGGCGCCCTACTCACTGAGCCACAGGCACCACTATTTCCTGATCTTTTTTACTATTTTAGAAAAGGCAGAGGTCAAGGTTGGTGGATTGCCTGAGTTCAGGAGTTCATGACCAGTCTAAGCAAAGTGAGACCACATCTCTACTAAAAATAGAAAAGAAGAAAATAAACTAACTGGGCCGTGTGATGGGCACCTACAGTCCCAGCTACTCTGGAGGCTGAGACAAGAGGATCACTTGAGACCAAGAGTTTGAGGTTGCTATGAGCTATAGTCCTGTGGAACTGAACCCCAGGGCAACTGAGTAAGACTCTGTTTCCAAAAGAAATACATATTATATACGTAGTATATATATAATACATATATATACACACGCAAGATACGTTTTTTGGATAAAATATATAATTTTTATTTTTATATATTTATTTGTATATTTTATTTTATATATTTATATGTATTTATATATTTCATTTGTATATATTTGTATATTTATGTAAATTTATAAATATATCAATATAGATATGACAGGTTTAGTAAAAATAAGCCATTTAAGTTTTGGGTTATTGAAGGATATAAAACAGTTTTGTCTTAGACATGAACTTCAGCAGGGAAATGATGGATAAATTGGAAGAAACATGTTTATCAGTTATCATTAAATATATAGGCTATTTAATTATTCAGACAATTCTTATGTAAATTTTCATGTTTATTTACTAAGTTTGTGTCTCTAGACATATTCAATATTCAAGTTTCTGTATCAAATAGAAAAACAATATCAGCTATATCTATATAATTTATTATAAATGAGATTTCTACATAGAGGAATTTTAAAAGTATGTGATCACAAAACATGCAAAATGTCTGCAATATCTAAACCATTCTCTGTATAAACATTATTTTCAATTCTCTGGTTTAAAAATTTCTTAATTAAAATATGTTCAAATCTTATCTATGTAAATTAACTTGATACACAAATATATGGCTAGATTTCAGTGTCGAAGGGGCAATGACAGTGTCTCAAACCTGACAACATAAAAGAATAGATTTCAGATTTATGTTTCCATATCATCTGCCAGCCTGGCAGCATAATTCCCAGTCTCTAGGCAGAAAATTTTTCATTTGAAGAGAGCTTCTGTTATGTGATCTTTCTCCCCCTGGCAGATGATGTGTTAAAAATGTACTATCTGGGAGATGGACCAGCAGCAGATGCACCGGTTTTGATGTGGAAGCCTTGGCAGGTGTGACCCAGAATGGAATATATTTTCCTCAGAGGGACCTGTTGAGATCAGATGTTCAAGAGGAAGACAATGCTCAAATTATTCCAACATGCATATAATTATTTCTGAACGTGGTATTGTGACCTTACTATAATTTGCACACCAGAAAATACATTTAAGCTGTGTTAACAACACCTGAACTATGATGTTGCTGGATGTGTAAAAACATTTAATCATGTTTCCTAGTCTTCTGCTATACTTACAGTATGCAATAAGAGAAAGAAAATTACCTAGATTAAAAGGTAAATATAATAGTAACTAAAGTTATTGTTAATTTTCTGCCCAACAAAATGTCTCTGTCAAGGCATTGTGTGGCAGGATCTCATTCTTTCTTTTCTTTTTTCAAATAGTCAATGTAATTTCCTTTTCCAAATCCATATCCTCTATAAGGAACTAACTTATTTTGCCTTAGATTTACTTTGCCCTTAGTTTCATACTTCGTCTTTCTTCAGGTGATAAAGTATTTTAACTTTTTCGATTTCACTTAACTATTACCGAGACAAATGTTCTTGACAAATGTCATTGCTAGATTGCAACGAACTAGTTTTGTGTTCATGATTCATACAGCAATGTTTACAGAAAAGTATCAAAAATAACATCATTATATAATATTTATGTTTTCTTATCATATAGCATGTCACATGATAGAGGTTTAATAGACATTTTAAAATTAATAAAGGAATGATTAAGACAGATATTCGCCATGTTATAAGGCAAACAAGAGTCTTTTTTTGTTTTTTAAACATTCTCCTGAATGCTCCAAGATCTGTTTGGTATTACAACTAGGCATGAAACTCTATTAGCAATGGTAATTATGACCATATATATGTTCACATTTATATTTGCAGAATTATAATAAACCTCAAATAATTTGGTATGCCATTATGAAATTATGGTTAAATCACTGGCAACAAATGTTGGTAACTATTAATAAAACACTGTTAAAGATGTTCTTGACAAATGTTATTGCTAGAATGCAATGAACTATTTTTGTGTTCATGATTCATACAGAAATGTTTACAGAAGAGTATCAACAATAACATCATTATATAATTTTTGTTTTTTCTTATCACATAGTTAAGTTTCTATTTGTTTATTAAAAAGGACACATGTTTTTCTCTAAAAATGGAAGAGCATGTTAGCAGGTAACAGTCAAAGATTAACAACTAAACACTTTGAAACTATTTATATACATATCTGTAAGAAACATTTGTTAGGATGTTTTAGAGAATTGTATTTATTTACCTAAAATTGCATACCATGATTGTTATAAGAAGTCAGGTTCGCTCATTTATCTTGGGATAATAACTCATCAGCTAAACATAAAAGATGCAGTTAGTACATAAAACTATGTATTTTTATATAAATAAGAAATGTTTTCATAAACAGTTATTTTACATCAATTTTTATGCAGGTCAAAATTTAGTGCCTGGCAAAATTCTTATTCTCCCACAGTTTATAATTTAAGGTTTTGTCCCAATGGGGTATTAGAGTCACATGTCAAAAATGATAAAAATGTGTTATTTTGTTGGGCCATTAAAATTTTAATAATGAATTTTGAGGTTTACATAGCCAAGACTAATCAAGACTCAGTTTTACTAGCTCTTAAAGTACTTTTTCCTTTGGGATCTAGTATTCTTCTATTGCTTTTAGGATGAGTTTTTAAATGTTCAAGGGTTCTCATCTATATTTCCTTCTACTATCCTTTCTCTTTCTGTAGGCAATTTTATTCTTTTCCAAAGCCAAAAGTGAGACATAAGAAGAACATTATTATTATTATTAATTTGCTTCCTTCATTTTCTCTGCTTTATTTTTGTGTTTACTTTGTTCCTCATGATTTAATCTTGTATCACTGGGCCTTGGCAGAGTTTCCTATTATTATAGAATATGTGGAAAATACAACTTTTTTACTGAATTATTCAGATTTGCCAACAAAATTAGAAAACTTATGCCTTTTGTCATCTAAATTTTCCTAAAAGTTCAGAGAATGGTAAGTAGGAGTTTTAACATTGATATAAATTGAAATTCATGGCATTATTTATGAATCACTAAAAGCAAGCAAGTAATCATTGGGTTAAACAGTGCTAAATAAGAAGAGATCTATGGTAGTCAGCTTTTAAAATGACTCCCAGTAACACCCATCTATTGATGTTCATGTTCCTGTGTAATCTTCTCCCATTGACTGTTTACTAGTGTCAATAATTTGCTTCTACCATGTAGAATATCTAAAAAGTGATGGAGGACATTTCCAAGATTAGGTTCCAAAGACATTATCTTCTCTTTGCTCTTTGGCTTGCTCAGTCCAATGACAGTCAGTTATTACATTGAAGGTGGCACTCAGGAGAGATCCAAATGGTACAAAACTGAGGTGGACCCCCAGACAACAGCCAGTGAGAAACTGAGGCCTTCAGCAATAGGTAACTCAAAGACACGAGGGTCCAAATTTGTTTACAGATAAGGACATTCATTATTTTGTTCATGCTTATTTTGTTTTGTCTTCTTCAAAAGTTGGGCAGCTAGCTTGTACTGATATAATGTTTGGTTTATAATAGTGTTCTGGTATGTTGGAATAATTATTTAAATTATCTGACAGCTTGCTAATCTATAATTATAGGCTATTAAATGACAATCACAATAATAATGGCAGCCAAAAAAAAAAAAACTTCTTTGACTATTTCTATAATTTATAAAATGTTTCACTGCCTGCAACTCTCTGCTTTGTTCTTCATAGTATCTATCATACTGGACTTGTGTCCAGATACTGGAGGTGCTAACTGACCTGAGATAGGGGAGCTGCTAGAATCTGAAAATCAGAGCTAGATTTGAGATAAGGTGAGAGAAGTCAAAGTGAATTGCAGGTAGGATATAGTAATTCTCAGGAAAGTTGCTCAAACTTTTACATTTCCATGGGTATGCATGCATTTACATATTTTATTCTCTGTGCCTGGTGAAGCTTATTATTGTGTTTCCTGTAGTGATAAAATGAGAAACAGAATTCAGTGCCACATTAATACTTGAATTCCCAGGTGAACACTCGTCTAGGCACTGGCTCCTGTTACTGGCTCCCCATTACTTCAATTGAGGAACTAGAGGAGTGCTGCTTTACCATATCAGTTTGTATTCCACAGTTTTGGAGATAGGAATACAAGACAGTTTTCTATGCAATATTCAAATTTCCCATGGAATAGATGTGGGCCATGTGGAAGAGACAGCCAGTGTAGAAATATTCTGTGTCTTAAGCATTAAAGATGTACAGATGGGTAAAGAAATGTTGGCAGAAAGTTATTACATTCGACTTGACTGCACTAAAGGAAATGCAAGAGACCTAAGCTCCATAGGGACCTACAGAATGTATAGAAAAATTTTTCACAGGAAGCAGAACTCCATCTTCAAATACTTAACCATTATCAGAAAGGGCAAAACAATCTCAGAAACTTGAACTACAAGAGCAGCCTTAGTCTTTCTTCTTCCTCTCTGTTCTCTCCCAATGGTAGAAAGGAGGGACTTAGCAAGCTGTGAGAAACCAGGCAAAAAACAGTAACAGCAAACTATATGCTCCTTTCCCAAAATGGGCTTCCAGCCTGAAGAATGCCCAAGCAGAGAAGGTAAAATAGGTAAATCTTGGTCAAGTTTTGAGTTTTAATTATTATATGGGTCTAGACATCCCAATTTTTTTTTTTTCTTTTTGTAGAGACAGAGTCTCACTTTATGGCCCTCGGTAGAGTGCCATGGCCTCACACAGCTCACAGCAACCTCCAACTCCTGGGCTTAAGCGATTCTTTTGCCTCAGCCTCCCAAGTAGCTGGGACTACAGGCGCCCGCCACAACGCCTGGCTATTTTTTGGTTGCAGTTTGGCCGGGGCCGGGTTTGAACCTGCCACCCTCGGTATATGGGGCCGGCACCTTACCGACTGAGCCACAGGCACTGCCCGACATCCCAAATTTTTAATTGAGACTTTCTGATTTAATTTAACAGTAGGATTATCTATTTTTTTTGGGGGGGGTACAGTTTTTGGCCAGGGGTGGGTTTAAACCTGCCACCTCCGGTATATGGGGCCGGCGCCCTACTCTTTTGAGCCGCAGGTGCTGCCCTAGGATTATCTATTACTAAGAGTGACGAGAGAGGGATGAGCTTATCAGAGTTGAGATTTAAAAGGAGGGCAAGATTATCTCCCCTGAATAAAATTTAAAGGGATAGTAAAAGAAAATAAAATTGCATTTTGATGACAACTCTTATGTCATATTTATACAATATACCAGTTACATATGCTTCTCTACTGTCTTTCTATACTATCCAGTAGAAAATGTATCATAACATTTATTACTGATTTGCTTGTCTGCTTCACTTAGAAGATGAATGATAAAGTAGAAACTCATTCTAAAGAAAAGCTAGTAATAAGAAAATAGTTACGCTTCATAGGAAGTTTTCTATCAGGAATCAGGCTTGCTTGAAAACAAGAAGGAAACACATATCCATAGACATTTTTACTTGGAGGAAAAATTACTTGTATTTGTCAGAATGCAACAGAAAAGGAATTTTGAAACTACTGACAAAAATATTTGTGTTCATGGTGGTGTAAACTCTTCTTAATATTATAGGCCCTTTGCCTCAGGCATTCCTCTAGCAATTGTTCTACTCCCGTTTAAGATGTTCAAATCACTTACATGCATTACTTCATCTTGGATTTAAATTATAAGGATAGGTTTACTAGACTGCTTTTGTTGGAATTTTTTATGAGTCATATAAACTTACTTTGAATTACAATATTACTGAAAACAACAAATGGGAAAATGTAGAATCCAATGATACAAAGTCTTCAATATTATAAGCAAGATATTACATGTCCAAATCTTTCTGACTACTTGAAACTATGTGTTAAAAACAAGACTCTTACGGCTCAGCATGTGTAGTTCAGCAGCAAGGGCACCAGTCACATACACTGAGGCTGGAGGGTTTGAACCCGGCCCAGGCTGGCTAAACAATGACAACTCCCTCAAAAAAAAAATAACTGGGCATTGTGGCAGGCACCTGTAGTCCCAGCAATTTGGGAGGCTGAGGAAGAGAATCTCTTGGGCCCAGGATTTTGAGGTTGCTGTAAACTGTGGTACCATGGTACTCTACCAAGGGTGACATAGTGAAACTCTGTCTCAAAAAAGAAGAAAAAAACAAGACTCTTAGGTAATATTAAAATGTCTTACTCTGAGATGAATTACTATGTGGAATTACTTATTTAAGTACTAACATAGAGTTCTCTAAAGAAAAGGTTAGATCTCAAAAAAAGGAATCATGATAAAAGGATTCTCCAAGATTAGACATACTAAGATTAAAATGGGGGTATGAAATATATATTAGAGATTAACACTTGTGAATGGCCAATAAAAATCAGATTTGGTAGAGTAAGCAGTCAGACTGCAATACAGTCTTAACAAAGGCAACTCTGTGGGAAGTTCTAGAATATACATGGACCATTAGATTGCCTCCAATTATGCTAAAGCAGCCAGGCAGTTATAAGCCTATCTTGCTTATTCAACAGATGAGGGCTGTGACATCTTTTAAGGAGATTTTCTGCAGGTGTGGCTGACAATAAAATCACTATCAGCTAAAAGGGAATTTAAAATATGGATAGCAAAGGCAATAAAGGGAATTGACAAGAAAGGGGAAAAACCGAACCAAAAATGCATAATAGATATGAAGACTATGGAAAAGATATGGCAGATCTTAAGGAATTAAAGGAGTCAATCAAGAACTTAAAGATGAAGTAGAAACAACAGTTTAGACCATGGAAAAGAGAGACTCTCAGAGCTAGAGCATAAAGCTCTTGAGCTAATGCAAGAAGTTAAAGAGGCAGAAAAGAGGAGAGAGAAATCAGAACATCTGCTCAGATAATTATGGGACATTAAGAGGCATTCAAAGATACAAATTATAGGTTTCCCTGAAGGGAAAGAAGAATGTCCCAAAGGAATGGAAGTCTTACTACAGAATATCATAAATGAAAATTTCCCAAGTTTCACTAAAGTTTCCAAAACACTGCTGTTACAGGGATATCAAAACCCAAGTCATCTCAACACAAACAAAGCATCTCAAAGACACACTGCAATGAAATTGTCCGAAGTCAAGATAAAACAAATAATTCTACAAGCAGCCAGGAGTACCTACAGGGGCAGATCCATCAGGGTGAGGGCAGACTCTTCAGCTGAAACTTGTTAAGCTAGTAGAGTATGGTCATCTAAAGAAAACAAACTTCAACCCAGAATTGTGTATCCTGCAAAACTAAGCTTCAAAATTTATGGAAAAATCAAATCTTTTATGATATGCAAAATTGAGGAAATTACCCACAACAAAACCAGCTCAACAGGAAGTACTTACACACACTTTCCACACTGACTATCACAAAGGCCCACCAGCAAAGTAAACACCCAGAAACTAAAGAACAAAACTTAGCTTCCACAGTGGTACAAAGGATAAAACTAAACAATGGATTTTCACAAAATAAGATGAATAGAAATCAATTATATCAATAAATGCTAATGGCTTGAATTCCCCACTGAAGAGGTACAGGCTGGCTGATTGGACAAAAAAAAGCACAAGCCATCTATATCCTGTCTCCAGGAAATATACCTAACCTTGAAGTAAAAATCAAAACTCGGGGTAAAGGTATAAAAAACAGTATCTCAGGCAAATGAAAACCAGAAGAAAGGAGGGTTTCAATCTTATCTTCAGATACAAATGGATTTAAAACAACTAAAATTAAGAAAGACAAAAATGGACACTTCATATTGGTCAAGAGAACAATACAAGAGGACATTTCAATTCCAAATATTTATGCATCTAATTTAAATGCTTCTAGATGTAAAAAATAGACCTTGATTGGTCTGAAGAATATGATATTTCATAACACCATAATAGCTGGGGAATTAACACCCCTATGGATGAATTGGACTTATCCTCTGTACAGAAAATAAGTAAAGATACAAGGGACTTAAATGTGACCCTAGAATAAATGAGCTTAATAGACATATACAGAGCACACCATTAAAAATCTAAAGAATAAAGGTCAGGCATGGTGGTTCACGCCTGTATTCCCAGCACCTGGGAGGCTGAAGTGGGTGGATTGCCTGAGCTCACAGGTTCAAAACCAGTCTGAGTCAGAGCAATACCCCTGTCTCTAAAAATAGCTGGGTGCTTTGGCACCTACAGTCCCAGCTACTTGGGAAGCTGAGGCAAGAGAATTACTTAAGCCCAGGATTTTGAGGTTGCTGTGAACTATGATGCCATTGCACTTTACCAAGGGTGACAAAGTGAGACTCTGTCTCAAAAAAAAAAAAAAAAAAGCTAAGGAATAAATGTTTTTCCCATCAGCCCCTGGAACATATTCCAAAATAGATCGTATCTTACGATACAAATAAAAACATCAATAAAATTAAAAGAATTGACAATACCTTGTATCTCCCCAAACCACAGGCAATAAAGATGGAACTCAAGTTCAACAAAAATTTTCATCTCTACACAAAATCATGGAAATTAAAAAATTTTAGGCTGAGTGACAGTTGGGTTAAGGAAGAGATAAAGGAATAAAATATTCAATTACTCAAACATAACAGCAATGAAGCCATGGGTTACCAAAAACTGCAAAAGCAGTTCTAAAAGGAAAATTTATCACACTAGATGTTTCCATCCAAAAAACAAGAAGAAAGCAAATCAATGATATAGTGAATAGATCTAATGAAATGCAAAAGAAGGAACAATTTATTCTTAACATTAGCAGAAGAAATAACTAAAATTAAATCAGAAATAAATGAAATTGAAAACAAAAGAATCATTCAGAAAATTAATGAAACAAAAAGTTGGTTTTTCAAAAAAATAAAATTTGGGCAGATTAACAGAAAAGTAAAATTTCTAATAACCTCAATCAGAAATGGAAAAAAGGAAAAAGGACAGATATCACAGAGATACAAGAGATTATCTCTGACTACTATAAGAAACTATGCCCAGAATTTTGAAAATTTGGAAGAAATAGACCAATCCCTAGAATTATACCCTCACTCTAGATTTAACCAAGAATAAACAGAACTCTTGAATAGGCCAATACCAAGCAATGAGATTGAAGACAAAATAAAAAGTCTTTCAACAACAACAACAACAACAAAAAAGCCCTGGACGAGATGGCTTCACACCAGAATTCTATCTAATTTTCAAAGATAGCCTTATACCTATACAGCAAAATGTATTCCAAAACATTGAGAAGGAAGGAACCTTCCCCCAACACATTCTATAAAGCAAACATCACCCTAATACCAAAAGCAGCAAAGGACCCAACTAAAAAGGAGAACTACAGATCAATTTCACTAATGAATATAGAAACAAAAATAGTCGATACAATCTTAGCCAATAGATTGCAGCTTCATATTAAAAAAATATATACATCACAATTAAGTAGGCTTCATCCCGGGGATGCTAGGCTGGTTTATCATACACAAATCTACAAATGTAATTCAACATATCAATAGAAGCAAAAACAAAGACAATGTGATCTTCTTGATATATACAGAAAAAGTATTTGATAAAATCCAGCATCCTTTACTAATAAGAACACTTACGAAGATTGGCATAGGTGGCACATTTCTTAAACTGATTGAAACCATCTATTACAGATCCACAACTAATGTCATACTGAATGGAGTAAAACTTAAATCTTTTCTACATAGAACTGGAACCAGACAAGGATGTCCTCTATTGCCCCCTCAATTCAACATAGTGCTGGAAGTTCTAGCCAATGTCATCAGGCAAGAGAATGATGTAAAGGGGCATCCAAATGGGGACAGAGGAGGTCAAATTCTCCCTCTCTGCTGATGATATAATCTTATGTTTAGGACTAAATGACTCCTGGAAGTAATCAAGCAACACAGTCTCAGGGTATAAAATCAAGGTCCACAAATTAGAAACCTTTGTATATTCCAACAATAACCAAGTTGAGTTGCTAATCAAAGACACAATTCTCTTCAGAATGGCTTCAAAGAATACAAAATATTTGGAATATGCCCAGCAAAATAGGCAAAAGACCTCTACAAAGAGAATTATGAAGCCCTACGAAAATAAACTGTAGAAGACCTTAACAAATGGAAAAGCATGCCATGCTCCTGACTGGGAAAAAAATCAACATTGTTAAAATGTATACACTTCCTAAAGCAATCCACAGTTTCATCGCAATTCCCATAAAAATACCAACATCATAGTCTGAAGAACTGGAAAAAACAGTTCTTTGTTTGGTATGGGACCAGAAAAAAACACATAGCCAAGGCAACTTTCAATAATAAAAACGCCATAGGCATCACTGTACCAGACTTTAGGCTATATTACAAGTCCACAGTCATCAAAACAGCATGGTATCAGCACAAAAATGGTCATAGACATATGTAACAGAATAGGAAGCCAAGAGATGAAACCAGTCTCTACTCACCAAGTGATCTTTGATAAACCAAAGAAAAGCATATACTGGGAAAAAGAATCCTTATTTATGAAATGACACTGAGAGAACTAGATACACCATATCTAAAAGACTAAAACTGGACCTGTAACTTTTACTACTCTTAAAATTGATTCAAGCTGGATAAAAGATTTAAATCTATGGCATGAAACAATAAATAATCCTAGAAGAAAATGTGGGAAAAACTCTTTAGGACATTGGACTGGGGAAAGATTTTACGAGGAAGACTTCAGAGGCAATTTCAACAACAATGAAAATAAATAAATGAGATGTAATTAAACTTTAAAGTTTCTGCACAGCTCAGGACACAACAATCAAAAGCAAATAGACAACCTTCAGAATGAGAAGTTATTTGCATGTTATAACTCTGACAAAAGATTTGATATTTAGGATCTAAAGAGAATTCAAATTAATAAACAAAATAGAACAAACAATCCCTTCTATGTCTGGGCAAGATACAGTTAACAGAACCTTCTTTGAGGAATACAGATAAGTGGCAAACAAACGTATGAAAAAAATGCTCATCATCCCTAACCATCAGAGAAATGCAAATCAAAACTACTCTCACAGATCACCTAACCCGAGTAAGACTGACCCATATCACAAAGTCCCAAAGTTGCAGATGGAGGTGTGGATGTGGTGAAAGGGGAACACTTTTACACTGTTGGTGGGACTTATACAGCTTCTTTGGAAAGAAATATAGAGAATACTCAAAAAACTCAAATTAGACGTCTCCTTCATCTCTGCAATCCCACTACTAGCATCTACACAGAAGAAAAAAAATCATGTTGTCATAAGGACATTTGCACTAGAATGGTGATCACAGCTCAATTTATAATTGCCAAGATGTGGAAACAACTTAAATTCCCATCAATTCAGAAATCGATTAACAAACTATGGTATATGCATGCCTTGGATGTAATTCAGACATAAATTAGTCTTCTTAGTAAGGTATCATAAAAATGGGAAAGCAAATATCCAATGTGCTTCCATGCTACTATGAAGCCAGTAGATGATCTAATTTATGCTACACAGGAGAAAAACTCATTTCAATTCAGGTTAGGATTGGGAGCAAAGGACAGGAGAGGAGAGGGTATTTGGGGTGCTGCCAGTTAATGAACACACTGTAAGGGTGTATGGCACACCTTTTGTGTGCAGGACACAACTACAAGAAGCACTTTCCCTAATAAATTCAAATTTGTGACTTGGTTGTTTGTACCCTCACATTAACCTGAAATAATAATAATAAAAAAAAATGCACAAGTACAACAATGAGCATAGCACTTTGCCCTTAAAAAGACCTGTAGTTTGCTTATGAAAGTGGCCATGGAAGGGGTTTAAGTTTGTGAGTGGTAAGTGATGGAAGAGGGGGTGATCTGAGATCAAGCAGAAAGTGGGAATACCAGATGTGGTTCACCAAACACACACACACACACAGTATGTTTACACTAGATCTATATTTCCATGCACTCAGTTCAGCTGGGTTCAGTTTTCTGCATTCACATACTATTTTTCATGGCTGAAATCATATATAAGCAAAGCTCAAAATTTGCCTTCCCATCAAACTGTTCCAAGTATCAATTGCATTGGAAGAAATTTACATTTCCAAAGCAAGTGCTACAGGAAAACAGACTGTGTTTATAAGACATGTTTCCTCTTTCTTTTTTGAGGTGAAAACATAGTTAATAATGTGATGGATATTATAACTTAACATGCATTTAATCGTCTTATCTCGTTCAGTTTTCTGAATAGTCCTGAGAGGTAGATGAGGAAATACACTTTTATAGATGAGGAAATACACTGATAGTAAAGGACAGAGGTATATCTGTCCATCAGCAGTGGACAGAAATAAACCCCAGTCTGTTAGATTACAAAGCCCACGTTCACTTGTCCATACTACCACACTGTGTCTTTATTATTTAAACAAAGGAAGTGTTAGGCAAATGCATTTTCCACTTGCACGGATTTACATCTTAATGTAATAGGAAACTGTATTTTCATATACTACAAACATTAGCATACTGTTATAATTTCTATTTTTTATGTTCAATTTTAGCCATTTCCAAAGAAGCTATTTCCCTGAATAACATTAGTTTTCTGCTGAAAATGCTTTTCTTTATCTCTTCAATTTACATAACTCCTGCAAGAAAATGAAAAAGTAATAACAGACAATATGTGAGATAGCAAAAAAGGAAGACCCTTGCTCCACAAATATGTGTTTTGTTCAATTTTTAGACATTGTAAGTTATATTTCACATTGAAAAAAGCACTGTGAAAAGAACACTTAAAAACCCATTATTAATATAGCTCAAATGACTTACAAATTTCTAAGCAACTCACTTCTCATAATCTAGTCTGTAAAATACAATGCCACTTCCTTACAGCCAGCATCAGTTTAGTGCCGATGTGCATGATTTTAATAAGTCATTGCTTTCTATGAATTTCATCCCTAGCCTAAATGATCAAGTCCATAATTATGTCTACTCTTTTGCTGCAAAGCTAAACCACAATGTCAGAAGACATTTTTCATTTTTATAGACCAAAGTGCTTACCTAAACATACATACCAATACAAGGCAGAGATTACAATTGCACAAAATCTGAGGATATTAGAATACATGGTATCTACTGGACAACTGAGACTTCTTATTTCAAAATTAATTCTAAACAACTGACAACTATAGTATCCTAACTGACAAATTTATCTGAACAAATACACATTTTTTTAAATGAAAATACTCTGCAAATGAAAATGTATGGAATGGCTTTAAGCCATTATTATCTTCATGTGCCTGTAATTGCAAATCAATCTCTGTCCTTTTCCTATTCATTTACTGCAATCTTATGCTTCTTCATTAATATGAATGTGTATAAAACATAAACATTATATATAAACATTTTTTGAAACTAGTCTTTATCTACATTAAAATGATATTTAATGCCAGTAAATATTCTTATGCAATATACTAAAAACTGAATATCATTCCATTATATGGAAACATATAACTTTTAAGAAACCATTTGTTTAAATTTTTAATTTTTTCCTTAATTATTATGGGTACCTTTAATATTTTTATGTCTATTTTCATGGGAACTCTTTGCAATTTTTAAATGTTTTGTACAATACTATGTAGAATAAAACATATAAATACCTTCTCAAATAGATGCATGTTTTTTTTCTAAATATCTAGAATAGAATTGCTAAGTTCCCCTGATGATTTTTACAATTAATTCTGAAAATATTTGCTACAATTTGAACAAATGCATTCTTATAAATATGAGAGTATTCCTTTTCTTATTTCATAAGCAATAATGGATAGCACATTTTTTATTTTTTATTAAATCATAGCTGTGTACAATAATGCAATCATGAAGTACAATGTGCTGGTTTTATATACAGTTTGAAATATTTTCATCGAACTGATTAACATAGCCTTCATGGCATTTTTTTAGTTATGGTGTTTAGACATTTATATTCTACACTTAGTAAGTTTTACCTGTGCTCTTGTAAGATGCACAGAAGGTGTGGACCCACTAATTACCCTCCCTCCACCCATCCGCCTCTCCCCTCCACTCCCTTGCCCCTTTCCCCATATTCTTGTGCTGAGATTGGGTTATAGCTTTCATATAAAAGCTATAAACTAGTTTCATATTAGGGCTGAGTACATTGGGTACTTTTTATTCCATTCTTGAGATACTTTGCTGAGATTCTTCTCAGCTTCATCCATGTAAACATGAAAGAGGTATAGTCTCCATCTTTCTTTAAGGCTGAATAATATTTGATGGTGTATATACCACAATTTATTAATCCATTTGTGGGTTGATGGGATTTTTCCATGACTTAGTAATTATGAATTGGGCTGCAATAAACATTCTGGTACAAATATCTTTATTATAATATTATGTGATTTTTGGTCTTCTGGATATATACCTAGTAGAGGAATTATAGGATGGAATGGCAGGTCTATTTTTAGATCTCTAAGTATTCTCCAAACATCTTTCCAAAAGGAACATAATAGTTTACATTCCCACCAGCAATGTAGAGGTGTTCTTTTTTCTCCATATCCACTCCAACATCTCTAGTTTTGGGATTTTGTGATATGGGCTAATCTTACTGGTTAGATGGTATCTCAAAGTAGTTTTGATTTGCATTTCTCTGATGATTAAGGATGATGAGCATTTTTTCATATGTCTGTAGGCCGTGCACCTGTCTTCTTCAGAGAAGTTTCTCTTCAAGTCCCTTGCCCAGCCTGCGATGGGATTACTTGTTCTTTTCTTGCTAATACGTTTGAGTTCTCTGTGGATTCTGGTTATTATACTGTTGTTGGAGACATAAAACGCAAATATCTTCCATTCCAAGGGCTGTCTGCTTGCTTTACTTACTGTGTTCTTGGCTGTGCAGAAGCTTTTTAGTTTGATTAGGTCCCAGTAGTGTACATTTGATGCTGCTTCAATTGCCTGGGGGGTTCTCCTCATAAAATATTCACCCAGGCTGATTCCTTCAAGTGTTTTCCCTGCACTTTCTTCTAGTATTTTTATAGTTTTATATCTTAAGTTTAAATCTTTCATCCAGTGAGTGTCTATCTTAGTTAAAGGTGAAAGGTGTGGGTCCAGTTTCAGTCTTCTACAGGTCGCCAAACAGTTCACCTAGCACCATTTGTTAAATAGAGAATCTTTTCACCACTGAATGTTTTTAATTGGCTTGTCAAAGCTCAAATAACGGTAAGTAGCTGGGTTCATCTCTTGGTTCTCTATTCTGTTCCATACATCTACCTCTCTGTTTTTGTGCCAATACCATGCTGTTTGATCACTATTGATTTATAGTATAGTCTGAGGTCTGGCAGCATAATTCTTCCTGCTTTTTTCTTATTTCTGAGTAATGTCTTGGCTATTTGAGTTTTTTTCTGATTCCATATAAAACGGTGTATGATTTTTTCAAGATCTTTAAAGTATTACAATGGAGCTTTAATAGGGGTTGCATTAAAATTGTGTATTGCTTTGGGTAGTATAGACATTTTAACAATGTTGATTTTTCCCAGCTATGAACATGGTATGTTTTTCCATTTGTTAACATCTTCAGCTATTTCTTTTCTTAGAGTTTCATAGTTCTCTTTATAGTAATCTTTCATGTCCTTTGTCAGGTTAACTCCCAAATATTTCATCTTCTTTGGCACTACTGTAAATGGAATAGAGTCCTTGATTATTTTTTTAGCTTGGCTATAGTTGGTATATATAAAGGCTACAGATTTATGAGTGTTGATTTTGTAAACTGAGACACTGCTGTATTCCTTGATCACTTCTAAGAGTTTTGTAGTAAAATCCCTGGTATTTTACAGATATACAATCATATCATCTGTGAAGAGTGAAAGTTTGATCTCTTCTCTTCTTCCCTAATTGCCATGGCTAAAACTTCTATTACAATGTTAAAGAGCAATGGAGACAATGGGCAACCTTGCCTGGTTCCTGATCTGAGTGGAAATGGTTTCAATTTAATTCCATTCAATACAATATTGGCTGTAGGTTTGTTGTAAATGGTCTCTATTAGTTTAAGAAATGTCCCTTCTATACCCATTTTCTTAATTGTTCTGATCATGAAGGGGTGCTGGATATTATCAAAAGATTTTTCTGCATCAATTGAGAGAATCATATGGTCTTTGTTTTTTTTAGTTTGTTTATGTGCTGAATTACATTTATAGATTTATGTATATTGAACCAGCCTTGAGACACTGAGATAAAACACACTTGGTCATGGTGTATAATTTGTTTGATGTGTTGCTGGATTCTATTTGCGAGGATCTTGTTTAATATTTTTGCATCAATATCATTAGTGATATTGGTCTATAATTTTCTTTTCTTGTTAGGTCTTTTCCTGGTTTGGGGATCAAGGTGATGTTTGCTTCATAGAATGTGTTGGGTAGTATTCATTCTTTTTCTATATTTTGGAAAAGTTTTAGTAATATATTTTTCTTTAAAGTTTCTCTTTAAAGGTTTGGTAGAACTCTGATGTGAAGCCATCTGGTCCCAGTCTCTTCCTTTTAGGGCAATTTTGTATAGTTGATACTATTACAGAACTTGATATAGGCCTTCATTTGGCTAAATCTTGGGAGGTGGCGTGCTTCCAAGTATTGGTCAATTTCCTTCAGATTTTCATATTTCTGAGAATAAAGTTTCTTGTAGTATTCATTAAGGACTTTTCGAATTTCTGAGGAGTCTGTTATTTTGTCTTTACCATTTCTGATTGATGAGATTAGAGATTTTACTCTTTTTTTCCTGGTTAGGGTTAGCTAAAGGTTTATCTATTTTATTGACCTTTTCAAAAAACCAACTTTTGGATTTATTGATCTGTTGTACAATTCTTTTGTTTTCATGTTCATTTAACTCTCCTCTAATTTTGGTTATTTCTTTTCTTCTCCTGGGTTTGGGATTGGAATGTTCTTCCTTTTCCAATTGCTTGAGGTGTCCCATTAAGTTGTTAACTTCCTCTCTTTCCATTCTCTTGAGGAAGGCTTGCAGTGCTATAAATTTCCCTGTTAGGACTACCTTTGTGGTATCCCAGAGGTTTTGATAATTCATGTCTTCATTGTCATTTTGTTCCAAAAATTTGGTAATTTCTTTCTTAATCTTGTCTATGACCCAGCTATCATTCAGCAGGAGGTTAGTTTCCATGTTTTTTTATGAGTATGCAGATTCTTGTTGTTACTGAGTTCTACTTTTATTCCATGATGGTCTGAGAAGATGCAAGGAATAATTTCTAGTCTTTTAAATTTGCTGAGGTTAGATTTGTGACCTAAGATGTGATCGATTTTGGAGTATGTTCCATGGGCTGATGAGAAGAATGTGTATTCAGTTTTGTTAGGATGAAATGTTCTGTAGATATCTGTTAAATCCAATTCTTGGATGGTTAAATTTAAATGTAAAATTCCTTTGCTTAGCTTCTTATTGGAGGATCTATCCAACACCACTTAAGTGGTGTTAAAATCTCTGACTACTATGGAGCTGGAGGTAATCAAGTTGCTCATGTCTGTTAGATTTTCTCTTATAAATTGAGGTGCATTTTGGTTGGGTGCATAAATATTAATAATTGAAATCTCATCATATTGAGTATTGCCCTTAACAAATATGTAGTGACCCTCCTTATCTTTCCTTACTTTTGTTGGTTTAAAGCCTATTGTACCTGCAAATAAAATTGTAACACCTGCTTTTTTTCTGCTTGCCATTTGCCTGGAATATAGATGACCATCCCTTCACCCTGATTCTATATTTATCTTTTAAGGTAAGATGAGATTCTTGTATGCAGCAGATATCTGGCCTGAGTTTTTGTATCCAATCAGCCAGCCTGTGCGTCTTTAGAGGACAGTTTAAGCCTTTCACATCAATTGAGAATATTGATAGGCCTAGTAGAATTTTGGGTGTCGAGTTTTTCGGAAGTCCAATAGACATTTTTAATCCTTTCACCTCCGTGGAAGTTGGAAATTGATCAAATGTTTCAGGGTAAGTTTACTTTTGTGGTGAAGAATTGCACTGGTCATTATGGAGGATAGGTCTGAGGATATCCTGGAGAGCTGGGTTAGCTATGGCAAATTTCTTCAACATGTGAATGTCATTAAAGTATTTAATTTCTCCATTGTAAATGAAACTCAGTTTAGCTGGATACAGTATCCTGGGTTGAAAGGTTTTTTGTTTCAGGAGATTAAAAGTCGATGACCACCCTCTTCTAGTTTCAGCAGAGATATCTGCAGTCATTCTAATATTCTTTCCCTTGTAGGTTATTATTATTATTATTATTTTTTTTTTTTTTTTGGGCAGGGCTGGGTTTGAACCTGCCACCTCTAGCATATGGGACTGGTGCCCTACTCCTTGAGCCACAGGTGCCACCCATGTTTTTTTTTTTTTTTTTACCTCTGGCTGCTTTCAGGATTTTCTCCTTTATGTTAACTTTAGTGAAGTTAATTGCACATTAACTTGCACATTATAATTAATTGCAAGTGAAGTTAATTATAACTTATAATTATAAATTAATTATAATGTGGGGATATCTTGTTCAGGTTGAGTTGTGTTGGGGTTCTGAAACTGTCTATCATCTGAATTTCACAATCTCTTGGCATGTCTGGAAAGTTCTCTTTCATAATCTCATGAAGAAGAACCTCTGTGCCTTGCAATGCTACTTCGTCACCTTCAGGGATCCCTAAAAGGCAAATATTGTTTTTCTTCGAATTATTGCAGAGCTCTTTGAGAGAATGATCCATTTTTGCTCTCCAGTTATCTTCCTCTTTGAGTGTTTGGGAGCATTCAAAAGCTTTGTCTTCAATGTCAGAAATCCTTTCTTCTGCCTGTTCTTCTGTTATTGAGGGATTCTATTGTATTTCTCATATAATGGAAGTCTGCAACTTCTTTTCTCAATGTGTCTAATCTTTGCTGATTTTGTCTTTGAATTTATTGAATTTTTGAGACATCTTCTGAATTATTCCTACAATTTCTAACTCCAACTTTACTTCCATAATGTTGATCTTATTTGCAATCTAAATTCTAAATTCGAGTTTGGACATCTCAGCCATTTGTTTGTGAATGGGATCCTCTGGTTTGGCTGGTTTGTCATTCCTTGGGGAGTTGAACTGTTCTGACTATTCAAGTTGCCAGAGTTTTTCCACTGATCTGCCCCATGATTGTTTTTCAGTGTTTAGCTAGATGAGCAGGTAAGGTGAAATTGGATAGGAGACTTCTGGGGTTGTGGTTGATCTGCCCTTCACCAAGGAACTGGGACTGGTGACTACAGCTTTTCCTCTAAAATTTTGCAAATGACCTGAACAGTACTACAGTCTGTGACTGTAGAGCCCTGCTTGGTGTAGTGGGGGTAGGTGGCTCTGTCATGTATTTAGCTGATCTTTGTCCAATCCTAGTGAATCAGTGACTCTAGAATAGCACATTTTTAGAGGTTAGATATATTGCTTTAGTTGTATATTTTATATAACACCTGTTGCTTATTGCCTCTTTTAACATAGAAATTTCCCCAACTTTTTTCTTATTGCTCTTTGCAAATTGCAAATTGATTTTTTAAGGTTTGTATGGATTTACTTATTCTGGATATTTCATTTAAATATCCAGAATCATTATGTGGTTTTCTATGAGGGGCTTATTTCACTTGCCATAATGTTTTAAAGTTTTATTCATGGTGTGAGATCATTAGGGCTTCATATTTTAAATTGTGACATAATATTCCATTGCATAGATATTTTGTTTTTCAGTCTGTGAATTATTGGACATTTGCAGAATTTTTTTCTTCATATTTTAGCTAGTAGGAAGAATGCTTCTGTGAACACTCTTGTAGAAGATTTTGGGTGAAAATATGTTTTTAATTTGTGGAGTATATGCCTAAAAATGGAATCCCTGGTTAATATTTATGTTTAACTTTTGAACAACTGCCAAACTGTTTTCCAAAGTGGCTATAGGATTTTAGAATCTGCTCAATAGATGAAAGTTGCAATTTTTCCATATTCTCATGAGCATGTGTAATTACCTATTTTTTTTAAATGTTAGCCATCCTAGTGCATATGAAGTGTTGTATCATTAGAGTTTTGATTTATGCTTCTCTCCTGTCTATTAATTTTGAGCATCATTTCATGTAGTTCTAGGGTATTTGTATATTTTCTTTAATGTAATGTCTATTAAAATCCCCTGCCGTTTTTAAATTGTGTTATTTGTCTTTTTATAATGAGTTGTAAGTATTGTTTATATATTCTAGATACAAGTCCCCATTGTGTACATAACTTAAAAATATTTTCTCCCATTCAGTGGATTATCATTTCATTTTCTTTTTAGAATAATTTGAATCACAAAGTTTAGTTTTGATGACATTCTATTTGTCTATTTTTTCTTCTGCTGCTTATACTGATGTTGTCATATCAAAGAAATCATTTCCTAACCAGGTCAGGAAGGTAGATACCTATATTTTCTTCATGAGTTTTATAGGTTTAGCTCTTAGGAGTATGTCTCCTATGATAACTTCTGAGTTAATTTTGTAATGAAGCACTCAAATTTATTATTTTTTCCTATAGCTCTCCATATGTCCCAGTGTTGTTAATGGAAGAGGCTTTTCTTTTTCCATTGATTATCTTGTTACACTTGTAGTCTCAAATTTCTATTCTATACTTATCTGTTTATGCCAGTACCACACTGCCTGATTACTATAGCTTTATCATGAGTTTTGAAGTTGGGAAATGTAAATGTTCTAACTTTGTTCTTTGTTAAGAATATTTGTGTTTTTCTAGGTTCCTTGTGATTACATATGGATTTTAAGATCAATTAGGTGATTTCCTTTTGAAAGGAAAGCTTGGTTTTAAAAGAGATTGTTCTAAATCTGTAAATCAGTGGAATACTGCTGTCTTAGAAATATTAAGTCTCCTGGTCTAAGACAGGCTGTCTTTCCATTTATTCCATTTATTATTAGGTATTCTTTAATTTCATTTTTTTTTTTTTTTTTGTAGAGATAGAGTCTCACTTTATAGCCCTCAGTAGAGTGCTGTGGCATCACACAGCTCACAGCAACCTCCAACTCCTGGGCTTCAGCGATTCTCTTGCCTCAGCCTCCCGAGTAATAATTTCGTATTTTTTTCAGTATACATTTCCAAGTTGCACCATTGAGAAAAGTATCTTTCTCAGTCACAGACTTAACAAAGAGCTGGTTGAGGGTCATGGTTCAGCTTTGATTAACAAGTGCAATGTCACCCTGTCGATGGCCTATTACTCATAGCAGTGAGATGACTCTGGTTGATAGCAAGGGGCTGGGAATGAGAGGGAGTACATGGAGTGTTTGTTGAGCATTTCTGCCATGACAAAGAGCAGATGTGGGAAAGGAAAACATCAAGCCCCATCGCTAGCTGAGGAAAAAGAGATAAACCATGTATTTATTATGCTAATGTTTATGAAAAAATAGGGTCAAGTGTATTGTTATGTTTTAATTTGCATAAAAAATAAATGCCATGCTACACGCAAAACTGGTAACTACATCTACCCCAGAGAAGTAAGCGTGGTAACTGATGGGTAAGAATGAAAATGGGGTTTGCTTTTTGCTTCATGTCACAACGTTGTTTTTGAATTTATAACAGCAAACAACATAAACATATTAAAACCTGATATATATTTACATTAAAATCAGCAGCAGGCATTGATAGGCAGGCACTTCTAATTATGGAGAGATTCAAGGCAATAATATTACATGAGAGAATGCACTAGCAAGTAAGAAGGTTCAGAGGAAAATATTTTCATTTACAGATGATAAGTTTTGAAGAAAATTAAAGAGCTTTAAAAAGAGTTATTATAAAATTAATTTTAAAACACTGGTAATTATACTAAATAGAAGACATAAGTTCAAAACCAAATGGTTTCTTCTCACTGGCACTAGGGTAAATTAGTTAAAAATCTATGTTAAGAATAACAAATTTAGTAAAATCTGCAAATACATTTAATGTTAAAGTATAGTGTCTATCTACAGAAAGAAAAATAAAGCTATATTCAGAAAAATAAAGGTATATAAATATACATGCACAAATGTCTATCCTTTTGTGAAAGGATCAAACTCTGATCCATGTTGTATATAGATTTGTCTAAGTTGTTTTTCCTTCAGCAATATTAAAAAAAAAAAGAACTAATAGAGAGAACATACCAAGAATTAGACATCAATTAAATATTGTTCATTTATCTTAAAAATATTCACCTTTAGAAACTCTAAAAAAATTCTTGTCATGGGTCTTCAATTTATATGTAAAGGGGGAAAAGCCTACTAAAAAAGGCTACATGTAGACTATCAAATCATAATAAATTATCTATAATGAAATTACATTTATATTTTGACTTAATTAAAATAAGTGTATTACTATATTATAATGTTTTATTGAAAACATGTTTTATAATAAAATATATAGAGAGATGTTTTGTTGCATTTTAATTTTAGAAACTTTTATTTCATGATATTGGCCTGGGGAAAGACTTCATAAAGAAGACTGCCATGGCAATTGCAACAACAACAAAAATAAACAAATGGGACTTCATTAAACTGAAAAGCTTCTGTACAGCTAAGGAGACAATAACCAAAGCAAAGAGACAACCTACACAATGGGAAAGGATATTTGCACATTTTCAATCAGACAAAAGCTTGATAACTAGGATCTATAGAGAACTCAAATTAACCCACATGAAAAAAGCCAACAATCCCATATATCAATGGGCAAGAGACATGAATAGAACTTTCTCTAAAGATGACAGACGAATGGCTAACAAACACATGAAAAAATGTTCATCATCTCTATATATTAGAGAAATGCAAATCAAAACAACCCTGAGATATCATCTAACCCCAGTGAGAATGGCCCACATCACAAAATCTCAAAACTGCAGATGCTGGCGTGGATGTGGAGAGAAGGGAACACTTTTACACTGCTGGTGGGACTGCAAACTAGTACAACCTTTCTGGAAGGAAGTATGGAGAAACCTCAAAGCACTCAACCTAGACCTCCCATTTGATCCTGCAATCCCATTACTGGGCATCTACCCAAAAGGAAAGAAATCCTTTTATCATAAGGACACTTGTACTAGACTGTTTATTGCAACTCAATTTACAATCGCCAAAATGTGGAAACAGCCTAAATGCCCACCAACCCAGGAATGGATTAACAAGCTGTGGTATATGTATACCATGGAATACTATTCAGCCAATAAAAAAAAATGGAGACTTTACATCCTTCATATTAACCTGGATGGAAGTGGAAGACATTATTCTTATTAAAGCATCACAAGAACGGAGAAGCATGAATCCTATGTACTCAATTTTGATATGAGGACAATTAATGACAATTAAGGTTATGAGGGGAAAGCAGAAAGAGGGATGGAGGGAAGGGGGTGGGGCCTTGGTGTGTGTCACACTTTATGGGGGCAAGACATGATTGCAAGAGGGACTTTACCTAACAATTGCAATCAGTGTAACCTGGCTTATTGTATCCTCAATGATTCCCCAACAATAAAAAAAAAAGAAACTTTATTTTCATAACAAATGTTAATATTTATGAAAATTACTTCCCAAATAATCTTTGATTTTTATATTCCATTTAAAAAAAATTAAAGTTTTGTAACTATGATTCCCTACTATATACATAGGGAAGAAATAGCAATAGTAAAGAGTACAAAATAGTGAAATAGATCGCTTTATACATACAGTCTCTTTAAGACAGAGGTTACACTGCAAGGAGAGAAACAATGGTCTTTCATAAATAGTGTTAGTACAAAAAAAAAGGTGATTTCCTACCTCACACCATAAGCAAAAATAAATTCCTGAGGAATTTCCCATCTAAAAGTGAAAGTTAAAGCCATTAATATCCTAGAAGAGAACATGACATGACTTCCTTATAACCATGTGGTATAATTTCTTAAAAGCTGGATGAAGTTTTAATAATAACCAAAATAAAAATAATTTGCTGTACTCTATTAAGATCGATTCCTCAAGTGAGGGATAGACAGGCAGCTTTCTAAATGGTAAAAGATATTCGCAATATGTATATTTGCAAATGACTTGTCAGAATATACATGAAGAACCCCAGGAAATTGGTAAGAAGAAACCCCCAGAAATTCAATAAAAAATTAGGCAAAAGATTTTAAAAATTACTGTAAGAAGAAAAAAGGATATTCGTATAACCAATAATACCTTAGAGGTGCTTGAACATATTCATCATCAGGAAATTACAAACTATAATGACAATATGCCACCACGACCACTAACATCAAACAGTAACCACCATCAAATATCAACAAAGTTATGAGAAAGCAAACTGATAAAGTGACCTTGAAAACTACTTTTGGCACTGTGTACTACCAATGATCATTTGCATGTGCTATCAGTGATCATTTGTATACACTGTCACCCAGAATTTAAACTTCTATGTATATTACCAATAGAAATGCGTATATATGTTCTCTAAAATACATTTATTAAAATGTTCATAGATACATTGTATGTACTAGTTAAAAAATTGAAACTACCTATATTCTCATCAATAAAGAGATTTTAAAAGAGTGCATTTACACGTACAATAGAAACATAGAATGATGATGAGTGTACTGTAACCCCCCCCCCACTAACACTGAAGAATTTTACCAAGTTTGGCATGAAGGAAGTCATGTGTACAAGGGTTTATACTGTAAGAATCCATTTACAGGGCGGCGCCTGTGGCTATGTCGGTAAGGCGCTGGCCCCATGTACCGCGTGTGGCGGGTTCAAACCCGGCCCCGGGCTGAACTGCAACCAAAAAATAGCTGAGCTTTGTGGTGGGTGCCTGTAGTCCCATAGTCCCAGCTACTCGGGAGGCTGAGGCAAAAGAATCACTTAAGCCCAGGAGATGGAGGTTGCTGTGAGCTGTGTGATGCCATGGCACTCTACTGAGGGCCATAAAGTGAGACTCTGTCTCTACAAAAAAAAAAAAAAGTATCCTTTTACATATAGTTTAAAAACAAAACAAGAGCTAACATCTTTTAGAGATTGTGATTTCAATTCTTTTAGATAAAAACTCGTAAGTGGGATTTCTGCTAACATCTTTTAGAGATTGTGATTTCAATTCTTTTAGATTAAAAACTCATAAGTAGGATTTCTGAATTATATTAATACTTTGAAGAATTTCCACACTGTTTTGCATAGTGACTGTACCATTTTGCATTTCCACCAACAGTGTGCAAATATTCCACACTGTTGGAATTTCTACATATTTTCACTAACACTTGCCCTATATTTGTTGAATAAAGGCCGTTCTAACAGTGAAGTGATATCGCATTTGATTTGCATTGCTGTGATGATTAGTGATATTCATCTCTTTTCCATAGATGTGCTCTCTCTTCTTTAGAGAAATGTCTATTGAAGTTCTTTGCCTACCTTTTAATCAGGTTATTTGTTCTTTTGATATTGATTTGTATGAGTTCTTCCTATTTTCGAGATTAGTCCTGTCAAGTATGTGATTTGCAAATATTTTCTCCCTTTCATAGTTTGGTTTTTCATATTGTTGCATATTTTCTTTCCTGTGCATATCCCATTTTTGACTTTTGCTTTTGTTATCTGTGCTTTTGGTGTTATATACACAAAATTATACCCATTGGAGACCAATGTCTAAAATTTTTTACTATGTGTTCTAGGTGTATTATGGCTTTGGAGTTTTATGTTTATGTTTTTGTCCATTTTGCATTAATGTGTATAAGAGTACTGTTTCATTATTTTGGATGTAGATATCTAATTTTCCATTTCTGAATCTAACAGGATTTGATGAAGAAGTATACTTTTCCCGATTGTGTATTCTTAGCACTTTGGTAGATCAGTTTATCATATAAGTGTGGATTTATTTCTGGATTCTCTTTTCTTTTCCACTTGCCTATATGTATGCAAGCACTATACTGTTTTGATTACTATAGCTTTGTAATGTATTTTGTCTTCAGGAAATTTGTTGCCTCCAGTTTGAGATAAAAAAAGAAACAGAAAAAGAAAAACAACACAAAAGACGTATCCACATTGTGTTACTAACTGAAAAGAGGTTAACCTTTACTTTGTGATTGATTGCAGGGGAGTCCTGGTAATGTTGCTTTAGTGTCAGCCATATGCACGTATTTAGTTTGTGAAAAGTAATTCACCTTTACACTTGTAATTTGTATACTCTCCTTTATACATTTGTACAATTTCTATTTTTTAATTAAATGCTGAGAACTGTAAAGTCTAACACAGATAATTTTGGAAAAATATTCTCTGCATATACCTATTTAGTCATGCAGAGGGACCAGAAGATTGCAAAGATAAAAAAAAAAATAACATTTAGAACTACAGTCTTATAAGCATCATACAAATTTTCATTTCACAGAGTGAAATTACGTGGAAATATGTGTCTTAGATTAGCTTACTACCTCATTTTTGTACTTAGTATTTCAAACTTTCTTATTGATTCATAAATCTTTATGTATCTTTTAAGTGCTTTTCTATCTTTTCATTAGATGTACCATAACTGCAGTGAGCCCATCCATCAGGACAACAGATGTACCTCCTGTTATGAATTTAAACAATGATCAAAAGGTAGGGAGGTAAAACATAAATAAATAGATAAGGTTTGTCATATCAGGGCTCTTACATCAAAACAATTTTTTGAATGGAAATAGTTCTTAATAATAATTCCATTTTCTAATCTTTGGGGAAAATTCCATTTACTGTACCTGCTATAGATATGAATTTTCAATTTGAATTTCACATTAAGGCTGAATAGATGCTCTGTAAAGATGTACCTTGGTAATTCATTTCTCAGGCCAGTCATAAAAACCCTATCAAACTTGACTGAATTCAAAATAACAGTCACTTGCCTGGTAATCTGTATTTAAAGTTACGTGGTGTATGGCTTTCACTAAATCTGATGATCCACTTAGGTCAGTAATCCTGACTTTATATTTCACTACTAATAATGCTGAGAGATTGGAAGGAAATAGACTTTCAGATCCAATTTGAAATAAATAGATGTAAAGATTTTCTGAGTCTCATTAGGCATTTAAATTCAAGTTACATAAAAAATTCATCAATGTTTTTCTGTTCTATCAGTTACTAGTGTTGAATAAGGTTTGCCATCAGTCCCTTTATTTTTTCATGAGAAACTTGGCAAAATATATTCTTTGGGCCTCCAATATTTGTTAAAGTATTTCTAGGTATTTGTAATTAAAGAATTATGATTAGTTTTATAAATATTATATTAAACTACTGGAATTTAAGATGTTAATTTTAGCAACTAGAAAACTAGACTGGCTTTTTAATGCATTATTTTCAGACAGAATTTGCTGGGCAAATGTAATAAACCTATGACCTCACAAACTAATAATTCATGATAGCATATAATGAAAAGCAGCTTATATTTTTCATATTCTGGTGAACTTTAGGTTATATCTGACCTATCTGACAGGCCTAACCTGCCGGGCTCTCTCCATCTCAGTGTTTTATACACACAGATCTGTACAGATTCATTGCCAGCACAATAAATATCTTTTAACACAACACCTCATCCTCTTTTTCCTTCCTGAATCTCCTCCATTTTAATGAAAAGCATTTTTATTCACCAAATATTTAATAAAAGACAAAAGAGGGTGAATATAGCTACGTAAAACTGCGTTCTTGTCCAGATATAATTCAGCCTTTTCTCAAAAGTGTATCACATAAGTTACAAATTATATGGCAACATAATCATCAGAGTTAACCCTTATGTCCTGTCAATTTTTTCTCTAAAATGTATCTGGAGGGCGGTGCCTGTGGCTCAGTGAGTAGGGTCCCAGCCCCATATACCAAGAGTGGCAGGTGCAAAAACCGGGCCCAGCCAAACTGCAACAACAACAAAAAATAGCAGGGCGTTGTGGCAGGTGCCTACTAAGGGTGACAAAGTGAGACACTGTCTCAAAAATAAATAAATAAATAAAATAAATAAATAAAATGTATCGGGAATCTAGCCTCTTCTTTCTATCTCTAGTCCTATCAGTCAAGACCAGCTACCAGACCACCGAAAGAGTTTTTATCTCTACTTTAACCCTTTCCCTCTTCCAGTCCATCATCTACACAGTAATCTGAGAGTAAAGTAGATGCCTACTGTTAGTTATTTTGATTGCTCTTCCAATAAAATCTAAGCTCCTTAATGTAAGTACCTATCTCACCTAGACTCTGCTTTCACCTCCAGCTTTGCCCAAGTGAATGTTTTCTTGGTCTTTCAAATGACTCATCACATTCACCATACACTAATTGTGGTTTTTTTTGTTTGTTTGTTTGTTTTTTGCAGTTTTTGGCCGGGGCTGGGTTTGAACCCGCCACCTCTGGGATATGGAGCCAGCACCCTACCCCTTTGAGCCACAAGCACCACCCCTGGTTTTTTTTGGTTTTTTGTTTGTTTTGTTTTGTTTTTGCAGTTTTTGGCTGGGGCCGGATTTGAACCCACCACCACTGATATATGGGGCCGGCACCCTACTCCTTTGAGCCACAGGCGCAGCCGGATATACTAATTCTTTGTCTTATAGAGAAGTGGCCCCAACATTTAGGGCATGAAATTACAGTTTCATGGAAGACAATTCTTCCATTGATATGGCTGGGGGTTAAGCAAATGGGAACGGAGGCAGAGCACGTTGGTGATTCTGTGTGGCCTGGTTAATAACAGGCTACAACAAGTACTAGGCTGTGACCTGGGGCTTGGAGACCACAGTTATAGAGTTTCTCCCAGATTTCAATTACACACCTGTTGCCTCATCCTTCAGGTTAGTGTTTGTAGCATCACCTGAGATGTCTTTACAAATTAAAAAATCCAAATAGATTCTTATTCTATTCTTGCTCATAATACAGTATCATTTATTTCATAATTCCTATTATTTGGAGAAAAATGTTTTCTGCTCAATTTTCTATTATTTCCATGAAAACAAGTTGTTTATGAGTTCATAGTCAGATGTTCATCAATGAGCTTGGTGCCATGAACACAGTGGTCAGTCAGCAACCTGCAAGAATGTTTTCAGCATCTGATTTTTCCTTGGCACTCTTCTGGGGAGGAGGACGCTTGTAATCTTTACTTCCAAAAGCCTTAAAATCCAATGTGGTAAATGATAGATATTATGAAGATCATGAAGTAGAGTAACATGTTCAAGAGATACCTGGGGAGAAAATTTTTGGTTTCACTTCTATGCTCAAGAAAGGCATCCATGAAAAAGTGAGACCTGCACATTGGGTAGGGGGCAGCTGTACAAAGAGACCTTCCAGGAGAAGAAGAGATGTGCAAAGCCATGAAGCCTGAGGAACTTGGTATGTTAGAAAAAAAATGAGTGTGACTGCAGTATGAGTCTAACAAATGATCTATTCCTTCTTTTATATAATTCGTTAGATGTTTATCAAACACCTGCTATGTACCAGGCACTGGCAGAGATGTGGGATATTTTAGTGAACACAATGAAGAAAACTACCTCTCTGCACAGTTTTAAAGGAGGAATAATTAGCTATGAAGAGCAAAGTCACCAGACATCCAAGAATAAATAATTCTATTGGAGCTTCTGATTCTCTAAAGTAACTCGTTTTTAATTATAACACACAATGAACCATCTTCATAGGTTACCTAATGAGTCGGGGGAGGAGTGCAAGCCTAGAACATGAATTGGCTTGGTTCATTAGAGCACATCTCACCTCATTCCGGAGAAATGAGCCATCTCATTCTGTGTAGTTCCCTGAATTGTTAAATCTAATTTTTATGTTCACCAGAATGCTGAACTAACTTCTTTTTCACCAGTTTAGTCATCCTGTCATTAAAGGAAATTGAACATAGACAAGCACACTGATTTCTGTTTCATTTTCCAAGGGCTAGCACACATTGGAGTCAATTCCAAGTTCATGCTTCGGCACAGAAGTCGAAAAACAGTTGTAGTTTTCAATGATCAAACCATGTGTACTTGAAGGGGCCTTTTAAAGTAGAATTCAAAGAGAAGTGAAGAATTTACCATATATCTGTTTCATTTATGATACTGGCACTCCTCTAAATCATCCTTCTAACTTTAGCAAAGGACTAACTGAACGTGGCTAAACACTCCATTAAAAAGACACCGGTTTTGTTTTCTCAATGATGCATTGGTGTTTTATTTATTTTGTTTTGTTGAGGTGGTGAAGTTTGGTAATAAGACTTAAAACCCTTTAGACCAGAAGTTACGACCCAAAAGTCACAACATAGTTCAGCTTGCATGGTGTAAACACAGACAATGTTTTGCATTCATTTTATTTTGTAATGCAGCTATGTATATTTTATATTTCAACTAAAGATAACCAATTATGTTACAACAGGAAAAAAGAGATGATTTTCTATATTCTCTCTTAAACTATGTCTGAATTTTCTTTTAGATCATCTTTAAAAATGCATCTACTCAACTTCTATAAGTTCTAATTTAACCCTTCCCTCTTCTAGTCCATTTCTTAGTGACAGATTGACCAAACATCTGAAATGTGTGGTCCTTAGTAACTTCTAAAATTAGGATTTGGATTTCAGTTGTTTCAGTAGAAATATAGTCTTTAGAATAAAAAAGATAAAAGTCTGCTATCGTGTCCACTGGCATTACATCTCAACTATTTCTCTATATTTCACACACAGTATTATTATTTTTTAATAATACTGAGCATTACATTTAGTTATGGAGAACGGTCTCTAAAAGTGGCATTGATAAAGGGTAAGTTATTTACAGGATATATTTGAGATGGATTTAGGGTATATTAATTATTAAAGTCTAGGCTACAATAACATATGGATACAAAACTTTATAAATATTTCAACATAATAGTTTATCTCTAGGTATCATACGAGTACTAGTTGAGTCCATGGTGGATATTGGATTTGGTTCCACTCATTCATTTAGAGGCCCAGTTTGGCAGAGGCTGGGATATTTTTCAGTATGTAAGTAAGGCCTATGATCAACTTGGGTATATCCATCTCAGACAGTTAGATAATGTAACGTACAGAGGCTCAAGCATACATTTTCATGAATCTGTCTGTAGGCACAGACTCCAGACGTCCTATGACATCAGAATGCTAAGAGATTTTTCTATTTTGCAGTTGGGAAAGGCTCTAACACAGAAGTTGAACTTGATAATAAAGAAGTTTAATTTTGCTTGATCAAAGGAGAAGGAGAACAATATTCATACACAGAGACAAATATAAGTTAGAAAATCCGAACTTTAAACATTTTGCAATTTGTGAATTATGGTGAAGTAAAATTTATATTTTATTCCTTTATGAAATCTTCTCAGAACAGTTAAATAACACTTAACAATCAAATGTTGTGTGATTCATTATAGATATTCTCATTTCAACAAATGAATTCAATCTGCCTGACTTGTTGATTTCTACTGTTAGCATATGACATAGTAACTACTCAGACATTAAACCCGGCAGCTTATAAATCATTCTTGATCTTCTTCTTTCCATTAAACTTTCTGTTCAGTTTGGTAGATACTGTTTTTTGGAATTTCCATTAAATAATAAGATCACTCCTTTCTCTTTCATACCGTGTCAATAACAATCTCTAACTCTTTCTCTCCTTCCCTCTTTTCTCTAACTTGTTCTCTGTGCCATTAGGAGGACAAATCCTTGAACACAGGGACTTTCAAGTTTTGAAACTCTGTTAAATACTCCATTATCATTTGCCTAGGCTGCCCTGAAGTCTTGCCATTCCCCAACACAAACACATACAAAAATCTCTTCCTCTAGTGACTGCTACTTGAAATCTATTACTTGAAGGCAGATGCTGCCATCTCTTAGATAGATATCACCTAAAATCGTCATTCTTATTAGTGAAATATTTTTAGTATAAATTAACTAGAATTTAAAGATATCTATCAATTTTTCCTTACAGAAGGTTTGATAAGGAGATTATTTAGAGAATTTTTGAATGGGGGACGAGGACACAAAGAAACAAAGAATATAGACTTCGAATCAAAGAGTCTTTTTGATCAAAGAAGAATATATAATGGAGGTTAGTGCTTTGCTTGTCTTTATTCAAAATACAAGAGCTCTGCTTTAAGAATTTTGTATTATATTGCATTCGATCAGTTATTTGGCAGAATATGGATGAAACTGAGTTCACTTATTAGAGGTTGAGGAAGGCAATTATCTGATTACTCTCTGTGTATATTACAGTGCACCTGTTAATTTTATTTGTGATTATACATTAAATTTGTTAATGGGCAGTCATGGGACACATTACAGTTTCCCAAGAGGATTTAGAACTAATATAAGAGAGCACAGAGTTAGTGAATAAATGTCAAACTAAAGGGTCTCCTCTGTTAGGAAATGGTACTCTGCAGAGAGCATTTTACCAGATAAATATGTGCCAAATAAAAGTTTGAAAAAAACTGAAAAAGGAATATTAGGGCTATTGAGTTTCAATTTGCCTCTCGTTTCCAGAAAGGGTCTGTGAGTTGATTGCAACCCATGTTCATATAATATTTGTAGTTAATGTTCTCCTGGTAAATGTGAAGCTATTTTCTTCTTAGGAAAACTACAGGTCGTTAGCGAATTTTCTGGTACTAAAGGCCTCAAGTTGCTCTCTGTCGCCAGCCTTATAGACATGCTGTCTTTCATTTATACAGATGGCACTGCTGACCTACCATCAGTAGGATATCGCATCAATTAATGGCACATAATTGAGAAATAACAGATTGGGGTTAGGGGTGCAGTGTGTGAGTAGAGAACAGAGTTTTCTCAGTTGTAAGTATAGTGGCCCGTATGAAAATTAAATATGTGACCTTGGCTTTAGTACCACCAGGATCTAATTGAGTTAACCATCTGTCACAGAATGTCATATAAATAACTAATATTCTTGTCATTATCACCCCATGATATCTATTAATATTATAAATCTCTAAATTTCACCATTAAAATAATACTGTTTCTAAGAAGTCATTCCTGGTGGTAATTTATTTGATTTTATTTTTATGTGCTATAGACAATACTTTCCAGAAACCAATTAAAAACTTCTTAAAGTTGCTTATTAAGTATAATTATAAATTAAAAGTTATAATGTCTTTCCTGTTGGAAAGACAGTGATAGAAAGTATTTCTAAATTTCAGCATGTAAAAGGCAATGCATAATGCCTGTTGTTCAAATAATCACATGTTGGGCTTTAGAAAAAGACGTGATGGTCTCATCTTTCTCCCTGAAGTTCAGGAACCACTGAGTTACCACAGATCTCACCACATGGGGGGGCGTGATGAAGCCAGTATGCCTTTTTATATTTCCAATAGACAAACCGATTCAAAAGAGATCGAGTCTAGAAGGAACACAGGCAAAAAAAGGCACATTCTCTTTACAATTACCAAGAGTGAGGGATGAGGAAAGAATTCAGGAGTGTTTTTCCTCTTGAATTCTCTTCATAAGGAAAGCTGGAAAAGAGGTGGTCCCTATCCCCAAACAGCATTTGTTGCAGAGGTACGGTGTGGTGGATAATATGCTGAGCATTGTACACGTGTGGCCTCATTTCACCTCATCTTCCAAGTACGAGGCATGTATAATTTCCCAGAGTAGAAGAGAAAGAGGACCTTAAAGAGATTAGTGAACAATCTCAAAGTTGCAGAGCTAAGAAGATAAAGATCACCATTTTGAATTCGAGACTCTTTGATTCAAAGTCTATATTCTTTGTTTCTATGATCTACTGAAAACAAGTTATTATACATCATAAGCAGCAGCCGGATGTCAGCAGATAGATGTCAACATTTTCCCTTTCTCTCTTTTTTTTAATGGTTTTGCAAACTCATATTTTTAGAAATATGTTTAAGCTGCTAATAAGCTTAAGTAGAATTTCCAGCTCCCTGTTCCTAACCTCACTTCACTTTCCCTACTTTCATTTCACTTTCCCACATTAAAAGGATTCAGAGAAAGGTCGAGGAAGCACAGGTTTGAAAACCTCCAACCTATTTCTCCCACTGTGTAGTATTGCTCCAAACACCCACTCTACATGCATAAACGTGTTTCTCTCTCATTCTCAATCTATCCATCTACGTTGTTAAAATACACCTTTGGCAAGAACCTAACATTTGAATCAATTCATTCTTTTCCATACTGGAACATGACCAGTACACATTTCGATGGCAACGTGAGTAATCCAGACTTTCTTAATTAAGTTCAGTCTAAACAGATCATCTTTATGTGATCTTGCTCTTGGTTTTTTTAACTAAAGCTGTATATCTTTTTCCGAGTCCCAGATGGTCACTGATTTTAAGTTTCCTCATGGTAAAAATTAAATCCAATGCATCATGCAAATTGCTCTTCCATAGTGGAATGGAAGAGCAAAAACGTGTTTCAGATTTCCCTGCACTCTCTTATTTGTTTCACATGTCTTAAATATCTTCCCCTTTCTGTGGGTCTACTAGATATTTACTTTTCATTAAAATCTCAAATATTAAGCTACTCAGAAAAGATTTTAATTACCTTCCCCAATTCATGTTGTATCCCTTCTATGAGCTGAACTTACATGTAATACTCCATTTCTTGTACTTTCCTTTATTTCTCTTGTTAACTGCGCACTACATGGAAGGGATTACATCTTAGTTATATCTTTGTATTCCACACATTCTAAAATTTTTCTTGACAAAAATAGATATAATACATCTTTATAAAACAAATACCGCCATAAACTTTCTCAGGTTCATCATTCATTTAAATACAGTAGAACCCTTGGAAGTTGACCACCCAGGGGACTGTAACAAACTGGTCAACATATAGAGGTGGTCAAAGGAAGGAAGTAGGTCTACGGCACTGATGTACACGTGGTGCATGTCCAGATTGTGAAAATTAGGTCAACTTGCCAGGTGCAGTGGTTCACACCTGTAATCCCAGCCTTTGGGAGGCTGAGGTGGGTAGATTGCCTCAGCTCACAGGTTTGAGACCAGCCTGAGTCAGAGAGAGACCTCGTCTCTAAAAATAGCTGGGCGTTGTGGCAGGTGCCTGTAGTCCCAGCTACTTGGGAGGCTGAGGCAAGAGAATCGCTTAAACCCAGGAGTTTGAGGTTACTGTGAGCTATAATGCCACAGCCCTATACTGAGGGCACCAAAGTGAGACAAGAAAGAAGGAAGGAAGGAAGGAAGGAAGGAAGGAAGGAAGGAAGGAAGGAAGGAAGGAAGGAAGGAAGGAAAAAAAGTTAGGTTAACTTAAAGAAGTGGTCAGTGTAGGGAGGTGGTCACCTATGGAGGTTCTACTGTATTTCAAATACACTATTTTACAAAATAAATGATACTTATTCACAAAACATGCTATACATAAAATGACACCTAATTGTGGTATAATAATTCACTCCAAATTTGAAATGATGTAGTTCTTAAATTATGGTTGGTCTTTTGTTTTTTTTCTGTGTGTGTGACAGACACACAAAACGTATATGCTGTAATGAAAAGTCCTGATTTTTTTGTTTTGTTTTGTCTTGTTTTGTTTGAGATGGGGTCTTATTATGTTGCCCAGGCTGGAGCGTAGTGTCTATTCCCTGGTTTGACCATATCATCTCACTGCAGCCTCCAACTCCTCTGCTCAAGTGATGCTTCTGCTTTAGCCTTTCAAATAGCTGGGACTACAGGTGCTTGCCTCTGTACCCACCTAAAGGTTATGATTTTTAAAATAATTGTATTTGATGCTTCATCATCAGCTAAAATATGATATTTGCTTAATTTTCTTTTCTTCAGTAGATTTTTACTCTTTATCCGCACTGTTTTATTGCTACTTTCTGAGGAATTGGTTGCTCCACATTAAATTTCCGTCTCTCAAAGTTGGAGGAAAGAGTTTTCAACAACCACCCATCTTCTCCTATTTCCTTAATACTTTATTTTTACAATGTATAATTAGTCATTAATTTTCTCTATGGCTTTTAATCCTTTCATATCCTACTTATTTTTAACTTTGGTATTGCCTAAATATAATAATCTGTTTTCTCTTGTTGTTTATTTTTACAAATAACATTTTAATCCATTATTATATCCTTTATTCAAATATAGCTTTTTGAAAAATCTCCCCCTCACTATAATTACACAGTGACATCATGTGATAATCTGATGAGAAAAAAAATACAATAGAACATGACATGATTCGCTTGTGTGTTTTTACAAGGTTCAAGGAGAAACTTGCAAAAAATAATTCCTTTACTTTATCTTCCTCTTTTGCCAACACTCTTTCTCTCAAATTTTATATGAATATAGTTTCATTCAGGCCCTTGATGAGTCTACATCCTGCATGATTGCACCCTACAAGTTTCTCTCTGAAGAAAACTAGAATGAGGCCCAGAAATATATACCTGAATTATTCATCTCTGACGATATTGCTCTTATAAAAACATTGACCAAATTTTAAAAGTGAAGTTTAGAGCAAATGAGGGGATATCAAGTTCATCATTTAGGATCAGACTTGCAACTTGGTGATTTATTTTACACCAAAAACAGGGACGTTCTAAATTACTGCTTTTCCCCCAAACACTGTAGTGTTCCTAGTCCAAAACCATTCCTTGTTAAAAAGTTACTGTAAATTGAATTCTGTTCTGCCTACATAACCACAAAGCAATTCTGTGTAGTTACAAAGGCAAGAAGGCTGAATGAAATATTTCCCTGGGTTACCGAGGTAGAATTGTGTTTTGCAGGAGGATCCAAGAGATAATACGCCATTCATCAGATGGCAGTAGGATGTTTTATTTGCCATCTGCTAATTATGGTTGGATGCTTCTGTGCTTGTGTGTGTGCACACGTAGCTTACCATATGCAAATTGCATAGTCCCCTTTCACTGGTGCATAATAGTTAAGAGTGGGTACGCTCACATCAGACTCCCTGCATTTCTCTTTGTTCCAATGCTTATTAAACTCATAACCTTAAGCAAATTACTTTATTATTTCTCTACCCTATTTTCTTTATCTTTAAAATGCAGAAAATAATAGCTTCCTAGCATTTTATAGCATTTCATGAGGTAATACAATCAAAACAAGCCTTGAAAGACTGTTAGATCTTACAGTAGGCAGAGGGAGCAGGTAGATTGAAGCATATGATTTGTGTTCTCCATGACTTAAAAATCTAGATCAGCCTTACAAATTGAAAAGAAAGAAGAAGTTAGGAAAATGAATAATATAATTGATACAGGGTGACAACATTAACTTTTTTTCACGGTTAGCAGTTAATAATCTTTCTCACGATTACTTTCCCTTTCCCAAGCACACCACACATCAACCGTGGGCATTGATGAAGTACTCTCCAGTGAAAACCTGAAGATGCTAGTATCAGGCTGTCTCTACCCCTGGCTAATATGTTCACACTTAAATTTTTGTATTGTTTACTTGTTAGGTAACATGTAACATGTTGGCTTTAATGTACTATTTTTTTATTAAATCCTTTGTATACAGATCATAAATACATTTATGCCATTATGGGATTCAATGTGTTGATTATTTGTACAAATTGGAGTGCTTACATCCTACTAAACAACATAGCCTTCACCTCTTTTACCCAATTGCAGCATTAAGGCATTTGTGTTCTACACCTGATAGATCCAACTTTTACCTGCAATATGCTCCATAGGTGTGGTCCCCTTACCAACCCTCCCTCTATCGACCCACTCCCATCCCTTTCCCTCCCCCTCCCCTTCCCTTCTTCATCCTAGGCTGTAGTTGTGTTTCATTTATCATATGCTTGTGTGAGTGATTGTAAATTGATTTCACAGTAGTATTGAGTACATTGGGTATTTTTTATCATGCCCTATATAAATATGGTTATGTATGAAAGACAGAGGTTGATATCAGTGTATAAAGTGTCAAATTCCTAGGTAACTATTCTCAAAGGCAGGACTTGAACTTGATGAGAACTTGACAAGAAGTGAGAGAGTCGTAAGAACGTACATTTTGTTGTGTTGACTAGCTTGCTGAGCCAGATGTGGAAAGATAGGAAAAAATGAGAATGTGACAATATGCCCAAGCTTGGCTCAGTGACAAAGAGAGAAACTTTGTCAATGTCAAACAAACAGAAAAAAAAGCTAAAAAGTAATGAAATTATGGGGTGACTGAAGGAGGAAGATTGGTAATTTTTAGGTAACTTTCTGACAGTTTGCAACAAGTTTGGCATGCTTTCCTATAAAAATTACAACATCCCCGGCTTAGTATTAAATGAGACTTTCCGTAGGAGGGTTAGGAAATGAGTCTACAGATGCCACCACTTTGCAGCTAACAAAACACAAGGGAGAGCACGGTGACTGCTGGCATTTTCAAAGTCCTATGAATTTTATTTCTTGGATGAGTTTCTTCTCTTAAGAACAACATGAAAGTTGCACAGTGTTTGTCACTGGCCTGTTGTGGTTTTCCTCTTTCTCTTCCAAAACTCTAAAGCCCTGTGTTAAGGATGCCTATCACACAATGGGAACTTTGGCTAATAGTAGGAAATACTGGCTTGTCACTTGTCATTCAAGATTTAGGGCTGCGCTTCTAATGATCTTGTTCAGTAATAATTAATACGATTTTACTACGGATAAATTTGGAGTGAATCAGCAAACGTGACTGACTACATCTGTTATGTTTCATCAGTATATCAGTTTCTTGGAGATGAAATTGAATTACTTTTGAGTTTACAAAATTTGAGTATCTTATCAATGGTCCTTTGAAATAAAAACTAAGATGTTCTTTTTTTTTTAAGTTCTGATCTGATCTATATATGGCTTTTGAATTCTACAACGCATTCTTGGGACATAGCAACATATGGGCACTGGTAAATGAAAAAGAAGAAGCCATTAACAGGGGGACATTATCTACATATATGTGTATTTCTTAGGACGTAAGGAGAAGAGTAGTTAATTAGCTAGTACAGAAACAACCATGAGGTGTATGCTCAGGTAGCTCAATAACAGGCATCTTAAAGGTATTCCAATTTAAATGTGAATTAAGGACATTGCCAGTGCAATAGCATTCCCCCCACCGATCACATACTCTGTATGGTCTCAAGGTAACACAACAGACAGAAATCCATATCCTGAAGAACTTGAGCAGCTTTGATTGATTCCTATTTACATTAAAGGAGCAGTTGATGTGACATATCAAATATTTCACCAAAAATTAATAACATCTATACCCTGCAGAAAAGAAGCAAAAAGAAAAAATGTTGGTTTGATTGTAAAATTAAACAACAAACATCAGAATGGATCATGTAGAAATGCATTACGAGATAGACTTGTATTCCTTTTTCTAAATGGCAAATACAGAAATTTTGTGCTAATTGTGTATCTTTCTTTTTCGGTCATAGATACTATTTAGTCTGAGGTCGAAAGAATACTACCATAAGTTTTTTAGGTTCAATTATTACTCAGCCTAAAAACATCATTCTTCCACATGAAGATGATCCTCCAAGAAGCAGAATACAGGTATGGAAAATATTATGATAATTGTTCTTTGGTTTGTGGATACTAAGTTTCTTAGGCCACAATGCTAAGAGAACACTAGAATAATAAATATATTAACAGAATAATGAAGGAGGATTGGATATAATGGGGACATTGTGGAAGGTCTACGGTTACCAAATGGTTGTTATGAAGCAACCCAGTTCGATTTCCATGAGTTTTATTCATCCTGCGTGAGTATAGATGTGAAGCAGAAACCTAGGTTTGGGGCAGGCCTCAGGAATAATGGTTGTAGAAAACTCAAAACTTCTCAGTGAGTTTCATACTAGATTTTTCTGAAAAAAAAAATGACAAGGTCTAACGTATTTAATAGATGATGACATAAGAAAAAAGCCATTCATTTTTAAATGGATTATACAAATGTGACAAATATCAAATTATAATAAACTTTTCCACCTTTTCTCAGCAGCACAGCATGCATTCCCACTTATGCAAAATTGTCTATCAATCATATATGTTACCTTATTTACCAGAGGGAAGAGGCTTTGTCGGTTGGCCTTGATCTCCACAGGTACAATATCAAATAGCAGAAAAATGTACATTTGCCTACTCGGAAACTTTTAGCATGAACTAGCTATTCTATTCGATATGGAAGAAGATAAACTCTGTTCCTGTTTGCTTTCTGGTACAGGTTTTAAAACTATTTTCTGATTGTTCATGTAAACTTTTCTATCTTTTTCTTTGTAGAAGTAAATCACAAAAACCAAGAGACAAGACCTCAAAGTGAGGATTCCGTCCTTTCACTAACTTGTTATGCAAATTAAGCAATTCCTTTCTTCATGAGACCTTTCTCATCTGTGAAAAAGAAATAATAACTGTCACTTGCCTTCATTCTTACTGACATTGTAAAGAATTACTAATGACTACAGAATACTTCCAAACATGAAGTGCTAGATACTCTTTAAAATAAAAACGTCTTTTTGTTATACAACTTATGCCACCTATTTGTATTTGGTAGAAATGTTCATTTATTTATAACATATTTAAAGGAAATGAAATATTTTACAGGGAAAAAATAAACATCATCATCAAAGACATAGTTAAAAGCTTCCAGCCACAGTTTTCAGTTTTATCCAGAGTAAATGCAACAGTCCCTACTTTTCAGTTAGTGACTTTCATAACATTGACACTTAAATGAAAGTAGTTAGAGCTCATATCTTGTACGTATTTGACAAGCTCTAACAGAATTGTTTGCAAATTTTTATTGAAATCCTTGCTTTCATTTATCTTTGTTAGCACAAGCCTCGGAAATCAGTGGTATGGAATTCTTGTATAATTTAACTCGAAGATAATTAAGTGTGCAGGTGTTCAGAGAATAGGCTATTTTTCTAAGTAAACAAAATATTTTAGAGGAAACCATATCATTTTTTATTACTTTATGAAGGAATATTCAATTGATTTCATTCACTTCTAAAAGAATAAGCACAATATGTATTGCAAAGAAGCGGTTGATAAACCAAAAAACAAAAATGCAATTTGTTCCTAGTAATCTCATGAAGTTGCATAAAAAAAAAAAAGCTAAAATGGCTTAAACAGCTACAACAAAGAGTTTTAGAGTAGTAGGATTTCTTGAGGTAGTAATATTAAACAAAGACATGTGCACTGATGCCCAGGTCAAAAATGCCTATGTGAGGGCATATCTCTCCTTGCTTTGCACCACGGCAAATCCTTAACGCATTCATTCACAATTTATGGATTACAGAGACACGTAGGAAAGATAGTCTTTATACAAACTTCAAGTGTTTCTCTTTCCTCTCCTCACTTTAGATTGGGCCTTGTGTAAACTTTCCTAGACAAAAGAGTTTCAAGTGCATTTTGAAAGACCTATCCAGGAAGAAATTAACTACTTTCCATTTTAATGCCTTGTAGTCCTGATGGAAGTTCTTTCTTTTAGCCAACTTAAATGCTTTATATAACATCTCAAGCTCACTTATTCTTGGTGTGCCCTCTGTGGCATCAGAGTACCGATCAGCACCTTCTATGTAATAATCCTTCATGTAATTGAAAACCAACTTGTTTCCCCAGCCTATTTTCCAACTTAAATAATATTAGTTCCCTTAACCTTTCCTCGGAGATTCTATTTTCCAAGCTATTAATCATGTTTATTGCTTGTCCTTAAACCTTCTTCAAGTTTTCCAAGGTCTTTTTAACTTAGTGATTTCAGGTCTGTGCACAGCCCTGTGATTACGGTAGGAAAATTACTTCCCCCATATACGCACTTTTCTTCTGTTTGTGTGTCCCGGGAGTTGGAATTATTAATTCATCTTTGCAAACACTGTTCTTAAACTATCGTGTTCACTGTTGTTGTCTTCAAACAAACCCATGCTTTCCTATTTAATTATTACAATATTTACTTCTAAATACATTACATCTGCATTTGGTTCATCTTTAAACATTTTTGCTTGTGAAAAACCTTTTTAATTTTATATTTCTTATTCAAAATGGGATCATCTGATCACTCCACTTACCTTAGGATTTATTTCTCAAATTATAAGTGTGCATGAGAGTTTAAAGTACATGTATAATTTTATATCAAAAGAGGCAGTGGTATTAGATTAAAACTACATGGTAACATTATTTTCAGGCTTTATGCTTTGTGTGTCTTTCAGATTTTACATGTGATTCATTTTAAAATGAAATAAAATTTATAACTTGGGCACATATTCTTGCATATCTATAATCACCAAAATGTTTATTACTCATAATTTTATCATTGCCACTTTTCAAGAAATTATATTGAATAAAATAATTTTCTTAATTATTAATTACTTAAATCCTTCATTGTATTTTATACTTTCTCCACTCCCACAATTTATATTTATCTCCCATTACTATTGACAGTACCCTAGCACCCTGATCATAATTTTTCTCACATTTTTCTTTCAATTTTTCTACACAAGAGCAATAATAAATTCTATTTTATTTCCATCCTACATGATTTACTTTATCCTATTTTAAAGGGTTTGTTTCTTTTTTCTGCTGCAACTCACTTTCAAGTTTTCAGTTTCATATGCTCCAATAAAGTTCACTTTGCATGCATTTTACATATACATCTACATAATGAAATTATTTTTAAAATGTGTCATACATTGTTAATTTTTTCTGTGACTAATTCTGAAATTGGTTGAAAACCCATTTGATTAGAGAAAAAGAAAAGTTACCACCTTTTAAATATTTGGAAGTGTTAAAATGATGAGGAATTGTTTTTGCTCATCTTGGTAAAAAATCTACAGAGATTCTGATTCTGCAAGTCAATACTTTATCCAATTTTCCTCATGAAGAAACAGATTAAAGACTTGTTATAACTCCCTTTATTTATTCTAACACAGTGCACATATTTTGGAATTTACATGAAATAGAGATTTTTCTGAGATCTTGGCAATTCTTCTGAATCTTACAACTTTTGCTTTGGCTTTTAATTATGAATTGATCCCATGTTTATGTGCCTGTTGTTTATTTTGTCTTAAGATATTTCAAGAAATATGTAAGAAATATGAAATGCTTCTAACCTCAGTACAAGTGAATACAGTCATATGGTAGGAGCCACAATGCACACATTCATTTAATCTTCATGGAACTGCTAATATCCATTATGCATAATTTTGAATAGATTATTGAATAGATTATCTCAAGCCATCCTCACAACATCCACGACTAGTTACTATTATCATCATCCTCATTTTACTAGACATTAAGTACAGATGGTCCCTGACTTACGATGTTCTGGTTTAGATGATCTTACTTTACAATGGTAAGAATGTATTACGCAGTCAATAGAAATCATACTTCAAGCCTCCATAGAAACATCTGCTTTTTCCTTTCAGTACAGTACACATTATTAGAGATATTCAACACTTTTGTTATAGAATATGCTTTAGATACAATGTTTTGCCCAAGTTTACACTAATTTAAGTGCTCTGAGAACTTTCAAGGAAGGCTAGGCTAAGGCCTAATGTTCAGTATGTAAAGGTTTATTAAATGCATTTTCAACCTATGACATTTTCGATTTACAATGGGTTTATCAGGAAGTAACCTCATACTAAGTCCAGAAGCATCTTTAATTCCATCTCTTGACTTAAAGACAAAGATGATAAATAGTAAAACTGGAATTTCTTGCCAAATGCCAGAACACCAGGGCCCATTAGCTTCCAGCCGAACCATCCAGCCAGAGTTGCTACTTAAAATGCAATTGATATCAAAAAGCATGACTAAGAACCGCTTCAAGATAAGCCATTCAATATATTCCTTGTTAATTCTCTTTGAGAAGAACACAAATAGGAGGCTTCATCAGTGTTTTGTTTCTGCTACAATTATTTGCCAGTTTTCTAAACTATTTATTGTGCCACCTAGGCTACATTGAGTGTTTACATTTTTTTATTGGTCCCACAGTGATGATGCATTAGGAAGGTTTGACCTCCATTAAAAAATTGACTAACTGAATGATTTATACATTATATTTCTAAACTAAATATCATATTGTAAAATATGGCAAAATTTCTAACTTTTCAAATAATTCACATGAACACTACCTATAATTTTGGTTATTTATCAGAAACTTTACAATGAAATTTCTGTTAAATATTTGCTTCAACCTTTCTCTAGCTAAGAACTCTTCACAATATTCGATTACCGTGTTACACTCCTAAAACTTTCAATCTTTCTTTTATGAAAGATTGAATTTCTCTACCTTTTGGTCCAAATCTAATACGAGGCTAAACTGGACCTGGCACTACTGTTTAGGGTTCCCATTCTTTATGAACCAGTGAATTCTTATTTGGGAAAAATGCATGACCTTTTAGTCAATCTTTTAATTTAGAGCATTAATATAGGGGCCTCTTTGGGATTTGACGCAAACTGGCAAATTTACAGCGAAGCAAACAGAGGTAAATAATGTAATCACAGCAGCAGCTGGGTTGCGGGCACGCCAACAGTAAACCTAGAGCTTCCTAAGCAGCTGGGGCAGGTGTTAGGGATCTAAATGAGGTTGGTGTAAAGACTTTTATTACTTCACAATAACTCTGGCAACTAGACCTATGCTCCTGCCATTCTAGCCCTGGTTCCCACTTTGTTTTCTGCAGTTTTCCAGCAGGTTTTTTTAAAGTTTTATATCACTCCCAACAGTTTGACTACCACTTCTCTCTCCAGGCCAGATGAAGAAGTAACGCACTGAATTGTAGTGCTTCATTTTGTCGTATACTTCAGAAGCGCGACCATAATTTAACATCCTGCCAGTAGTTCTTTGACTAACAAAGTGACCCCAGCCATAACTGCAAACTTTATTCTGTGTTCTAATAGAAGGGATGTATTATCTTTAGACACTAAATCAGCAAAATTGATGGAGTGCGTGCAATACAGAAGACCTCTTTATAATAACTATTTAGAAGTAGTCTTTCTGTCTTTAAGGAACATAACAACAGCTGAGAAAGTAGGCTATAAACTATAAAACAACACGAACAACAGATGTTAGCATTTGACCAGTTCCAAATTAATGGTATTGATACCAAGTGCCAAGGGTGTTCAAGGTGAGAGGAAGTATATTGCAAAATTAGGTAAATGGACTGAATGGACATAATAAGGCAGAAAAATAATTAGAATTTAGGCAAAAGCGAAAGACATAAAAACAAAGTGTAGAATTTATGCACCGTTTATCTAACATTTATCTATAGGAGATGGCCTGTCTATGAGTACAGTGGGAGATGTTATGGGAGAAAGTAATCAAGCAATTGTGATAGCAGGTAACAAGAACTACAATCATTCTAATGATTTAAAAATAGTTAATATCTAGGTGCTGACTATGAGCTAAATACCAGGTGCTTTTTTTGTCCTAATAGCATCTAGTTTAATCCTCAGAACAAAATCATATATTAGGGAGTATGATTATCTAAATCTTCCAAGTGAGGAAATTAGGAATAAATTTGTGTGTATCTGTCCTTAGCAGTGAAGCCTGGCCTTGAATGCAGAGATCTGGATGTTGAAGTCTGATTTTATAGCCTCACTTCATTGTCAGCGGAAAACTTAAGGAATGAGGGCATTAGGATGGCTAGGACTAAGGAAAGTGTTTAAGAGAATAAGTTTGTGTATGAGTTTATATCGATAGATGGATGGATAGATAGATAGAGACAGCAGATATATCTCATAGTAGGGAGAGACAATAATCTTTCGGTTTAGATTATTTCATCTCACACCACTTTTTCTATCATTCCCTCCTAATAGCTCACTCAGAACCCCTTGTTCTTCCCCCACGTAGGGCAGTCACCTTAGGGTCACTGTAGTGGTTATTTCTCTACCTAAAGAGTTCTTCCTCTGGATGTACACAGGCCCTTTTGTCATCTCCTGGGTTTACCTCTAAGGTTACTTCTCATTGGAACCTCCTTTGACAACTCCATTAAATTGTAACCACTCCCTTCCCCAGGAACTCCTGTTCTCCTTTATGGTACTCTGACTTTTTCTTTGCTTCCACCGCACTGTTAACTTTTTAATTTATTACATAATTTACTCACTTATTGCATATATTGGCCTCCATGTTCATATATGAACTCCATGAATGCAAAAAATCTTTTCTCTTTTATTCATTTGTATATCCAAGAGCCTAAAAAAGACTTAGGTATCTAAAGTTGCTCAGTAAGTATTATTTAAATGAAAAATTATATCACTGAAAATTTATTACACTTAATAGCAAGTACTCATTCTAAAAACCTACAGAATATACACCACACAATGAAACATTTAAAAAAAACCATAATCCTACTAATGACACAACTTTTATTAATACTTTTTATTAGTAAAATAAAAGCTGAATCTATTTGATTTCAATAATGTTAGATCCCCAAAATAACAATTTGTTAAGATCAGGATTGTTTTAGAGACTCATGTGGGAGAAATACTTACTAATGTGCACCTTAGTCATTCAAAGATCAACATGACTTTTACACAATTGAAAACATATTTTATAATATTTATAAGTCTCATCATGAATTCATAATACAATTAGAGGTATGATGATAAGTAATATTGGTGCATTTAAGATGAAGGGAGTATTTGTAAAATTTATCAAAAAGTTTGTAATCCCAAATGTGGATTTTAAAATTGAAGCTTTTAATTCAAGGAGGCAGAAAATAAATAAATATAGAAATGATGCTACTGCTAAAATACTGTAGATGTCCAGATCAGCAGACTGTTCAAATGAAGGCCTTTCAGGGTTTTCACAACAGTATTCATTTACCTTTAATATAGCATACATTAGCTTGAGCAGTTTATTATTTTCACATTTCTCTTTTTTGTATATTATTTTATCTAAATCATTAAACCCTTCCCCACATTAAAGGGAAGGATGTATCTTAAAATCAAAGTTGTCCGTATGACACATATGTACACATGCACATCTACAGCCATAACCATTTACAATGTAAACTCAAATCCCAAGGCAAATAGTAATAAAAACTAAGAAATATACTTTTATGGAAGAAACTTAAATTTTGCAAATATTAATGCTATAATTAGAAACTAAAATATTACCAACATTAATGGTAAACCAGATGAGATGCTTCAATAGAATAAAATACGGAGAAAGGTTTTTAGATATTGTGATCAGGTAACACTTCTCTGAGTAGGTGAAACTCTAGCAAAGAATATAAGGATAGAAAAAAATCAGTCTTCTAAAGAGTGTATGGAAGAGACACCCAAACCAATGGATCTTACTGATGCCTTGAGGTGGAAAATGTGGTCCACAAAATGCAACTGGAATTCAGTGAGCAAAGGAGAGAGCCACGGGAGTGGGGATTCATATTATCTGATAAGGACTTTGAATTTTATTCTCTCAATTAGAAGTTTTGAATTGGTGTTAGTTGTGAGTATTACATGATCTAATTTAGGTTTTCAAAATTTGAATGTAGCTTTTGTGATACTAGACCAGGGGAGAGGAACAGTTGGTTGAATTTACAAGATTAGAAGCACGAAGTGGTGCATGAATGAGTTAATCAGATCTTCTAGCCAAGATTCGAATCTTGAGATCAAAGTTGAAGAAATTACGTTATTTCACCTAATTCCTGATACTGTACCATGCATTGAAATGATTCCAGAATCAGTATATTTTCATGCTTATTGTAAAAATGTAATGTTGACAGTTCTAAGAATGAATAGCAATCAAGGGCGGCACCTGTGACTCAAAGGAGGAGGGTGCTGGCCTCATATACTGGAGGTGGTGGGTTCAAACCCAGCCCCAGCCAAAACTGCAAAAAGAATGAATAGCAATCTTTCAGCAATCTTTTAGATCAACTCTATGATTTTAGAGAATTAAATGTTAGTTTTATTAAAATGGCTTCCCTATTGGTGAGTTAAATATTTCATCTTTCAACTGGCAAATTATGTCTTCAAATAAACTTTTAAGCATATATTACTACATTTTTGAATCATTAAATACTTTTAAAATATTTTCTATTTCCTTTGTACATAAAACTAAACTTATTTGGGTAAGGAGTCATCAGCATGTGTTCTTTCCTTCATACTTACTTGTCAAAGTTGACATGTTAACTTCTGGTGTTATTTGAAAGATTTAGAAACTATAAAATAATAACAATTATTTGTGTTCATTTTTGATAATTTATTTTTCTGCCTAGAACTTTGTAGATTTTTTTCCTCAAACTTTAGTAAATTTGCAAGGATATGTTGTGCTATCATTATTTTTGCTACAGAATTTATAGTCTAATGAATTATATAGATTATTTAAAAATCAGATAACTTGGGCAACACCTATGGCCTCAAAGGAGTAGGGCACTGGCCCCATGTGGAAGGCTGACACCACAGCATCTATTTTGTAGGCCAAGTGCCATGTCCCATACTAACAGACTTATGTTTCTATTTTCCTGCAAACGCTAGGCCTCTTCTCATAAATCATGCGAGCAAAACTTGGAAACTTGCCGGTGGGAATTTTCTGCGGCGGCCAGGTGCTGCAGCCGGGTTGCTTGGAAACCCGGTGACGCAAACCTCCTCCTTCACCCACCCTTATATACTCTGAGATAACATTGTAATAAACGAGACTTGATCAGACTCCTGTCTTGTCTCCGTTCTTCGCACCCCTTGCCCCTTCCCATTCTACCCCCTCCTCCAGGTACCCCTGTCGACTGACCAGGGCTGGGTCAGCCCCACATACCGGAGGTGGTGGGTTCAAAACCTACCCTGGCCGAAAACTGCAAAAAAAAAAAAATTCAGATAACTTAGTTGTAGAATCCTAAATATAATATTTGCTATAGTTGTAATTTCAGTTGTAAGAGATTGGAACAATGAAAATTTATCAGTTTAAAACTTTTCATTTGGCTCAATTTGGCATCTAATTTGATGTTACTTTCTTTCATTTTAGGAAAAACTCTCACATAGATCTTTGAACTAAATTTAATGCTAAAGTTGAAGTGTTTCATCTTTCATTTATTTTTTTTAATTTCAGAATATTGGGGGTACACGTTTTGTTTATATATTTGGCTTTTATACAGATTGAGTCAACGCTGTAAGTGTGCCCTTCATCCAGATAGTGTTACCTTACCCAATAGGTGTGAATTTACTCATTTCTTCCAACCTGATTTTTATTGAGATTTACTTTCATATGCACTTCAAATATTGATTGATTAGTTTCAGCCTGATATTGAGTGTATGTGTTTTCTCATTCTTGTGATGTTTCACTTAGAAGGATGATTTCCAGTCCCATCCAGGCTGTCACAAAAGATACTAAGCTTTATGCCTGAGTAGTCCTTGGTAGTGTGCATGTACTATATTTTCTTAATCCACCCATGTATTTGGTGGGCACTTGAATTATTTCCATGTCTTTATGATGGTGAATTGTGCTGCTATACACATTTGAGCGCAGGTGTACTTTTTATAAGATGATCTTTTTTCCTTTGGTTATACACCCAGAGTGGGTTTTCTGGATCAAATTGTAGGTCTACTTTAGATTTTTTGCAGTATCACCATACAATTTTCCATAAAGGTTGTACCACCAACAGTGTTTAAAGCTTTGCCTTTATTCACCAAAGGTTAATATGGTATTTCCTTTGGCAAACTAATAACAGCTTGCTTTTCTCAAGTATTTTTATATCATGCCAGAGAAGAGGTTTTTCTATAGTTGAAGTTTGACTAGATTGAGCAAGGAGTACTACTCAAATCGTTTTGGTATTTTGCAGCCATCCCAGCCATTTTTATTTCTATTATTCTCTTTTGTCTATTTTAAAATATACAGAAATTTTCGTGTGAGCCAAATGTCTTTCGTACTTTCAAAAAATAAAAAATAACAGTGTTCAAATTATTTTATGAGTGAACTATTTCAAAAGAGTAAAAAAAAGCATAAAATGGTAAAGTTAAAAAAAAAAAAAGTTACCGTGAGGCACCAGGTAGAAATCATGTACCTATGTATCCTGCCAAATGGTTCTTAGGGTCATTTTTTTATCTTTTATTTCCCAAACTTTATTAGTAAATGTGCATTTTATTAATAATTACAAAATATAAAAATCAGGTTCAGGAATATCACAATATTGTCTTAGAGAAAATACTATTTATAATTTTTGGCAACATTGTACCTGTTTTTAAAGCCATCAGTTTTGTGACAGCCTTGAAATTAAGCACTGGCTCTCTAAACCTATATCTAAGTCATAAAAATGGGGCAATTTCTCAAAATGAAATAAAATAGTGTTTTCTAATTCCTTTTGTTGTGTTTCCATGGAAATCAGTGGCTCGCTCTATTTCAATGTTTAAAAATAAACCGGAATCAGTGGTCTGATGCTTAAAACATTTATTGGATATCAATTATATGCTAATTACAGTAAAAAATGTACATTTTCCTTTGTTCCAGTGTCCTGAGATGAAAACCTGGTTAGCTAGTGACTGTAATTGATTGGTTGGAGATTTTAAATCCTTCTGTGAGGTCTGAGTTGAAACTCTGGCTTCAAGTTCACTTGCTCAAAGAGTACAAGTAGAAATTATCCTTTTTAAAATGTCCACTTATAGTTATGAATACACTCTTGCTATAATTGCTCACAAAATGTTTGACAAAAATATTTTTAATAGTAGCTCCATGTACTTAGCTCATGTGTACTGGGAGAAATTTTCTCAGGCTAAGGTTTCATGCAGATGCTTTAATTTTTTTGCTAAATTATATCACTTAGGATTATATTCAGCTATTGATGAGGGTAACTCCAAATAGCTATAATTGAAAGAAAGCAAGAGAGTTCATTTCTTTCTCAAATAAAAGGCCAGAGATGGGTAATCTGTGGCTGCTGCAATCTTTTAAGCTGGCAGCAGCTATTTGGGTTTCTTTTATCTTTGTCTGCCACGTGTGCCCCTACTATGTGGGGACATTTCATGGTCTAAGATGATAGCTCCTGCTCTTACATCACATATAAATTATACGAGCATGAAGCAAAATACTTTTCACCTGCAACTGACCAGAACATAGGCACACTTCCAGCTCTAGATGCAAAGTACAGAGGGAAGTACAATCTTCAAGCTACATGGAATCCACATATGCAGTATGGTATTTCTAAAATAGTGAGTAAATAATATTGAGCAACAAATATTCTCCAGTGGAAACCACTGTTCGGCACCTACATAGTCTGGCACCACCTCATTTCTATGCATGGGATCCTTCTCAAATGAAAAATATATTATGGTGTTTAGTCTCTTTCTCCCCTTATGCTTCTCCATCTTGTTTTCAACATTGTTGATCAATAGACAAAAAAAAAGTAAGGCACTTCATACATTTCCCTCCTCACACACTTCCACTGGCTCCTATCTTATTCATAATCAAAGCCATTTTTTACCATGGCCCTTAAGGCCTGCAGGTTGGCCCTCACTATTTCCTTGACCTCCTCCTTTTTGAAAGCTACTACGTATCCTTTGCTATTTGCCAAATAGGTGAAGTATGTTTTCAAATAAAGGTATTTTCATCACTTGACAACTTCTTATCACTCACTCATTCCTGATCATGTTTCTTCATAGAAATATCACTTCCTGAAATGTAAATATGGATTTATTTCACCTCTTCACTAGAATATAAGTTTCATGAGGGCAGCATTCTGTTTTGTGTATTGTTTTATGCCCAGGGTTAAAATAGTGCTTGGCCCATGGTACTCAACAATTGCTAGGTAAAAACTTTAAGTAACTGGCCTAATAACCATCAATATCTCATAATATGATTTCCATTGACTTGTCTGATACATTTCCGCTAGCTTTACAAGTTTGCAGCAATAGGCTTCCATATAGTGGTTGTTTTTCTTATTTTTATTTGTGTCATTTACAAATGTTTCATACCATATGACTGGATTAGAAAAACTATTATTTAATCTTTCATAATTTATTGTTTAGTTTCACTTTCTAAAATGTTTCTAAAATATTTCATATCCATTTTATCTATTTCAGCTTTTATTTAAAATTCTTCCTCTGATTTAGCTATTTTCATTAGTTTTTTTTCATTCAGATTAATGTGGATATACAAAGGGATTCCATAGTTTGCATTTGTAAATTTAAAGGCTGATATGCAGGTTTGGCCCAAACCCAGGGAGGGTCCCATATACCCATGCAATGTACCGGACCCATTCCTCCCCCCTGCGCTTGACTTTGGAGTTTTTCTCTCATATGATCTTGTGAGTGTTAATCTACTAGTTCCAGTTTAGTACTGCATACAGACAGTGTTGGTTTTTCCATTCTTGTGATACTTCCCTTAAGAGAATGGTCACCAAGTTCCATCCAGGTTGTTGCAAAAGTTATGTAATCTCCATATTTTTACGGCTGAATAATATTCCATGGTATACATATACCGCAATTTATTAATCCATTCCTATGTTGAACATTTTGATAATAATGTTATATCATCACTGTTTAATTCAACTATGTTTGTTCTTTTACATAATTTGAGATAGTAACATAGGCTCTACAATCATACAGATCTCAAGGGTACAGCTTTTTAAGTACTTTTTTTGTGGGGGGGGGTGTACGGGGTGCATATGTGTTTACAACCACCACCAAGATCAAAAGAGAAACCTTTGCTAAACTTTGCTATTATATTCAGAATCCCACAGAAAAGAGGTAAACCCCATTATAACTTCCATTATCACAGATTAGTTGGACCTACTCTCCAACTTTGTATAAATAGAATCCTACCATATGGATAAGTGGTTGTTTTTGTCCAGCATGTCTGCAAGAATCATCCAGGTTGTCACGATACCCTTAGTTCTCTGTCATATTGAGGAGTATTACATTACATGAATTTACCACCCTTTATTTATCATTTCTTCTTCTGTTGGTGGCTATTTATAGACACATCTCATTTTATTGTGCTTTATTTTATTGCACTTCACAAATATTGTGGCAATCTTGCCTCGGTAAGTATATCAGCCCCATTTTTCCAACAGAATGTGCTCAGTAATAGTCTCTGTGTCACATTTTGGTAATTCCTAATTACCAAATAATATTTCAGACATTGTCATTATTTGTATAGCTACTTTGGAAATCCAGAATTAACTATTATTGTTTGGAGGTTGCATGAACCATGCACATATAAGATGTCAAACTTAGTTGATAAAGATTGTATGTGTTCAGCCTGCCCCACCAATCAGTCCTTCTCCCATCTTTCTCCTTTTCCTTGGGCCTCACTATTTCCCAAGACACAGCCATATTGAAATTACACCAATTAGTAACCCCGCAATAGCCTCTAAATGTTCAAATAAAAGGAGGAGTTTCACCTCTCTCACTTTAAAGCTAGAAAAGATTCAGCTTAGTGAGAGAGTCACATCAAAAGTAAAAATACAAAACAAGCCAGGCCTCTTGCACCAAACAGTTAGCCTATTTATGAGCAAAGAAAAGATACTTGAAGGAAATTAAGAATGCTACTCCAGTAAAAACACAATAAGAACGCAAAATAGATTTATTGCAGATATGGAGAAAGTCTGAGCAGTCTGGATAGACTATCAACCTGACAAAACGTTATGTCAAAGCCTAATCCAGAGCAAAACCCTAAGCGAGGAAGCCGCAGACAAAAAGCTAGTAGGTAGCAGAGGTTGGTTCATGAACTTTAATGAGAGGAACCATGTCTCTAATATTAAATGCAGGGGAAAGCAGCAAATGCCAAGTTAGAAGTTGCACATTGTTATCCAGATCTACCTAAGATCCCTGATGAAGGAGGCTGCATGTCTACTGATTGTAATGTATCTCCATCTTAGTAGTCTTAATCTAATACTAATACTAAAAAGCATGTCTTATAATATGTCATTCAGTTTCATTTCATTCTTCTTTTTCCACATTTGTAAAAATTTATCCTTAATATATTTAATCTTCTTTATCCATACAAATATATGATTTTAACCTTTTTCTCTTGAGAATAGAAATTTATTTCATATCATTGACGCTTTAAAATCATTACTAGCCTTCACACAAATGGTCTTTTGAGTTATACATAATTTAAAAAGAGGTAAGGACTTGAACAACAAAACAAAACAACCTGAAAGTTAAAATTCACCACTCATTACTAGCTGGAACTACGACAAACCATTGTAAAACCTACTTTTTGGCATTGGCTCCCACCTAGTGTTGAACATAGTGTTCAAAAAATGTTAAAATGCAACCAATATGATACTTTTTTTCAAAATTAAGTTGTTCAAAACAATCTCATTTGTATGCTAAGAAAGGAGAAAAATTCATGGTATGCTCTCAGGGTTGTGAAAGTGTGGGTGTGCGTGTGTGTGTGAGTGAGAGTGTGTGGTTTAAATAACACTTAAAAAAAAAAAGAAAAAAAAGGACTTCTTTCAGAATTTTAGATTCATTGTTGGCTTCGCAACTCTCATGGTTTGGTTTCCAGTTCTGAAGTCATCCCCCCAGGAGCCATCCATGCACAATCTGTCCTGCCACCAGGGGACAGAGGTCAGGGCACCTGCTGGGCCTACTCCTCCTCCACTTGCTTCCCGGCCCTCACATCTGGGTCTGGGAGTTGGGGCCTGATTTTAACTTTTTTTTCCTTTCTAAATTACCCGATCTCATGTGTTCTATTATAGCAACACAGAATGGACTAAGTCAGCTACTGAGGAGGGGGCTCTTTCGAAATTTAGTAATGGTATTGTGGTATTCCATTCCACATCATTGTATAGTTTTAGGAGATTGGCTACCCAGAAATTGTAGATTGTATTTGAAAGTGGAAGGTAAGGAAGGTGTAACCCAGGTGTCACATTCCCAGAATCCCCAACAAAAGAGATTTTTTTTTTGTTATCACCGGAAGATGGAGTTAAATAAACTAAGATTTTCTCTCCTAATACAGATTTTCAAACAAAGGAATAATTATAAAAAGCATTTATACTGAGAATGTTTCATTCAAATGATTAAAATATTATATGTGTAAATAATTTATTCTGTGTACTAAACCTTCTCTGTGAATTATGAAAATCATTAAATTTTAGTTCAAAGTGAACATAAGAAGAACACAAATAAATTTAATTGTTAAATATTGAGAGGGTATGCTGATGTTATTATAAATCACAGTGACTTTTACAAGTAAAGTTTTGAGCAAAGAAAGGTTAACCTAATTATTGTCTACTGAGAAGTTTATTTGCTCATTTTTTGATCTGAAAATAGTTTGCTAGAAATCCAATTAAGAAAAATTCGCGGATTTCATGGAAGGACAGCAGCATAAGAACGGACTTAAAAAGATAAACTTTAAAATGTAATCTAAATGGTCACGGAAGGCAAAGATTCTTAGAATTATTTCAGCATTTTTGACACTAGACATTCTTTCTAACCATGAGATTGAATCTCATGAAATTGCCAATATTCAACCATTTTTTATCTATACAGATGACAATTTCATATAGTTCAGCATAATCTGAAATATGTATTTAAGGAAAATTCTGCCCCATAAACTATAACTTGATCACATATGATGGAAAAAACACAAATTCAGAGTATAACAATACATTGTTGCAGAAGTTAACAGTTTTAATAAGTACCATCAGGTTTTTCATGATCCAACAACCCCACCATAATTTCTTAATTTTAGTTAATTATTTAGCAAGATTACTCGTTTATAACATTTTTGGAAAGGTTTTATGCATGCTATATATTCTTAATTCCTAGGGATATGATAATGCATTTATATTTTACTCATATACAGAATATAATTTTCCAGAAAAATGTAATTTTTTTCACCTTTTGAGGTTAATTTTACATGAAAATTTCTGTAAGATTTTTTAAACCACGTAGGTCAGTGTGTTTAATAGAATTTGTCTCAATTATTATGCTCGGTAATTTTCTCACATTGATTATTTTCATTTAAAGAACCAAACATTCCGTTATTTCAGGAATGTTTATAATTTTGAAAGTTTTTTTTTTTAATTCCTGTAACCTTTTTTAATAGTTTCTTCGGAAGTACTAATTAGCTTTCACTGAATCTGAGTTATCTCTTCTCCATAATCACCATCTTCTCACTACAGCCCTTTAATTCTGCATAAATTTATTTTGATTATTTCTAATTTTTTCAATTTTTAATATTACTCTTTTTCTATATATGTTCTAGCATAGCTTACACGTTAGGAAATTGATATTTTTTAAATATTAGTGTAATATATACATTATATATTATATATAATTACAAATTCTGAAGAAAAAACACATAGGCTATATTTTTGTGAAGATGAGAACATAATAATTCTCATTCAAGATACGAAGATCAATGGTAATTGACAAAGCAGAGGTGGTAGGAAGTAAAGAGTTTCACAAAGTCAGGGTGGCACCTGTGGCTCAAGGAGTAGGGCACCGGTCCCATATGCCGGAGGTGGCGGGTTCAAACCTAGCCCCAGCCAAAAACCAAAAAAAAAAAAAAGAGTTTCACAAAGTCTGGAAATCGAGTCAAAATTCTGACATGGGAAGGAGTATCATACATTATGAAGTTATACAATGAGTCTGGTATGGCCAGACAATAGAAATTAAGTGGGAAAATAGAGAATTAAGAGGAAAAAATGAAGTATTTGGCCAGTATCACAAACTTAAATTTAATTCTAAAGCTAATTAGAACAATTGTATTTGGTCAACATGATCAGATTTTTTTAAGTGTATCATTCAAGCTGCATTATTAAGAATTTAATATTTATTTAAATAGAGGGTCAGAGGTAGATGACTAGATTATCATTCAGGTGTCACAAAGGTCACCTCTAAAGTCATGATGTACAGGGAAAATAGGAAATTGTAGCAAATGCACCTTTATTTACAAAAAATTCACTGTAAAAATTTATAAAATATTTGCAAAATGTTCCCCATGTATTGGCAAGCTCTTTGTAAAATGTATAATCAATATTTTATAAATAAATATTTTTTAAATAAAGATACATTAGCTAGAATTTCCCATTATCCCCATATATGACAACTTTAGGGGAGACTTTTGAGACATTCTGTTGGAGTCTATTGAAGCAGAATAGTGAAGTGACATTCAGAATATAGACATAGAATTTCAACTAGGCTAGTACTATGATGTTAATTTTATATTTCCAGCAAAGTTCAGATATTCAGAAAAATTCATAGACAAAGCATATATTTGTTTTTATTCATGTTTGACATATGGATACACAATTATATGGGTGAAGTCTGCAGAATGGAGAACCATAGGATCTCATTAGGTATATAATGGTACATTGAAATCAGGACATAAAGCGATGAAAAAAAATAAAATAAATTGGAGATCTGAAAACATTGAAGATAAGTGATTTAACCATCACACAACATTATAAAATAAGTATTAGGACTGTTCTAAATGTACACATAACAGAGTACAAAGAAGTCACTTGCTCCCACTTGTCAGTGTTGAGATGTTGTGTGAACCAGGTGGGACCCTCCTGGAAGAGGAAAAGGAAGAGGAAGCTCGATTGAGCATCAGGTCCTTTCTGGAAGGGGGAATATGGGCAGTGAACGTCCATGTTAGTCATAAACCACAATGAGATGCTGTTAGAGCTTATTTTCTCCTTGTTTCCATTCCAGTAATCTCTTTTTAATCTCATTTGGTTTTACCATGAGATCTTCTTTGATTTCTAATTTTGTAAAGGCCATGAACTCTAAAATTTCTTTCATAGGTAAAATAAGTAGAATGATTTTCTCATTGCCTAAAGTAAATCATCTCTCAAAGGGTTCTCATCAAAGCCTTTTTTATCTACTATGTTCCTCTTTCAATCTTGAATAGGTTTCATATTGCGGCTTTGTCTCTTTTCATCTTTGACTTAAGATTTTTCTACCTGGCAGTATTTATGTAGACCCTGAAGTATATAGTTCCTTATAAGTTATGCAGTGAGTGAGCCCTGCTTTTGGACTTCCTGTTTTCATAAAAAAGAATATCAATGTGTCCTTTCTTAAGCCAACAGGTTTGTTCAGTTGAGGACTTTGGAAATTCTAGCATAACGACTTGGACTACAAACTGGATTTTTTAAGATGCTGGGTAGAAAATTATAGTAATTAACAATATAGTGTGGGTGCACGATCTCCACATATTTTCCTGTAGATTTATCACCTGTTCCACCTTGTTGGCATCTCTGCTTTAGTGCAGGAAAGGCGTGCTTTCCTTCCAGCATTCACTCCTACTGCCTTGAGTTTTCACCCTTTCTCTCTACCACAATGTCAAGAGTAAATCCAATTAAACGTCTGGGTTGTTGAAAACATTTATGTCAAATAGGTTTTCCTTCATAGGTTTTTGCATATATCTCCTTGCTCAGTCCACTTTTTTTAGCAGTTATAAAGCTAGCTACAGGAATTTTCTTTGTTTTTCTTTCCTGACTAATAAGCTTATATTAGATTTTATCCCTCATCTATATTGAACTCTTATTCAAATAAAAAAATACACCATTAAAAAGAAAAATAGAGAGAACATTAGTTTTTTTAGCCTATTTTTCCTTTCTACTGAACTTCATCTAAAATCAAAACTTTTCCAATGTTTCCAGTATTTCATTATTTACTTTTCCCTGAAAATATTATTTCCAAGGTTATATATTTGTTTACATCAATCTCTTAGACCACGAGGTCCTTCCTTCTTTTACAGAATATAAAATATGACTTATTCATGAATATTTTAATCAAGTACTATTTTCTCTAAAAACACTCCTCTAATAACCCAATGCAGAAATTAATAATTTTTTGCTCCTTCAAATTATTTAAAATCTTCCCATAACACTGATATCTAGTTTAGTACTTTTTCCATAAACATAATATAATTTAAGTTACAATATGAAGGCAAAGAAGAGTATGATACCATTGAGGACAGGAGTCTTTTTTTTTAATTTTTTTTTTATTTTTATTTACCTCAATGTTAAGCACATTGAGTTTTCATTAATTGATTCATTGGCTAATTACTGATACTCTTAATACAGTCGTGTGTTACTTAAAGACTGTGACGCTTTCTGAGAAAGATGTCCTTAGGTAAATCTGTCATTCTGCAAACATAGCATGTGCCTACCCACACCTACATAGTATAGTTTACTGAAAACCTAGACTATATAACATAGCCATTGCTTGTAGGTCATAAATCTGTATATGTTACTATATTGAATACTGTAGTCATTGTAACGCAATTGTAAATTCTTGTGTATCTAAACATATCTAAATGTAGACAAGGTATGATAAAAATACACTATAAAAGACAAAAATTGGTAAACTTCTATAAGGAGTTAATACAAATAAAGTTTGCAGTACTGGAAGTTGCTATTGATAAGTGGTAAGTGAATTTGGAGGCCTAGGGCATTACTAAACACAAAAAATTGTATACTTAGACTACACTAAGTTTATTTAAAAACATTTCTTCAATAATAAATTAACCTTAGCTTATTATAAAATTTTTACTTCATTTAAAAAAAAATTTTAGCTTTTTGACTTTTTTGTAATAACACTAAGTAGAAAACACTAACACATGTACAGGTATACAAAAATATCTTTTTTTTAATGTATGTATTCTATAAGCTGTTTTCTATTTTGCTTTTACTTTTTTAACTTTAAAAAAATACTGTGACACAAACACACACATGAGCCTTGGCCTACACAGGGTCAGGGTCACTAAAGTCACTCTTATCCATTTGCACATCTTGTCACAGTGATAGAGCTTGAGGGACTATAAATACACACGGAGCTGTCATCTCCTATAATAACAATGCCTTTTTCTATAATATCTCTTGAAGGACTTGCTTGTCGTTGTTTTACACTTAATTTTGTTTTCTAGTGGAAAAATTATATGCTATTGATGAAATGTGCATAATAAATACAAATAAACTGGTAACGTAGTTTATTATCACTATAAAGTATTATGTAAGTTATTACTGCACATAAATGTGCTTTACTTTTATAAGATTGACCTAGTTGGTTTGTTTCCACTATTATCACTAGTATCACCACAAACATCTGAGTAATGTGTTAGGCTGGAACATTACTGATAGATGGCTATAATGTCACTAGGCAGTAGAGATTTTTCAGCTTCATTATAATCTTGTGAGATCACTGTTTTGTAGGTAATCTGCTGTTAACCAAAAGGTTGTTATGAAGAACCTAATTGTATAGATAAAATAAATAGAATCAATATAGCCGGTATTTCTCTCCTAATTACTATAATCATAGAGATGATGAACAAATCTAGTTTTATAGCTTACGTAGAAATAAGGCATGAGATCTATCTTGAAAACCTATTACAAAACTCCCTATGCTCCACCTGTGTATCTCCCCCACCCAACCTCTGACTAAACTTTTCACTGTTTTTATAGTTTTACCTTTTCTAGAAGGTTATATCATCGAAATCATATAATTTACAGACTTTTGACTGTTTTCTTTAACATGAAATATGCATTCATCTCCTCCCCTCTTATTTTGCCTGGACAGGTTAATTTTTTAAATCCCTCATTCATATGCTATTATATGACATAGAAAAATTTGTTTATCCATTCACCTAATAAAATATATCTTGTTTGCCTCCATGTTTTGGTGGTTATGAATACAGCCTCACGTGCAATAAACATTCATATGCAAGTTTTTGTATTCTATTTCTTTGTTCTTAAGCACTAGTATATAAACAAATTGGAAGCTAGCATTGAATTGCTGATGTTTGGTTAATTCAAAAATTAATGTGAATGTTACTTTCTTTGCATTAGTATTATTATTATTGCTTAATATTTCGATGCAGCAATTCTCTGATTTCTTTTCTGAATGTATTTATGTTCGTTCATTCTTTACGAGGTTTTTGTTTCTACTCCTTATCTTTAACATTGTTATTGTTATTAAATTTTAAGCCTCTTTAATTTTGTGAAGGCAAAAATGGAAACCTAATAAACACATGTATATGTAAAAATAAATAAAATAAAATAAAATAAAAAACTTAAATGCAAACTATATAAATAATTTTTAGAGAACTTTTTTACTGTCAATTTTGTAGAATGATATATTTTGCTGATCTTGATATACCAATACACTACAGTCAGATTTCCAGTTCTTGATATGATCAAAAAATTACACTGCAACAGTATCTTTGGACCAGCTTCTAGATTGCATGAAGAAAAGCTAGGACAAATATTCATTGAATTTGTGCAACATACCAAGACTTATGTAATAAGAACAACTGATCTATAAAGTCTTTGATAAGGAAATTAAAGTCATAAAGTAATAAAGCAATGCTAATTAGCTCTAGTTTTAAAGAAACAATCCAAATTCAAACTACTTTTATTACAAACATCACTGCAAAAAATAAAAACTTGATTTAATTCAGAGTTTTAAATGCCCACTAACCGTAAACCATATGAATCACTATGCCGATTATTACCTATAATGGATCAAGTCATATTTAGTACATTGCATTAAATTTAATGCGTTGCACTGATGCTTCTTATTTGATTTTGTTTTATTTTACTCAATCTTATATTTTTAGAATAATGTTAGCTGGCCTACTGGAATAACAGAATGTGATGACAGAACAAAGCCAAGGAAATAGTTGGGATAATGATGACTGAGAATTTTCCAAAATTAAATAGCAGACATCAAGTAAAGATCCAAGAAACTCAGAAAAAAAGTAATAGAAATATGAAAAATCTGCATGTAGATATACGGTATTCAAACTGCAGAAAACCAAAGACATATCTTGAAAAAAAGAGACTAAACATTTTACCTATAAAGATAAAAATAACAGTGGGTTGCTCATCAGATACCTGTGTTTCAATTGAAAAACAGGCATTCACATCACCACGAACATATGAGTAACGTGTTAGGCTACAACATTATTTATAGATGCTTATAATGTCACTAGGCAATAGAGATTTCTCTGATTTTCCTTATCCGGTAAAACTATTCGATAGTGTAGAAAAAATAAAGGCCGCCTCAGGCAAACAAAAACTGAGAATGTTCATGGCCAGTAGATGTGCCTTGCAAAAAAAGGTAAAAGAAGTTCTACAGGGAGAAGAAACATTTCACAGAATAGAGACTGGGCCTATATAAAACTGGAAGACTATCATACAAGGGGTAAATGAGGGAAAATAAAATGTTTTATCTTGTTTACTCTTAACTGATCTGAAAGAAAATATTTTAAGAACAGCAACAATGTACTGAGTGAATATAGGTAGCATAAATATGAGTGAAATGAGTGGTGCAACGTTTAAGGAATGGCAGAAATCAGAATTGCTTTTGTCTTAGCGTTTTCAGTCTTGTGTTACAAAATACCCCAAACGAGGTGGCTAATAATCAATAGAAATTTATTTTTCATGGTTTTCACAAGAAAGGGAATGAGAGATTCCGTGGCTGGAAAGAGCCTGCTTCCTGGCTCATACAGAGAGGTCTATAAGTTGTGGCCATATAGGGCAAAAGAGAAAATGAGCTCTCTCGGGCTATTTTATAAAGACACTATTCCTATTTTGAGGGCTTTGCCCTTATTACCTAATCGTTTCCCAATAGTGCCTTCTCCAGATATTCTTACTGTGGAAATTAGATTTCAACACTTCAGTTTGGGGGGGAACACAAAACACCTCATTATAAGGTATCCATACTATACAGGGTATCCAAAAAGTTCACTTGTGCAATTGTGTTATTTGAGTGATTTGAAGTCTTATTTAAAAGTGCACTGACATTAGTTTAAAAATGTATATTGTAAACTCTAGGGAAATCACTAATTCTTTTAAAAGGTATAATTGGGATGCTATTAGGGGTGATAAAGCAGAAAAGTTGAAAAAGTGTGTGGGAGGAGGCAAGGCATAAATTATATGAACAGAAAATAGTTACAAACATGGCAGAACTGAGTCCAAGTAATATGCAACATCAAAATACACTAATTAAAACACAGCTGTTGGAAGAGTGACTAAAAACATCAGATCCAACATCTAGTTAACAACTTTTCTTTTTATTTAATAAAACTGAACATCATTTCACATCTAATTCCTAAAGTTAGTGGTGGATATATTTTTGTCTTATATTATTGAATTTTATATTTTAAAAAACCATGATTACATGCAACTAATCTTTGATGTTTAAAAGGCAGCATATTTGTACCACTGATTTCTTCCTTCTGTCTATGTGCCCAGATCTCGCATTAAAAAGCCCCTTCCCTATTGAGATCCAGGACATTTATGGAACTCAGGAAAATATAAATATATTCATTTTAAGGTTAAAAAAAAAAGCTTAGCTCTAAAACCTACTGAGTATCTTTTTTTTATCTGTTATTCCATTCTGATATTTATCAAATTTGGTGACACTCATATGAGAAAAACTACATAAATTTTGAGGGACTATTATTCGCTATTAGTACACAGAATTCTACAATTTGTGCTTAGACTTTATTTCATAAGAATTGTATGTTATTTTTACCATTTTTAACACCAATTCACAGTTCTGGATTAAATAAGACCCAATTTATTTGTTAAAGAAAGCACTTATTTATCAAAGATTATGCACATATTTCTACATATTATGCACATGTAGAAATCCAGTCATATGCTCCTATCTGTTTTTTTTATGATTAAGTAAATGCATGTAATATATGATGGATGACTAAAAGTGATCTTAGAAAACAACGATAAGGGATGGTCAGTGGAAGAGAGATATGTTGGCAAATCTGAAAGAGATTAATGCAAACCCAACTATTTTGAAACCTAGCTATTCTGTCCTGAATCACAATGTGAATGTCATCAGGATGAATTAATCTTGTGTAACAGAAATAGTATGGAAATCATGGTGTTTTGTATTTGTAAGAAACAATAACAAAGAATAGTATATAATTTCTCTGTAGTTGAAAGAAATGTTAATAACACTCTAAATCTACATGGACATGAAGATGTCTACTCCATACATTTAAATAACACTCAGATTATTGTCTCCCAGAAATAATACCCTGTTTCCCCGAAAATAAGACATCCTCCGAAAATAAGACCTACTTACAGGAAAGATAAGGTGTCCCCTGAAAATAAGACCTAGTGCATCTTTGGGAGCACACCTTAAAATAAGACACTGTCTTATTTTCGGGGAAACAGGGTAATTGAGTCAATGGAATACCATATAGGATCTGAGCTGAATGTTTATCTTCTTCTGAAATTAATATATTGGACTTAAACACAAAGGTGAAGATGTTAAGAGGTAGAGTCCCTTGTCCATAATGAAATGGGATTTCTTGTTCTTTTCTTATTAATAAGTCTGAGTTCTCTGTGGATTCTTGTTATCAAACCTTTGTCAGAAACATAACCTGCAAATATCCTCTCCCATTCTGAGGGCTGTCTGCCTGCTTTTCTTACTGTGTTCTTGGCTGTGTAGAAGCTTTTTAGGCCCAGGATGAAGGAGGAAAGTGGGGGATGGGAAGGAGGGGGCAGAAAAGATGGAGGAGGGTGAATGGTGGGATCATACCTATGGTGCATATTACATGGGTATGTGTCAGATCTATTAAGTATAGAGTATAAATGTCTTAACGCAATAATTAAGTAAATGGGGTGAGGGATATATTAACCAGTACGATGTAAGCAGTCCAAATTGTATATAAAATCAGCACATTGTACCCCATAAATGCATTAATGTATACGTGGTCTACCTCTTTATGATTAAATTTAAATTAAAATTAAAATTAAAAAAAAAAAAGAGGTAGAGTCTTTGGGGGAGTGATTAAGTCAAGAGGGCTCCACCCAAGCAAATGGAATTAATGCCATTATAAAGGAGGCTTCAGAGAGACACCTGGAATTTCTATTTCTTCTGCTAGCAGAGGACATAGAATTCTTCTCTTCCCGGTTTTCCATGTGAAATCACAGCAAGAAGCTGCTTTATGAGGAGCAGACCTCATTAGACACCAAGTCTGTTGTCATTTTGGTCTTGAACTTCCTAGTCTCAAAAACTGTGAAAAATAAGTTTCTGTTCTTTATAAATTACCAGTAGAAGGTGTTTTGTTAATAGCAGAAGGAATAGAGTAGGACGTCATGCGATAGGATTATGGAATGCAATCCGTCATCATAGGCAAAAGCTGGTGATGAACTGGCTAAAAAAATGAATATGTCTAACTCAGTGTGATAAAACAAGAAGGGGATACTCATCGATGGAGAACAGAACCTGGCCTGGATGTGTCTGACAGTGTCAAAACCTCTCAGTTCATGTTTTACTCCTATGGGTGTCCCTAGGCCCTGTAAAGTAAATTCATTTGCTTAAGTACTAGGAAGCCATTTGTTTAGGAAGAACCCACTCCTATGCCAAGAAATCTACGTAAGTTTCTTCACTGACTCTCCTTTCGAGCAATGAGACCTATCTAGAAAGGAAAATGCTTTTGTTGAAATTGCATATAGCAACCTGTCATTTATAGGAGTTGTTCGTTCCCCAGCATCCATATTAATGCAGAGGTAAAACGCCCAGGTGAAAAAGCGAATCAAAAATAAAAAAAGAGAAATGCTCCCAAATTTGTTTCTCCATGAACTGGGACAAAATTATTTAAACACTTATACACGACCCTACAACGTCTAAATATAGGTAAGAAATTTTCACAAACTATAGATATTTACTATCATATTTTCTTTTTCATTTAGAAAAGCTTTGTACAAATGAGTCAAACACGTCCACCAGAGAAGCCACATGTAAGATGATAATTACTTCTTTCATTCAGTCCACATCGCTGACTGAGCGGGAGAAATCAGAAAGCCCATTCTGTCTATTGAATTTTATGGTCATAATTTTCTGAATTTCACTTAACTTGTAATTTAAATTATAAGATTGGTAAATATTTAATGGGAGATATGAAAAACATTTTTCTTATTTTTGCAGTGATTTCCTATAAACAAATTAATAGTTTTCTACATGTGGATATAAAATTCACTTATATCTGTGCTATTTTACATTTTATTTGTATACATCATAACTTGAGAAAGATATAGTAGAAACAACACTTTGATTTATCTACTGTCTTAATAAATTCCAAAAGGTAAGTTAGAATGCAGAAAAAAATCATAAAACACTTGTGAATTTGAATGTTATATTCAAAATGAGACCATATTGATTCACCCTTGCCCCTTGCTAGTCTAATACTTAGAGCAGCAAGTTAAAGTTATCACAGCTATAAGGGATAATCGTCATGTTCCTCAGGGACTGTGACAACTTTTAATTATTAGAAGAAAAGCAAATTATTTCTCAGAAATAAAAACATTATGTACGTTAAGAGCTGTATGTAATTTTTGGATTAAAAATTCAGTACAGTTCAATAAGTATTTTGATTTAAAAAATAAAAACAAACAAAGAATTCTAAGCTACATTTTTCCTGATATAGGCATGCTGCCGAAACATTAACAATCTGACCTAAAATATATATTTATCTTTATTTCTTTTCAGAAAAAAATGAATTACATTTGTTGGAAATAATGCTTTGAAGGTATGAGTTTAATTTTCATTCTTCCAGGGTATCTATTTCTTCAACCATTATAAGTAGGAATTGGTTTTTTAAATGCAATAATAGAAACACTTATTTTTAAATGCTATCTGGAATTAAATACTTAAATATATATCATGTATATGTATATATTCTTTATATATAAAACCTATTCAACATATTCATATAAAATATACATATTTGTATATAAATTATAAATATTGTTCAGAGGGCTTAAAGTATTTTAGGAATATCACATTTTGTTATGGGAATGAGATTATTTTTCAATGACATCAAAGCCAATATTAAAATGCATAATTGGCTAGTCAGATTTCTAATAGGTGCTAGGTAAAAATTACTTATTTGTGTTCATTGAATGCACAATATCTTACTATGTATTTTGAGTCTATACAATAAATGGAGTTATGTGCCTTGTAACAAATTTAACTCATATATATATAGAAAATAATATATGAATACAATGTTAAATAATTATTTTATTTATTAAATATTTTTGAGCAAAAATTATATTAAGTGCTGTAGGAATAAGAAAATGGAACAACTTTTATTTTACTCTTTGTAGAAGGGTAATGTAGAAAGCAAAAATAATCAAGACAGAATCAAATAAAGTTTATATATATGTATTTACACACGGTAGGGAGCCAACCCCCACACAAAGCGTGAGTGTCCCCAGTGCTTGGCAGTGAGGAAGGAATGGGGAAATTAAAGACAATAGAAATAGAGTAGAATTTATAGAGTGGGCCTGGGAGGCCTATGCAAGAGACATCTATGTCCCTGAACTCTGCATCCACTCAGTTTTTATTACTTCTCTTGATCAACAAATGAGTGTTTCCAACAACAATATACGCCATCCTTGAGGTTTCTCATGCCTTAATTCTTCATTACCCACCTGATTAACCTTTAGCTATTTTCATTACTTTTACTTCTTAAAATACTTATTAATCACTAACAGGATTAAAGAAAACAAAGGAAAAAGGAACATGGCCTGTGGAGATAATAGAAGTCACCAAGATAATACTCTGATGTTCCCGTGGGGAAGATTAGTTGACGCCCTACCCTTATCAGGAGCTGGGAAGAAAAAAAAAAAAAAACGATTCCTCTTATTTCACACCCACAAGAACTAGTTGTTCTTGCCCAATGAGTCAGCTGCACGTACTGTCCTAGTTAATCGTAAAATGGCTTCCCAAGCCCATTCAGGCCCAGTCAAACCCTTATGGACCTTTTTCCTGGGGTCCTTTCTGGCTTCAGCCAGGCCCTTGTAAATCTTTCTCCTGAAGCCCTCCCTGATGTCAGGGAGGCCTTTACAGGCCTTTTTCCTGAGGTCCTTTGATGTTCCTGCCAAGCTGGCTCATGAAGCCTCCAACCATGATCACAAATATTTTCATACAATCATGTCACTATTATGTCAATCTAACTCTATCCCCATAATCCTAACTTTCCTAACGTTCACCCACACACATGCATATGTATTGGAGAGCATTTAAAAATTAAAGAACATTTTTATCAGGTAAATTAGAAATATTTTGATGAAATTACATTTAATTTGAAATTAGAAAGGGTAAAAAGTGTGTGCATTTGTGTACTAGTATAACAGATTACTACAGATTAATATATAAAGAATGGAAATTTATTTCTTACAGTTCTGGAAACTGGGACGTCTAAGACCAAGGTGCCAGCATCAGGTCAGGCATTCTCTCTGGATTCTGACATGGTGGACCAAAGAAGGAGCAAAGGAGGAACCAACTCACTTGTCCAAGCCCCTTTATAAAATCACCTAATCCCATTCACCCAATTACCTCCTAAAGGGTTAATTACCTCTTAAAGGCACCAACTCTTAATACAATCACATTGGCAACACCAAAGTCTTGGAGGTGACATGTTCAAACCTCCACAGTATGTATTTCACACTAAAGGTATCAAATATCAAATAATTTGAAGTGCACATGGAAAATAAAATGAATGACATCTTCAAAAAATATTAATTAATCATTCATTCATTCATTCATTTACTGATTCACTCATTAAAGGGATATCGAGGAAATTTTATAAGTATTCTGTTCTAAGCCTCATCATAGTAGGTTGGAAATTTCCAGTAGATAAAATGGGCAACAAGAACAACCTAATATGAACTCAAGGCAATTTACTTCAACTACCAGGATAAGGGATGCTGTGTTATTACAAGTCATGCTATTCTGAACAGCAATGTAAGGAAGTGTAAGAGATAAAATAATGTAGATAATACACCGTATTTATTACCTTGACTCAGAGTCAATCCAAAAAGTAATGCTCTATAAGAGTTTAGGAAGTTTCTAGAGCAGGTGATTTCAAAGAAATCATTTTATAACTCAGATTCTTCCACTTTTTGATTGGAATCCCCCTGTACCTAAGGGTGATTAGGAATGTACTTAAGCATTCCTCCAAGGTGGGGCATTATAGATCAATGAAAAGCAGGCAACAGATTGCTGTTCCTCTCGTTTGAATAAGATAGAGAATATAATGCCAGAACCCACTCTGGGCCAGGGAGAATCTGGTGCAAGACTTTGTTTTGCATAAACATGGAAAGCTTTTTCTATGTGTTGTATTTGAAGTGAGTTGTTATATTGTCCAGTTAGCACAAAAGGGGATGGTTTCTGTGAAAATGAGCCCAACACACTGGAAGAGAAGATAATGAATATGGAGAAGCTGTTGGGTACTTAGCTAGATATGAATAGAATGGATGATAGATGTAGTTAGGCTGTTTGGGGTTATTTGGGGTCAGACTGAGCTGACCTATTTTAGGAATGAGGCTGACTAAGACCTTGCAATTGGGTTGTTAGCAAGACCTCTTTGCAGGTGGATTGTTTTAAGAATAGAGTTAAGTCCCTGGGAGACTTTGAAGAAGCAGCTGATGCTCCTCAAAATCGTGTATCAAACCCCAAACTTGGCTTTCTGTGGAGCCTGCAGTCACTAGGACAAGGCCCAGCTTGCTGTGCAAGTCATTAATAAACTTCCTTTTACTTGCTAAAGCTCTACTTGCTCAATTCTATTATTTAGCAACTACCTCAAGCCACTGAGCTTTTCTCACACAGCTGAAACTTAATTACTTCACCTTTACCTGAAATCTGACTACCCATGGACTTGTATTAGTCAACTTTTTTCCTATTTATATTATTTCACCCCCAAAAGTCTTAATAGGTCATTTAGGTATAGGCCTCACAAGACTATTCAGAATCAGAAGAATAGTTTCCAAGGAAATGTTAACAAAATTATTTTGGTACAAGATAAATAAAATAAATGCATCTGGAGGAATCTACATTTAACCAATAAGTACAGAGAGAAAAAATGGCTTGTGAAGGAGCACTGATAGAAGAAAGGGAAAAAGTAATTTCCTTGCAATTTATATAGCCACGCACCACATAATAATATTTTGGTCAAGGATGGGACTGCATATAAGACAGTGCTTCCATAAGATTATAATGAAACTGGAAACTTCCTGTCACCTGTTGACATCACAGCCTTCATAATGTTGTGGCCCAATGGTTTACTCATGCATCTGTGGTGACACTGCAAATAAATCTACTTCTCTGGAGGTCATGTAAAATTATAGCACATACACTTATGTACAGCACATAATACTTGCTAATTATAATAAACTATAATAGTAATAAAAAAACATTATTTTGCTAAACCTTCTATACTTTCTGTTCACCTTTTTGCATTTAAAATTTTTTATAATTTTGATTTCTTTTTGTTAATTATACCACAATAAATAGCTATGTCATTTAAGTATAGTGACCCTATTTTATCCTCTTACTGCTTATATCTTTCTTATATATAGGGAAAATCCAACTTTTATAAGAACTGTTTAATGACCTGAAAAAGGAGTATTGTGATAGGGTGGTAGACAAAATTCTCAGCTGGAATTCATGACCTTTGGTCCCATTGTTATACTGATGCTTATATTTCATTCCATGGCAAAAGGAATTTTGTTATTAACTGTTATTAATCAGTTGCTGTAACACAGAGAGATTATCCAAATGTGCCTAACCTAATCAAATGAACTCTGCAAAAGCAGAGTTTTCTCTGGTTTGCTGCAGGAGAAGTAATAATGATTTGAGAAAAATTCAGTGCATCAGTGCCGTGTTTGAAGATGGAAGGAGCCACAGACAAGGACCAGAGAGCATCCTCTAGCTTGTGCAATGCCCAGTGGAGCAGCAGCAGGAAACAGGGCTCCAGTACTGCAAGAAGTATCTGAATTCCTCCAATAACCTAAATGAGCTTAAAGGCGGCTTCCCCCCGCCCCCCCCCCCAGAGCTTCCAGATCACAACACAGCCTTGCCCACATCTTGAATTTGGCCTTGTGAGTTCCTACATAAAGAACCTAGTAGAGTCTGCCTGGACTTCGAATCTGCAAAAACTATTAGATTATATATAGTACTCCAGACTTTTTCTGTAAATAAAAACCTATCATCAGTAACTATATGTTTGAGTTTTTGTTGAATAATTTGTGCGATTTCTTATGAAAATATTCTTTCTTTCCTTCCTTCCTTTCCTCCCTCTCTTTTCTTTCTTTCTTTCTTTCTTTCTTTCTTTCTTTCTTTCTTTCTTTCTTTCTTTCTTTCTTTCTTTCTTTCTTTCTTTCTTTCTTTCTTTCTTTCTTTCCTTCCTTCCTTCCTTCCTTCCTTCCTTCCTTCCTTCCTTCCTTCCTTCCTTCCTTCCTTCCTTCCTTCCTTCCTTCCTTCCTTTTTCTTTCTTTCTCTTTTTTTGTTTAATTGTAGGATGAAAAAGAATCATGTGACAAACAGGAGGTTTAAAGAGGTTTCACAAGCATATTTCTTCTTTTCTTTAATTTTCCTTCTTTATATCTCCCATTTCATATTAAAATGTAACATTAAGTTACTTATGCCTATTTCTTTTCTCCCTTACATTCTGTTCTTCTAATCATATAATTTTGTCCTATTTTGCTAGAATTGATACCTAAGTTTCATTTAACTTTGAATCACAATTTTCACTTTATCATCCTATATTTTCTTTGCTTTGTTCCTTGATTTTTTTCTTATACCTCATCTCAATCACTAAAATTAACTTTGTTGACCAGTGCTAACTAATCTTTTTTCAATTCAATGTAAACTAGTTCAAAAATAGGAGTTTTTGGTTATCAAATACTTTTCCATACCAATAACCTCTATGGTAATATATAATCAAATATTTTATTGACTTTAGTTTATTCTTCAATTATGTTTTTTCAGTAAAGAATTGTTTAAATACATGTATTTCTTCTTAAGTTTCCTTATTTAATATTAATATACTGCTTTTTAAATTTATATTTGACTACCTTTGTTTCTTATTATATACTGAGAATAACAAAAGTAAATGATTTTTATGAATGGATTTGGGAAACTTTCAAAAGAGCTAATTTAAATAGTGTTTTCGATTGTATACGGATGCTTCTCAAGAAGAACTAGATGACATATCTAGTCAAGATTTGACTTTGACTTGAGAAATAATCTAGCTGGCTACACAGAAAATAATAGATAGCCTAAAATTTTATAGGCCTCTCACCTACATTGACGTGTAGGAAAGAAGCAGAAAGAAAATTATCAAAATATAAAAGTTGATCTAAATTATTGCTTGTTAGTTAGAAATGTTCAACATTATTTTTTCTGAAGTTATCGTATGAATTCATGGAAGCTTGAGACCCAGAACTTTTCTACATGTATGAAAAAATGTTATTTATTATGCATTTTTAAAAAGAGGTATAGAAATATTCTGATTTTCTGCCTTTTCATTCAATTTGGTAAATGACATTTTTCAAGGTTTTTTCAATTTTATTTAAATTGTCAAATAAATATCTTTCATCTCATGAATTTCAATTCTGTAAGATGAGTAGTTATACGTGTGTTTTCTTTTATTTATCATTTCTGGGCTTACGTGGATCTTTCCTCTTTCTCTTCTTTCTCCTTCTGAATTTTGCAGAACCCTATAACCTTTGTAGAGGGAAAGACACTCCCACCTAAGGCCAATTGCAGTTCCAAGGCAGAGTTTCTCTGCCATAGATTAGTTGATTCGGATGCAAGAACACTAAGAAAGCCCATTTTGAAGTCACGGAGAAAAAGGTTTTGTCTGGATCCAGTGACAGTAGTTTAAAATCTTCATTACAGGAAACAGAGAAAGGAATGAAAACTTAGACTTCCTTAATAAATGATATGCCTAGGATTGAATGAGGCTGGACCAAGGCACTCAGATCACCCTTTGCACTGCTATGTCAAGCTTGATACCAAGTCTTAAGCAGCAGCTATCTCACTATGGGAAAGAAAAAGAACAAAGAACCCTTCTATGTGGTACAGGCATGTAAGATGCCGAAAGCTGATGGGAACAGGAACACTAAGCAAAATCTGGAAGCACCCTGGCACCTACCCTACATCCAGCCAATATCAGTCCTTCCTACAACAATTTAAAGACAGTGGTAGACTAAAAGTAATGATTCACATGTCAGCTGGATCCCTAACTAGAGCAGATGGTCCATCACACAAACTGCATGAAAGAGATTTGCTCATTTGTTGGGAAAAATACTATTTTCATTTGACATGCCGTCTGAGTCCTATCATTACCACTTTAAAAGTAATATACCATTTTCTATAAGTATTTTTAAGATAGTCTCTTTGTCATTAGTTTTCCAATAAGAACTATATGGTTCTCTATGTATTTATCCTACTTTATTATAGTACTTGCTGAGGCTGTGACTTAAAAGTTTTCCATCACTTTTTAAAACTTTTTTACCTATTTAAATGTGTTTTTGCCAATTATATCTCTTATCTTCTAATGGAATTCTAGTTACTAATTAATTCTAGGTAATTCTAAACATATGTTACTGCATCTAAATTGCTATTAGTTCTATTTTTTCATGTCTTAATTTTGGTTATTATTTTTTGTTTAGAATCTCCATATGTTTCTTTATTGAAGCATAAGTGTTTAAAGACTGAATTTTATGTACCCATAATAATTAAAAATGAAAAAAAATACTAGTATTTCTATCTGGAATTAATTGTATGGTCAATATTTTCTTTCTTTAATTTTTCAGTCAAACTCTTATTTTATATATATCACATTTTTATTTTGCATATGTATATATATTTAATTTTCATTATCATCCTCTACAGAAGAGTAATTTTGTTTTTTGGAGAGTGATCTGAGGGATATTGCATATTACATCATGCAGTACTTAAGCTGGTTTGAGGTTGGCTACAATGAAAAGATAATCTAATCTCCATCCACATTTCTAAAATATTGGGTTTTCACATCAAGGATGTTTAAAGGGGGCCTTCCTCTTTGATTAGTACTGAACCATATTTTGGGACCCCTTAGAACTATAAAACTATCAGCATTTCTACTTAGCTTCTAGGCCTATCAATAGTAATTAAAAATGAGAAAATCTTTAAGGGGAGAAATGATAGATAGTAGTTTTCTCAATACTATGAAGTACCCTTTTCTTAGCATGTTAACCCTGTAATCTTAAATACATTGGCATGTTTTTGATAGTTCGCTATATATCTTTATGCATTTTTCTTTAGAGGAGAGTTGAATCCAGCATCAGTTTATAACTGTTAAGAGAAAAGAGACAGACAATAACAAAACAACAAAAGAAATATAAATTTTCTTTTTTTTTTTTTTTTTTATTGTTGGGGATTCATTGAGGGTACAATAAGCCAGTTACACTGATTGCAATTGTTAGGTAAAGTCCCTCTTGCAATCATGTCTTGCCCCCATAAAGTGTGACACACACTAAGGCCCCACCCCCCTCCCTCCGTCCCTCTTTCTGTCCCCCCCATAACCATAATTGTCATTAATTGTCCTCATATCAAAATTGAGTACATAGGATTCATGCTTCTCCATTCTTGTGATGCTTTACTAAGAATAATGTCTTCCACGTCCATCCAGGTTAATACGAAGGATGTAAAGTCCCCATTTTTTTTAATGGCTGAATAGTATTCCATGGTATACATATACCACAGCTTGTTAATCCATTCCTGGGTTGGTGGGCATTTAGGCTGTTTCCACATTTTGGCGAGTGTAAATTGAGCTGCAATAAACAGTCTAGTACAAGTGTCCTTATGATAAAAGGATTTTTTTCCTTCTGGGTAGATGCCCAGTAATGGGATTGCAGGATCAAATGGGAGGTCTAGGTTGAGTGCTTTGAGGTTTCTCCATACTTCCTTCCAGAAAGGTTGTACTAGTTTGCAGTCCCACCAGCAGTGTAAAAGTGTTCCCTTCTCTCCACATCCACGCCAGCATCTGCAGTTTTGAGATTTTGTGATGTGGGCCATTCTCACTGGGGTTAGATGGTATCTCAGGGTGGTTTTGATTTGCATTTCTCTAATATATAGAGATGATGAACATTTTTTCATATGTTTGTTAGCCATTCGTCTGTCATCTTTAGAGAAAGTTCTATTCATGTCTCTTGCCCATTGATATAAGGGATTGCTGGCTTTTTTCATGTGGATTAATTTGAGTTCTCTATAGATCCTAGTTATCAAGCTTTTGTCTGATTGAAAATATGCAAATATCCTTTCCCATTGTGTAGGTTGTCTCTTTGCTTTGGTTATTGTCTCCTTAGCTGTACAGAAGCTTTTCAGTTTAATGAAGTCCCATTTGTTTATTTTTGTTGTTGTTGCAATTGCCATGGCAGTCTTCTTCATGAAGTCTTCCCCCAGGCCAATATATTCCAGTGTTTTTCCTATGCTTTCTTTGAGGATTTTTATTGTTTCATGCCTTAAATTTAAGTCCTTTATCCATCCTGAATCAATTTTTGTGAGTGGGGAAAGGTGTGGGTCCAGTTTCAGTCTTTTACATGTAGACATCCAGTTCTCCCAACACCATTTATTGAACAGGGAGTCTTTCCCCCAAGGTATGTTCTTGTTTTGTTTATCAAAGATTAGGTGGTTGTAAGATGTCAGTTTCATTTCTTGGTGTTCAATTCGATTCCAAGTGTCTATGTCTCTGTTTTTGTGCCAGTACCATGCTGTCTTGACCACTATGGCTTTGTAGTACAGACTAAAATCTGGTATGCTGATGCCCCCAGCTTTATTTTTGTTACTAAGAACTGCCTTAGCTATACGGGGTTTTTTCCGGTTCCATACAAAACACAGAATCATTTTTTCCAAATCTTGAAAGTACGATGTAGGTACTTTGATACGAATGGCATTGAATAGGTAGATTGCTTTGGGAAGTATAGACATTTTAACAATGTTGATTCTTCCCATCCATGAGCATGGTATGTTCTTCCATTTGTTAATATCCTCTGCTATTTCCTTTCTGAGGATTTCATAGTTTTCTTTATAGAGGTCCTTCACCTCCTTCGTTAGGTATATTCCTAGGTATTTCATTTTCTTTGACACTATGGTGAAGGGAGTTGTGTCCTTAATTAGCTTCTCATCTTGACTGTTATTGGTGTATACAAAGGCTACTGACTTGTGGACATTGATTTTATATCCTGAAACATTACTGTATTTTTTGATGACTTCTAGGAGTCTTGTGGTTGAGTCTTTGGGGTTCTCTAAGTATAAGATCATGTCATCAGCAAAGAGGGAGAGTTTGACCTCCTCTGCTCCCATTTGGATTCCCTTTATTTCCTTGTCTTGCCTAATTGTATTGGCTAGAACTTCTAGCACTATGTTGAATAGTAAAGGTGACAGAGAACAACCTTGTCTGGTTCCAGTTCTAAGAGGAAAAGCTTTCAGTTTTACTCCATTCAGTAAAATATTGGCTGTGGGTTTGTCATAGATAGCTTCAATCAGTTTTAGAAATGTGCCACCTATGCCTATACTCTTCAGTGTTGTAATTAGAAAAGGATGCTGGATTTTATCAAATGCTTTTTCTGCATCTATTGAGAGGATCATGTGATCTTTATTTTTGCCTCTGTTAATACGGTGGGTAACGTTTATAGACTTGCATATGTTAAACCAGCCTTGCATCCCTGGGATGAAGCCTACTTGATCATGATGAATGACTTTTTTGATGATAAGCTGTAATCTATTGGCTAGGATTTTGTTGAGAATTTTTCCGTCTATGTTCATGAGTGAGATTGGTCTGAAATTCTCCTTTTTGTTTGGGTCTTTTCCTGGTTTTGGTATCAGGGTGATGTTTGCTTCATAGAATGTGTTGGGGAAGATTCCTTCTTCCTCAGTTTTTTGGAATAATTTCTGCAGTACAGGAATAAGCTCTTCCTTGAAGGTTTGATAGAATTCTGGAGTGAAGCCATCTGGACCAGGGCATTTTTTAGTTGGAAGCTTTTTTATTGTTTCTTTGATCTCAGTGCTTGAAATTGGTCTGTTCAGGAACTCTATTTCTTCCTGGCTAAGTCCAGGTAGAGGGTGCGATGCCAAATATTGATCCATTTCTTTCACATTGTCAAATTTCTGGGCATAGAGTTTCTGGTAGTATTCAGAGATGATCTCTTGTATCTCTGTGGGATCAGTTGTTATTTCCCCTTCATCGTTTCTGATTGAGGTTACTAGAGATTTTACTTTTCTATTTCTAGTTAGTCTGGCCAATGGTTTATCTATTTTATTTATTTTTTCAAAAAACCAACTCCTTGTTTCATTAATTTTCTGAATGATTCTTTTGTTTTCCATTTCATTGATCTCTGATTTGATTTTGGATATTTCTTTTCTTCTACTGAGTTTAGGCTTAGATTGTTCTTCTTTTTCCAATTCCATAAGATCTCTTGTGAGATTGTTGATGTGCTCTCTTTCTGTTTTTCGAATATAGGCATCTAAAGCGATGAATTTTCCTCTCAAAACTGCTTTTGCAGTATCCCACAGGTTTTGGTAGCTTGTGTCTTCATTGTTGTTCTGCTCAAGGAAGTTAATGATTTCCTGTTTTATTTCTTCCTTCACCCATCTGTTATTCAACAGAAGATTGTTTAATTTCCATGCCTTTGGGTGGGGTTGAGCATTTTTGTTAGAGTTGAGTTCCACCTTTAGTGCCTTATGGTCTGAAAAGTTACAAGGTAAAATTTCAATTCTTTTGATTCTGTTGATATTTGTTTTGTGTCCCAGGATATGATCAATTTTGGAGAATGTTCCATGAGGTGATGAGAAGAATATATATTATTTGTCTTTGGGGTGGAGTGTTCTATATGCGTCTATCAAGCATAGTTGTTCTAGGGTCTCATTTAAATCTCTTATATCTTTGTTTAATTTCTGTTTAGAGGATCTGTCCATCTCTGTAAGAGGTGTGTTAAAGTCCCCTGTTATGATGGTATTATCAGATATCATATTGCTCAGACTGAGTAAGGTCTGTTTCAAGAATCTGGGAGCATTTAAATTGGGTGCATAAATATTTAGCATTGAAATGTCTTCTTGTTGTATTTTTCCCTTGACCAATATAAAGTGACCATCTTTGTCTTTTTTGACTTTAGTTGCTTTAAATCCACATGTATCTGAAAATAAGATTGCAACTCCTCTTTTCTTCTGAATTCCATTTGCCTGAAAAATTGTCTTCCAACCCTTGACTCGGAGCTTTAATTTGTCTTTTGAAGCCAGGTGTGTTTCTTGCAAACAGTAAATGGATGGCTTGTGTTTTTTAATCCAGTCAGCCAATCTATGTCTCTTCAGTGGGGAATTCAAGCCATTAACATTTATTGAGATAATTGATAATTGTGGTAGTATTCTATTTGTCTTATTTGGTGAGAGTCCATTGCTTAGTTTTATCTTGTGCATCAGTGTGGAGGTTAAGTTCTGTCCTTTGATTTCTGAGTTCTTACTTTGCTGCTGATCCATTGTGGTGGTCAGTGTGCAGAACAGGTTAAGTATTTCCTGTAGAGCTGGTCTTGTTGTGGCGAATTTCCTCAATGTTTGTATATCCGTAAATGATTTGATTTCTCCGTCAATTTTTAAGCTTAGCTTAGCAGGGTACAGAATTCTGGGCTGAAAATTGTTCTGTTTAAGTAGATTAAAGGTAGATGACCATTGGTCTTCTTGCTTGGAAAGTTTCCTTAGAGAAGTCTGCGGTCACTCTGATGGATTTGCCCCTGTAGGTCAACTGGCACTTACTCCTGGCAGCTTGCAGAATCTTTTCTTTTGTCTTGACTTTGGACAGGTTCATCACAATGTGTCTTGGAGAAGCTCGGTTAGAGTTGAGGCGACCTGGGGTCCGATATCCCTCTGAAAGCAGTGTGTCAGAATCTTTGGTGATGTTTGGGAAATTTTCCTTTATAATATTCTCTAGTATGGCTTCCATTCCTCTGGGGCATTCTTCTTCCCCTTCTGGAATTCCTATAACTCGTATGTTGGAACGCTTCATAAAGTCCCATAATTCTGACAGTGAACGTTCTGCTTTCTCTCTTCTTTTTTACCTCTTTTACTGTCTGAGTTATCTCAAGAACTTTGTCTTCTACCTCTGAAATTCTTTCTTCTGCATGGTCTAACCTGTTGCTGATACTTTCCATTGCATCTTTAAGTTCCCTAATTGACTGTTTCAGTTCCTTCAGGTCTGCTATATCCTTTTTATATTCTTCATATCGTTCATCTCTTATTTGGTTCTGTTTTTGGGTTTCCTTTTGGTTATTTTCCACTTTATTAGCAATTTCCTTCATTGTTTCCATCATTTCTTTCATTGTTTTCAACATGTGTATTCTAAATTCCCTTTCTGTCATTCCTAATATTTCTTTACAGGTGGAATCATCTGCAGTAGCTACCTCATGGTCCCTTGGCGTTGTTGTTCTGGACTGGTTCTTCATGTTGCCTGGAGTTTTCTGCTGATTCTTCCTCATGAGTGATTTCTTTTATCTGTTTCCTTGCCCTAATTTTCCTTTCACTTCCTCTTGCTCTTTAAGTTCTTGTGCCTGTGGACTAAGGGTTACAGGACCAGAAGGGTGAGAAGGTTGAAGAGCAAAAAAGGGATGAAAGAAAGGAGCACCGAGTGAGAAGGAAAAAAAGAAAGATAGAGAAAGGAGAGGGGGTGGGTATAAGGAATATTGACAAAAAGAAGAGAGGCACAGAAAGAGGGAGACAGAGCAATATAGGTGTACATTAGGGTACTTTGACACAACCTTAAAAAACCCCACCTTCTGGGGGTGCCCAGTTGGGTGGTTCCCTTGAGGTCAGCGGCTCTTTGCTAACCTGATCAGACACAGTATCCCACCTCCACCAAGTAGAGAGGACAGACAAAAATGCTATAAATCAAACCAAAACAAGCAAACAGAAAACTTTACGGGGATAAAATTGGGTAGAAACACTAGCAAAAATGAAGTTCTAGTTATTAAAAAAGGCAGCAATGGGAAATTATAATTAAACTAGAAAAATTGAGAAAGAAAAAGGGATCTGTATGGAAAAGATTGAAATTAAAAAACAAAAGAACATCAACAACGTCAAAATAAACAAAAAAAAAAAACAAACAAACAAAAAAAAAGGAAAAAAAACACAACCAAAAACAAAGCAGTTTGTATATGTTATTGAATATTGTCTGGGCAACACGTGGTCTTCTGCGGTATGAGATGTTAATCACAGTTCTGATACGACTGAAGGCTGCTGATTTCTCAAACCCCAGCAGGTAGACACCCTAAATCTCTCTTTAGCCCACTTAAAAGGCACTTTGAACTTGTAAACTTGCTGAGCAGAAGCTTTCCCAGCTTTCTCGCTGGAATCATGGCTGAAGTGGCTATCCACTTATCCAGTGTGCCAAAACCGGTCTCACTCTGCCCCTGAGGGTTAGGGCTGCAAGGCGGCTCAGACCCCACCCTTAGGCTACTTGGTTGCTGGGTTACCAGCTCCCGCCCGTTTCTAGCTCTGACCCTGAGGGCGGACCTTGCCGGGGCAGATAACTGACAATGGTGCCATGTGACCCACCGCCAAACACTGTTAGCTCCGTCTGGCTCAGCGGCTCAGACTGGGGCCCTAGACAACCGCCAAAGTTATCCGCACTCCCGCTCAGGCCTTCCCCAAGGCAGTTCAACTCAGTGCCAAGTCCAAGGACATCAAAACAGTTCACAGGTAAGGCCTTTCTGGTTTGCAGTCTCACTGCTACTGAACTTACAGTTGTGGGCGGGTTTAGATGGATTGAACACACGCGACCACTTGCCGGTTTTCCACTGTTTTAGTCCTCCTCTTGGGGTCCAGAAGGCTCTCGCTGGCTCCCTCTATCCTCATAGGAGTGATGATAGGCAGTTCCCACCAGCCAGAGATGCCTGGAGTCCTATCTCCCCAGACTCACGGTGCCCAGATGCAAGGAAGCTGTTACTCAGCCGCCATCTTGCTCCGCCTCCTCCAGAAATATAAATTTTCTTAAAAGAATTTAGAATTGAAATTACATAAATTATCAAAGTGGTGAGAAATGTGTAATGAAAATGAAAGAAATACATTAATAAAGTAAATGTATTATTAGATATCAAATGAAGATATCAATACTTTAAGAAACTAGCATTTATTTCCTTAAATACTAGTTAAATTTCTAAATTAGAATAATTACCACAGAGGAAAACTTAAATAGTGTTAAACTAATAGAGAAAACCATTCTATAATCAAGAAACTTAAGAAATGAAGGGAGCTAGCAATGAAATTAGTAAATGCAAAATTTGATATAAATTGGTAAACTAAATGTAACAATAATTATAATAAAAGTAAAAGGGTTAAAATTACTAATGAATGACTCAGAAATAGTAAAAGAGCCAAAATATGTTTTTGACATAAGGTATACCTTAAAAGAAAAATATATATGTACATACATATATACACACAGAACTTTGAAATTAAAATTAATTTAGAACACTAGGCCTATACAAACTAAAAAAATACAAAGTTATTATATTTATAAAAATATGTACCCTGAAAAATATTTATCCTTAAAAGTTAAAATTTTAGAAGTGAAACATTTAAATAAGGACATTGCTAATGGAGTAACAGAGGAAATCTAATAAAAATGTATACATAGAAGGTGATAAACAAAAATGTTTAAAATAACAACAAAGAATATTAATATAACCCAAAGTTAGTCCTTTGAGAAAACATGCAAGATTGATAAACTCACAGGAGTTTACCTTAATCAAGGTAAAGACTGTAATACATAAAGCTAAAAATCAAAAAAGTATTAAAAACACAAAAATTATAACAAATTTGACTATGATATAACTAGGAGAAGAACTAAGAACTATAAAACCAAATTAAAGAAATATTTGAAATTAAGAATAAGGAAGATAGTTGGTCGGGCACAATGGCTCATGTCTGTAATACTAGTACTCTGGAAGGCTGAGTTGGGTGGGCTGCTTCAGCTGAGGAGTTCAAGACCAGCCTGAGCAAAAGAGAGACCCCTGTCTCTAAAAATAGAAAAACCAGCCAATGTTGTGGCACACACCTGTAGTCACAGCTACTCAGGAGGCCGAGGCAAGACGATCACTTGAACCACAGAGTTAGAGGTTGCTGTGAGCTATGACACCACAGCACTCTACCTGGGCAACAAACTGAGACTCTCCCTCAAACAAAACATTTAAAAATAAATTAAAAAAAAAAAAAGAATAAAGAAGAGGTTATCAAGGAAAACATTCACAGGAATTTAAATTTTTTTACGTATCAGTCTATTAAAGATCACTCCTTCAAATAATTTCTGATTATCAGAATTATAGTTAAGAATCATTTAATTCTTAGTTATTCTACTCCAGAATATATACAACTTGTACAGATTGGATTGGTAACTGACCTCATGAAACAGAAGTATTATTTATATAACAGAAACCCTTGAGAAATTGGATTTGGGGACGGGCGGGAGATGGGACTCATAAAATGTAAAAAAACAAAAACAAAACAAGAACAGAAAATATAATAGAACTAAATAGATAAAATGAAAATAGGATTGTATACAAAACATTTAAAATGAGTATGAGTATGTTCACTTTTTGTTATATCTTATTAGAATAAAGAATTTGAATTTATGCTCAGGGCCCATAGCTCAGTGGTTAGGGCACCAGCCACATGTACCGGGGCTGGTGGGCTTGAACTCAGCACAGGCCTGCTAAACAACAATGACAACAACAACACAACAACAAAAATAGCTGGGTGTTGTGGCAGGCACCTGTAGTCCCAGCTACTTGGAAGCCTGAGGCAAGAGAATCACATAAGCCTGAGAGTTTGAGGTTGCTGTGAGCTGTGGCTCCAAGGCACTCTACCAAAGGTGACATAGTGGGACTCTCTGGAAAAAAAAAAAACAAAGGAAAAAATAATTTTAATTTACATATGGAATATACTGGATATTCTGGTTGGAAAAGCTAAATTTTCCTTTACTTTTGGGAATTTGATTAAGGCAGTACTAAGAGAATGATCAAGACCTTTATACTCTGGATCAATTCCAAGAGGGCTAGAAAATTGGTTAAAACCAACCAATAAAAAAAAAACAACTTGATACGATTGACAATTTCCTGGGTCATACAAGTATTTACTCATATTACTAACTAAGAATACATATCTGATGTCACAGTTGTTAGGTTTTTCAAAAACAAAGGAGTATCTTGGAAAAATGCATGTAAGAATTTGAATGTTACCTTTCCTCTTTTTTTGTTTTTAATCTTGCTGCCGAGTGCAGACTGTGCTGTTTCACCTTTTATTACAAAGACTCATTGAATGAAATATCTTTGATTGCTTGGCATAGATGAAAAATTTGTATTTAAATGAAGACAGAAGACTTTGGGTCGGAATTGATATGATTATGCCACAACTGATGAGTCATAACTGACATGGTCTAGTGCTCAGGAAACAAATCAGATGCGAATGAAAGGGAAGCAATCAGCACCTGAGAGATGTGGGCAGGCAGGCTGGGGCACACTGACGTGTGGCCTAGGAGGGGTACTTAGCAGAAAGCTCGTTTCTAATGGTGAAGATCCTTAAAAAAAAAAGTGGTTGCTCAGCTGTCATTGGGAAGAAAACTTACTATTAGTATAAAACTTAAACGAAAATTGAGCCTCGCTGGGCATTTGAAAATATACTAGTCTGTGATACAGGGTAAAAAACAAATCTAATGGATCAGTCAACAGTTTGGGAGCTTTAAAACTCAGATTTTGTTTCATGTCCATAAAATTCATATGCAATTTAAAATTGCACACAAACTTTATGGACCCTCTCTATATAATGTTGAAGTAATAAATACAATTATGAATTGTCTTGTATCATATATTTTAAATAATTCAAAGTGGACACGATTTTCCTTCTTCATTACTGAAGTTCATCTACAATCTTGTCTCATAATCTCCTTCCCTGATAATTTAACACATGGTTATCACAAAACACTAGTAATCCTATCAATTCTGTTTGCACTATCCTAAGACACTCTCTGAGAAAGTCTGTTTTTTTCCTTTTGTATTTTCATTTGTGTGACTAAGTAAGGAAGCTTACCCACTGCAGCTGAAGAAATATGGAATGATGGTAAAAAGTGCACATGAGAACAGCTTAGGCAGGAGGGGAGGCTTGAGATATTTATCATGTACACATCTGGGGTTTGTTTTCCCTTAAAGCAAAGCTATTACTATTAGTTAGAAATTGTGTTGGCTGGGTGGTGCCTGTGGCTCAAGGAGTAGGGCGCCAGTTCCATATGCTGGAGGTGGCGGGTTCAAACCCAGCCCTGGCCAAAAACCAAAAGAAAAAAGAAATTGTGTTGGCTTAAATCAATTTTTGAAAGCAAAATAAAATTAGTGGATTAAAAAAATTAGCTCCTCCACTTCCATCCCTCCATCAAGATTTCAGGAGTATTAGTACCAAGGTGAGCAAAGATGTAGTCAAGCTCTAAGACTTTTGGAATCTTCTCACTCCAGTATTCTTTCAGCAGGCATAGGGAAGCTTTTCATGTAGGAAGGCTGTATTAATTAGCAATAATCAAATCTGGCCACACTCAGGAAAATTCAATTAAATATACTTAAAAATTTACATTATTTTGTAAGACTCTAACTACTCAGTATTTAATAATGTTGAAAAATTATTAGCTGGGAGTACTGGTGGCGGCCGTAGTTTCAGCCTCTCAGAAGCCTAAGGCAGGAGGGTCTCTTGAGCCCAGAAGTTTGAGGTTTCTGTGAGTTAGGCTGAGGCCATAAACTCTAGCCCGGGAAACAGAGTGAGACATCATCCCCAAAAATAAACAAAAAGAAAGAAGGGAAGGAAGGAAGGAAGGAAGGAAGGAAGGAAGGAAGGAAGGAAGGAAGGAAGGAAGGAAGTTATTTGTTAATTTTAAAGTTCTCTAACCTTTTAGTCACTTTGTTGTGTCTAATTTTTGTTGCAAAGCATTTGACTGGTTGAACATGGAGGTCAGCAGTTTCAGTTGATTCTCTAGGTGGGAATCAGTCACTTATGAATTTAGGGCATCTGGATTTGGGTTAGGTAGGAGCATCTATTAATAGTTTTAAAGCAATAAGTAGCTGAAAAGCAAGTAAGCATTTATTACTCATGTAGTTGAAGGTACGGGTATCTGACTGCACTTTATACCTCAACCAGATCTTTGTTAGTACAAACAATGACTTTAAAATGTCATCTCCTGAAAGCCACTCAACCAATTCCATCTGTAGGTCCTTAGATGCCTTGGTGACATCAACTAGGTAAGGCTGAGATGCTCATTTGAGTATGGTGTCATGATCCTCAAAGTCAGTAAACCTTTCATTGTATTCTCCAATTAATAGGTCTATGACAATTGGGTATTCTAAAAATAATTCACATATATCATCCTTGTCATCAATGACCTTTGTTAACTGGGGAAAATATTCATTCAAAATTTTCCTTTTGCCAAAAAAGCATTTTGAAAAAAATATATCATTTTTTGAAATGCTTGGAGTTTTTTGCCATAAATTATATTAAGTCTCAGAATTAAGTTCGTGAACTTGTCCTAGACATGCTATATACTTCATTCCTGAATATCACTATGGTCTCCTTTGAAGCACTCCCCTTTGGAAGCTATGCACTGATGCCAGTGCCTAGTCCATCCTTCAAAACAATTTTGGAACTCTTTCTGAACATCTATCAGAGCTGTCATCATATTACCCTTGATGTCCTGATTGTCATCAAAATGCCTTCCTTTCAACACTTCATCTTCCTTTACCTTCGAGTAAAGAAAAAAAATTATTGGTGCCAGATCAGGTGAGTAGGGAAGGTGTTCCAACACAGTTATTTGTTTACTGGCTAAAAATTCCCTCACAGATGGTGCTGTGTGAGCTTGTGCATCATTGTGATGTAAGAGCCATGAGTTTTAAGCCAAGATTTTCAGTTCAGATTTTCCTGTTTCTGTATTGATGTTTACTTACTCAGCTATGCTTCTTACAGTCAGCCAATGATTTTGATGTATAATTTGACAAATATTTGCAATGTTTTCATTGCAAAACTACTTGTAATGGACTTCCCTGATGATGTCTTTTCATCAGTGACACTTTCCTTCCCCTCAGAAAAAATGTTTAATTCATCTGTACATTGCCATTTTCTTCCAAAACACACAACAACAATAATGAATACCATTCAGCAAGACACTGCCACACATCAACACATATGCAGCTGTGAAACACTCATATAGCAAGGTCATGGAAACCTTATCAAATTGTTCGTACAGTGCTGCCTACATAAGCTCATGCTGGCAAGTTCACAAACTTAATTGTCAAACCCATATAGGCTTTGTTTTACCTTGCAAAGAAATACTCAAGTCATTTTTTATTTGACATGATATCACACAAATGTTGCATTCTGACAGAAATCTTCTTTCAATAACTCACATTGCTGATTCTGTTCTTCACAAAATTTAACTATCTGTTCTTGCACAGATAAAATTTGTGAGCTAATATCTATCCTTGCAATAGCCAACACACATGGCAAATTTGTGAGCTAATATCTATCCTTGCAATAGCCAACACACATGGCAAATCCACACTGAATAGCTCATCTTTTAACTTCAGCATCCATTGAAATTGATGAGTCTATGTTGCACTTGCAGGAATATAGTTCACAATAGTTATAACTTGTTGTGAAGTGTCACTTAAAAGAGCTCTAGCACAGAGATTTTACTGATACAAGATATAATAAAAAGAAATGAGAGCACCTGGATCTGTTAATTTTTTTTTATCTGTCCAGTAAACACTTCATGTTTTCTTGTTATGGAAAGTACACTGTCTGTACATACACTCACTAAATTTATCAAATTCAGTCCAACTTCATGACATTTACCTTGAAAGTTGTTGAAGATAATCTATTCCCCATGATCTGTTTGCAAGAGTGCCCAAAGTGACTAACTCTTCACAGTAAAGATAATCTTCTGTTATGACCGGAATGAAGTACAAAACCTGAGCCCAGTCAGTAGTATAAGATGATTCATCCAAGGTGATTGAATAATACATATTTCCTTTTGAAGTATCACATCAAGTTGTTCTGCTAAGTTGAAAGCTAATTCATGTGCCAGTCAGTTATGGTTCTCCTTGAAAGAGGCAGTTGTTTGTACTTTGAAATATTGCTAGGATCTAAGCATCCTACAACTTTGAATGGCACTCTTTCACAATTTCTGCATTGCTACATGGCTTCCCCCTTTCTCCTGAGTATTTAAGCTACTTTATAAGTTGCTTCTGTGGCTTTCTTCCCAGGTCTTATTGCTCCTTCAAAGAATTGCTTTTGCTTTTGCTTTTCATTGTTTAATTTTTGCAATGAAGTCTTTCATGCCTGTATGTATAGGATGAAATATTTTTGGTCCTTAAGATTGTAAGGATTTCTTTATTGTTGGTACTGAAGTATCACAAAGCAAGCAAATAATCTTATCTTTAGCAGAAACAAGATAATGTTGCAATTCCCAATCCTCATTTAAAAATCCATTTTCTTCCTTCAGTGTTCTCCTCTGACGTGATGAGCTGTTAAGCAGTCAGATTTATAAACTACTGTCAAGCTGTGGAGCTGTGCATCTATTCATAAATTTCACTTTGAACAGAAACATAGTGAACGATTGTCAAAAGCTAATAACTGGCATATTTCATCCCCATAAACTCATGCCAACCAGCCACATGTGGTAGTTGTACCAGTTAGATAGAGGGAGTTAGGACTAAGCCATGAGCCATGGCAGCAGTCAATTTAGCACTTATGTCAGTGTTTTTCAACCTTTTTTTTTTTTATCTCATAGCACACTTGAACCTACCATTAAACTTTTGAGGCTCATGTAAATTATATGGATGAACAAAAGAGTTGAAAAAAGAATATATTTACTGGGCTTCGAAAATAATTTAATTAATGATCTGTAAACATTTTCACGGCACATTTAAGATTCTCTCACTGCACACAGTTGAAATCACTGACTTCTTCCTCACTAATGTTCAAATTGTGTTGGTCCATCTGCGAGGATTAGTCATTGAAACTTATTTCATTCCCTATCATTTTGGGTTTTATTTTTTGTTTTTGTTTTTTTTTGTTTGTTTGTTTTTTGGGGGTTTTTTTGATGCAGAGACTCCCTCTGTTGTCTTGGGTAGGGTATGTAGTGTCATAGCTCACAGCAACTTCAAACTCTTGGGCTCAAGCGATCCTTTTGCCTCAGCTTCCTAAGCAGCTGGGACTACAAGTGCCTGCCATGAGGCCTGGCTTGTTTTTTCTACATTTAGTAGAGATGGAGTCTAACCCTTGTTCAGGCTGGTCTTAAACTCCTGAGCACAGCAATCCACCTACCTGCCTTGGCCTCTCAGAGTGCGAGGCTTACAGACATGAGTCACCATTACCAGCCACTTTACTGATTTAAATATATTCATTTTAAAAATAAAATAAAAATATAAATAACAAAAATAAAGGATTTTTCTGTAAAATTTGGATTCAGTCAAAAGGCTGCACTTAAGGACCCAGAAGGCTAAATGTGGCCTTAAGGCTGCAAGGTCTCCATCCTTATCTTAAAGTCCTGCTCAGGCTTCCTGGTCACAAAACTGTTCTTACTTCATTTGACATTGCATCTATAGCCTAGGAAATAAGAAAACTGAAGGCTAAGGACAAACGATGCTAGATGATGCGATTCCTTAAAAGCTTCTGCAGATGCACCACCTAGTACCTTCCATTTACTATTTATTCATTTGCCATAAATTCATTAAATGACTTCTTCCAATTTACTAGGACAGTGAGAAGTATAGTTTTTTTCAACATTTTCATATTCCCACAAATACAGTCAGACTTTTGTTAATAGGTAGAAAAAAATGATTGAAGAGGCTGATGATATTTATCATAATCATTATCACGATAAATATGAATCTGCATGAAGTTTTTTGATACCCAGGGAACTCTTTTTGCATTGAAGTGAGGAAGAGTTTGATTTGATTGCTCTGTCAGGGGACATGTGACAGTAACTGGAAAAACTTTGGGTTGTCAAAAATGTGCATGCAATGCTAATGGCATCTAGCATAGAGACTGAGAAGGAAGCTAAATATTCTGTAATACAGAGGGTTGGTCTCAACAACTGGGAATTATTGTCCTAAAATGAAAGCCTGTCCTAGTCCACCTGGCACTGGGATAAGACCTCTGAAGGAAATGTTAAAAACACATGCAAAACGAGGAATCAACCAACCACAGAACCTAGATGTCTTCAAATAACTGAAGGATTGTTTCACTTGTCAAAAATTAAAAGAATTTACTCAGGATTGTTTCAGAAAGCAAACTTGAACCAATGTTTTAAATTTGTAATGTTGATATATTAAATGATTGAATCACTTGAAAGTTATAATTGTCCAGCATTTAAAGGTAGGTGCCTCCACAGAACTGAATGCAATAGGAGAAGACTATGGTGCCCCTTTGTGAGGAATTCTTTATAATGAAAAATTTCAAAATGAATGAGGATTTGTACTAAATCCAAACAAAGATTACCTCTAACCCATGGATGTAAACCAATTTTAGACAGAAAATGACTATTAGTGTGGATCTATAGAAGCCAGTAGTCCATACTCTAGATAATCTATATACCAAGAGAAACATGACTGAGAAATATGGTAAATACCTTCTGTTGGGTTCTCCTGTGAATGTCGGTGGAAGGTGAAAGAAGAGTGGTTCTTCATAATCCCTTTTGCAGAACTTTGCTAGTTTATTTTTCCAACTATGCACCAATACCATTCTCAATTAGCTGATAACAAGCATTATGTATTGAAAATTACATGAACCTATGACCCAGCAACAAGCATTTTTCTAGCCAGTGAATGATTTCTCTATACCTTTTTTTTCTCAATTTAAAAAAAAAAAACAGGATAACATTGAATTCAGACTGCAGGGGTACAGATTCTTATTAGCACTAAGAATGAAATTAGAAATTTAATAGAAAAACTAGGAATATTTCTACTGCATTTCCTCACTGTTTCCTTCCTCTGGACTTTTCCCTTTATATTATTTACTATTTCTCATTCACTTTGGTATAATGAGTCATTAAATAATATATAATAAAATATTCTTGAGAATACAAACACACAGCTTTCATGTATAAATGCAGGGTGTCCAGAAAGTTCGTGTGCAAATAAACTTTCTGGACACCCTGTATATTCATGTTATATATAAATCTGTATAATACTTGTGATACTCACAAAGCATTCATTTTACAGAAATATGTTAAAAATAAAGCCAAATATTTGGTACTTGAATGATTGAGATTAGTAAGGTTTATGCAATTAACAAAATAAATATATTTTTAAAGCTATTCTAACTTAATACTTTTAAAAACCACTCCTTTAAAAGAAGCAAATCATACCCACTGATTACATACATCTATTTCTTTCATGGTTTTACTTTCAGTAACACTTTCCATCAGAATTATATATTTTACAGCATGTCAGTTTTTTTATTGTTGTTGTTTTAATGCATTTAACATGGTAAACACTACTTACTTATTTTCTCTACATTCCTTTCTATTTGATGGATATGGGAGCAGTTAGATTAGACCTCTTTCCATTGAAACAGAAGGATAAGTTCTGGGGGAAGGCAGAGGAGAATAGACTGAGTTAGCAAAAATATACCTGGATGAACAAAAAATGTTTTTATTAAAATATAAGGTGGTCATATTCTTTACTGATCTATGACAACCCACCCTCAAGTACATCATGTTTTAACATAGAGCCATTTACTCTGGACAAAGTCACTTTCAGGAATGGTTTTATTACAATGAAAATGAATACATATACTGGCTCTAAAGTGCCACCATCACCCTTTATGAGAATGGGAACTAGATTAGCTGACATGCTTACTTCTCTCACTGGTTATGAGCCTTGTGTGTTTTGGGATATCTTCAACATTTTAATCTGGATGATGTTATTTTCAGAAACATCCTATAACAATTTTCATATAAACAAGGAGAAGATAAACACTGAACTTGCTTAATAAAAATTCAGTCATGAAAATGCATTTGAATATATTTGTTTAGCAGTCCTAACTTCTTCAGAAGTTGGCCAGAGGAATCTTTTGAGGTTTCACAATATGGTAAGCTTACAAAATCATAAATGCAAGGAAAAACAAAATGATAACAAAAATAAAGAGGTTAAAAATGATGGTAAGTATTTTTTTGTTTGGTTTCCTAATTAAAATTAAGTTCTATAATTATAAGAACACAAATATATCTGAATCCTTACACACAATGAATTTTAAGGCATAAGAGATTAGTGTGTCTAAGGGACATACAGAAAAAGACAATGTTCCTTAATTTCTCTCTTTTCCCCCTTTTTAGTGTGGTTAGTGTGAATATATGTATATTGGATGGATACCTTATTTTTGAAGCAATTCAATAATAGCAATTTATATATACCTGGTATTTTATATCATGCTCTAAAGTAAGCATTGTAATGATGGAAAGTGCATCGTGGAAAGGAAATTGGTAAATGTAACTAGCAAAAATTAGTTTTGTGGGATGTGTCATTTTAAATATTTTTCTGTAAAACAATCACTTGTTTAGACTAAATTTTTTAGAATATTTTTCTACTCTCAAAAGAAGCTAGTAGTATGACTCCTCAAAGGAAAAAAAATTAAAAACTAACAGAAATTAATGCTGAAGTTTTCTGTAAGAATTTTTCTCTTCACATCAAATATGAAGCTTACACAGACGCATTGTATTTGCAAAGAATTCTCTATCAGTAAAGTGTCAACATGATGGCTTTCTTCCCACTGTGGAGTCTCTCCATTACTTACGTCAGTTCGTAGAAATGATTATGCTTCCAGTAATAATAATGATTTGATCCATTTTTAAATTTTCATTCACTACATTGTCAAATGAATCTCTGTTAAATTTATAATATCAAAACTCTAGTGCAATAATGTTGGAGTTGCAATTGAGTCCTTCCCCCACAAAGCATGCCGCATACCCCTACATTGCATGTTTGCCCAAGTATTAATCCAAAATTGAAAAAAGAAAATCAATAGTACTTTAATAACAGAAAAAGATAAACTCTATGAGTCAATAGCTCACCATAAAATTTCAGGGGTATGTCTTTTGAAACTGAAATAAATAGCTCATCTAGTTAACAAAAAGGGGAGCAAGGTGGTAGGTATAAAATGGAGTCAGGAAAGTGGTAATTCTCAAGAAGATGCCAAAGTTTCAACTCCATGTTAGATGATCAAATTCATATTGAATCTGCATTAAAAGATGCTGTTATCACAGGATCCAGCACATGGTATCAGGGTTTTACAGAGAGAAATTTCCTTTCCTCTGTACATTCTATACCACCTAACCAGTGTGAAGAAACACTAGGGCAAAAAAGGCTAAGATGAACCTCAAATTATAAGGATAGTGAAGTAAGTTCCATGATGAGAGGCTCTAAGGCAGGTCATTGTATGAAATCTTTGTATTACTGCTGGACATTTCCACACTCAAGGTGTGAACAAATGGACTTTTGCATTTTGAGCCTTATATTCACTATGTCTTTGTCCTTTCTTTGACATTATTTCCCCAAATTGACCCACAGGATGCTCAGAATGGTCAGATTCACTACCAAAGGGATTGGGGACTAATGTTTAATGACAAATGTTTCACAGGTACACACAGTCTCTCACATTCTCTTGCCAAAGTAGCTGAGGTGAATGTAGGGATTCATGTAACCTAGATGTACAAAGGAGTGTATCCATTCAACCACGCTTATGAGAATAAATTTCGAAGTGTTGAGGATATGATAATATTAGTCTTTGCATTACTTGTCTAGTGAGCTAAAAATGCAGCTAGGATTCAGTTTTAAAGTATGGCATTTCTTTATCCAATTTAGTATAGTAATAATTTGTATTTTAGTTTAATTCTTTTGTATTTTATAATGCTATTTTAATAAAACATATCTATATATATGCATGAAAAAGGTTTGGTTAGTTATATGCTGTTGAATAGAAAATGCTGTGATGATGGATTTTTGCTATTACATAGAACACTGAACCCTTGAAATACGACTAGCACAGCTCAGAAAGTGAATTTATTTATTTTATTTTATCCTGTTTTACTTATTTTGGTTGATTTAAGTATAAATGTAAATAGCTATTTGTGTCTATTGGCTATCAGATTGGATAGCACGGCTCTAAAGCATCGAAAAGTGAAAATCCATAAAGAGTTGGAAATATAGTATTACCAAATATATTAAAAAAATGGGTAGCATTTTTATTTGATATTTAATAGAACCAGGTAACATTTGTTTTATCCATAACCATGTCCATATCTAGCAACCTCATTAATAGTGTTTCCTTAAAACTGAATGGAAACAGTAATCTAAATATATCTGATTAAAAATGAAACAAAAAAGTCATTGATTTCAGTTATATCAGGAAATCTGAGAATTAAGAGATTAAAAGTCGGTCTTGATTTTAAGAAACAAATTATTTAGTGAAGAGTGAAACAGACTAAAAGTCAATTGCAGTAAATGTCAATGAAATATCATGTACATATAGGAAAAGCAAAGAGCACTGGGAGACCAGAAGTACTTCATTGCATCATCAGATAAAAGAAATGGTTTCCCACAATTAATGGTATTTGTGGTTGGCTTTGAAAAATAAAGAGAATAAGAGAAATAAACAACATAACAAAAAGATCAAGAGGCACAACATAGCATATCTATAGAATCTTGCACCTAATAAGAGTGATGCTTAAAGCAATGCTACAAAGGCAATCTGACACCAGGATGCGAAGGACCACATTGTGTCTAGGAATTGGAAGCTCGCTCTGTGGATGCTGGAGTCCTCAAATGAAGCACAGCTACATGACTTGATCTATGTATTAAGAAGATTACCTATAGCTAGCTATGGTTAAGGATAATCAAAGGTAAGAAATTAGAGGCAGGGAAACCAGTGAAGAAGCTATTTCCTAGAGTCCAAATAACATAAATGCCTATATAAAATAATGCTTAAATCTTCAAGACTAGTAAAGGCTGTTCTGAGGGACATTGTAGAGTTGAGAGTTGCTTATTGAACATACTAAGTATGTTTGGGAAGGGTTCAAAGAGAGTTTACCCCATTTCATTTCAAGGCTTGGAATAAAGGGTGATGCTACTAAGAGAAAGTTTAGTTCTAGTTTACTTATCTCCTTATTTTGATATTTTTTGTTGCTTTCTTAAATTGAGAGGATTCTGGTATTTTTGTGACATCAGTGAAAAGAAGTAATGATCAAGGAGAATGAACATGAGTGAAATGAGATGTGTAATTCACAAGCTAGATTGTTAATAATAGTTATATTTTAAAGAAAAATATTGTGGAAGTAATATAAATTCAGTTTTAAATTTCACTAAAAACAAAGGTGTGTAAAGCCAAATTAACCTCACCCCTACCTTTCCCCCATCCAGCTTCCACTGCTGATAATTTGCAATGTTTACTCCTGCACTTTTCCTACACATATAAACATACATACATTTTAAAATGCTAATTGTTTCACTTCACTGTGTATTTATATGCAGAAACATATATAATGCATACATAATAGCTCTACTGAATTATGTACCTGCTAGTTGCATAATGCTACAGTCCTGGGTATAACATAATTTTGTTTACACACAAAGGACGGTTTTCATTCAATGAAACAATTTATCAGTTTATAATGTCAACATAAATAGATCTAGATAATTATTTTTAATGGGTTTTAGGGTATTTCACCAGCACGGATATATCACCATTTATTCTTTTTTGTAGCAGACATTAAATTGCTTAAGATGTGTTGATATTACAAAAGATGATAATTTAATAATTTGGTATCTTAATTTATTAAAGTTAAAACAAAAACATTGACTTAACATGTCTTACTGAGAAATATATCAGCTAGGCAAAATTCAAATATTATCATGAAAATAAAAATTCAGATATAATTTAATTTAATTTGGTTTCTAGTTGCACTTCTGAAAATATCAGAGATCATCATGGAAATGATAAAATCTAAAATGTTTTTGTTTTTTTTTTTTTTTTAATTTGGCTGGGGCTGGGTTTGAACCCACCACCTCCTGCATATGGGACCGGCGCCCTGCCCGCTGAGCCACAGGCGCCGCCCAAAACCTAAAATGTTTTAAAAGATTGAAAAATTTGCTCTGTAACACTCCACTGAATACATGATTTCATTTCTGATTATTTGAATATCAAGTTATATATGTGTGTGTGTATATATGTCTCTGTCTGCCCTCAATAGCTTCCATTTGACATTGACACACATACACGTGCATACACACTTTTGGTGCTTTTATGTTACATCATTTAAAATTGATATATTATGTTTGATGTTTGGTTCATGAAATAGACGCCCCATTACAACTCAGAGAAATGAATGAACAGAAATGAACACCATTTCACCTTGTGAATATCCAAAAACTGAATACCAAGTAGAAGTTTACTTCCTATTAACATTGTTTTTATATGACAAATGAAGACCTAGGATGTGGCTATTTTCAGAAAATCTAAAAACTAGAAATACATTTCATATTATTAAAAATTGCATAGAACTTTGTGCTTGTGCAAGTGGAATTCTTCTCTGGCAGAGAAACCAAAAAATGTTTGGTTTCTCTTCTTTCAGCTTAATTCTATTTTGTAATTATCACCCTCCATATAATATAATAATAACCAGTTCCTTTGAAAGTGGAAGGACAAAACTAAAATCAACTAATTATAAATACTTGGGGAGAGGTATCAATAAAATATATAAATCTGAGTCACTTTCTGCTAATACTCTGATCACATATGTCTCAAATCATAAAACATCAAAAATAAAGCAATTTTTCTCAAATTTGAGATCCCTAAAGGTTGGAGCAAAAATGAGGAAGTTATATTATTCTTGCATAGGGGCTAAAACTTAAAAAAGCTTGACTTGCCTACCTCATGTAGGTAGTCCATCTGCTTTAGTATACTGGTTATACATTTGCCTTCCTGAGAGACAAGACAAGCACTTTCCTCGTACACATGGCCTTGTCAACCAAAATGTCTTGCTATGCCAGAAACACAAATGTAATTTGGTCAGCCGTAGGGGTTCCCTATATCAGGTTTTCTCACTAACAATACCCTCCAGGAAGATTCTAATAAATGTCCCAATGCAACTTCACTGTTGTAATATTGATTTTAGGAGTTTCAGCACATAGTAACTTCAAATATCTTTTGCTTTTTGAATTGGAGTTCAGCAGGGTGGAAACCCATCAACATCCCAAGAGTTCTAGACTCTGTTTAGCTTTAAGCTACTGGCACAACTGGGGGGGGGAAATGCAATTTTCTCTTAAAATTTCAATTACACAGAATATGAAAGCTTTCTGTTAATTATGGCTGTCAGTGTATTGTACAGAGGTCTAACAGACGTGGCATGGCACGGAATGCCCATGATAAAAGAATCGGCCCAGTAAATTTTGGCATGCCATAGAGTGAAATATTAGACAACTTGAAGATGAAGAGAAAGAGAGGAGAAGGAGGAAAAAGAGAAAGAAAAATAGTATAGGCTTTTGGGAATAATCTTCAAAACATGGAAAAAGACAGAGGAAGAAGAGGAGGGAGACAGAACAGACAGAAAAAAGGGGAGAGAGAGCAGAGAGGGAAGAGAAGTACATGTCCACACACACACTCCATTTTGCCAATACAAAAGAAAAGATAATGCCCTATTCATACATGCATGTACACACAAAAAGTATGAGTGGTTAATATAAAAAACCGACAGCAGTCACTGCTGAGGAGAAAGCTGGTAGATGCCGCCAGAGTAAACCTTCCTAGTGGTAAACCATTTGCACTGTTTTTTGCTTTCTTGTTCATGTTTCTCTTTCCAATTAAAATTTAGATTTTTAATAAAAAAGGCAATACATGCCTTTAAAAATCTGGAAAGCATTTGCTTCCTTTTATCTTATAAATTAATAAGAGATAAAATAATCCACATAGAAGTGCTTTATGTTTCAATTTTGAGAAGTAGCGTATTAGCAGATGTAATACTAAGCTGTTATCATTTTACTCCCTTCTCTTCTAGGAGTAACTTTAAATAGTGATATTTTAAACTACTAACTAAGCCCTGTCATTAAAACTCATCTTCTCTTGATTTCTAAAACACTGAATTTTTCCTATACCTTATAACTCTCCTGACTAACTTTTGATTTAGTTTAACTTTATAATCGGCCAAAAATGGAAACAATTATTTATTAATAATTTATTTTCTCTGTTTCTCTTTTTATACACACACATACCCCCATACAACTGCATTCAAGGACACTTCTACAATCCTGTTGGAAAGATAATATTATTTTTATTTTTATTATTATTATTTTTTTAAAGACAGAGTGTCTCACTTTGTTGCCCTGGGTAGAGTGTGCAGCATCATAGCTTACAGCAAACTCAGACTCTTGCCTCAAGTGATCCTCTTGCCTCTCCAGATCTGGGACTACAGGCGCCGGTCACAACACCCAGCTACTTTTTTAGAGATGGGGTCTCCCTCTTGTTCAGGCTGGTCTCAAACGCCTCAGCTGAAGCAATCCACAGGCCTCAGCCTCCCAGAGTGCTAGGATTATAGGCATGAACCACCAGGCCCAGCCTAAGATAATACCATTCTTAACTTAGAAGAAAAATGAAGCTGACAATTTAAACAAATGATCATGATTACACAGTAAATCCTGAAGCTATAATACAAACGCAATTCAATCTGATTTTAGAAGCTGTGTTCTCTCATCATACCATGCTCTGTGTTCCCTTAATACTGTGGTTTCTCAACATTCATTGTCTTTCTTACTGTTATCATTTACGGTTTCTTTTTTACACATCTCATCCATTCTTAAGAGTTGAATGTCCTGGCCAGGTGCGGTGGCTCACACCCATAATGCTAGCATTGTGAAAGGCAGATGTGGAGGATCCCTTAGGCTCAGGAGTCTGAGATCAGTCTGGGCAAGAGCAAAATCCCCTCTCTACGAAAAATAGAAAAATTAGCTGGGCATAATGGTGGGCACCTGTAGCCCAGATACTCAGGAGGCTGAGGAGGGAGGATCGCTTGAACTCAGGAGTTTGAGGTTGCTGTGAGCTAGACTGATACCTCTATGCTCTGGGCAATGGACTGAGAGTCTGCCTTGAAATAAATACATAAACAAACAAACAAATAAATAAAATAAGAGTTGGCGGTCCACTTCCACAGTGATGACATACCACGTCTCTGGTCCAGGAATTTCCCATATGCTGTAGTGCCACGTTGACAAATACACTGATTCTCAATAGTCACACAAATGTCCAGCCAATTAAGTTCAAAATCATCACATCTTAACTAAAAATGTTTTGTTCAAATCATTATTTTCTTTCAACTATCCTATGCTGTCACCTATTGCACAAATCTGGCCAAAGTTCAAGCTAAAGTTTTCAAAATCATCGTTTCCTCCTCATTCTTCTCTGTAAAATTTAATCTGCTATTGAGTTCTTCCACTTATCACTTCAAACGCTTTCACATTTGTCTCTTCTTATCTTCTTTACTTTCAAGATGTTTATCCAAGGTCTTTATACCCTACACTTTGATTAATGAATGCTCTTCCAGTTGGCCTCCCCATGTCTAAATTTTGCCTCACATCCATGTATGTAAAAAGGTCAATATATCTAAAATAACCAGAAATTCATTAGAAATCATTCTAATACCCTAAGAAATAGCATCAATTTCTTCTACTCAATCAACCCCCGCAAGCTCTCACCAGTAAAAGTCAGAAATACATGAAATAAAGCTTTTATTATTGCTAGAAACCCAGAGTTGCTTTGAATTGACTGTTATTCCATACGGGAATGAACATATATGGATATTTCTAAACAAACAAAATGTTCAATCTAATCAATGTCCAATGAGGGGTGGACAGGGAGGGAGAAGAGAAGAGATAGATAGTATAGAGAATATAAATATAATTTATATATATTAATGTATATATTATTTGTGTATACATTTATATATAAATATTTATTTTTAAAATATATATACTTTTTTTTTTGTAACCAACATTTTCTAGGCTTTCCAGGGCATTATATAAACCACTACAGGAAGCTATATGGTTCCAATCAGAAATGGAAACACAAACCCAGTTTCTTCATATCCTCTATGCCATCTATCTCCTCTTTCTCTTTTCCCTCCCTGCCTACTCCTCATTGGACATTGACTACTTCTTTCCACACTGAGTTCCGCTTTTATCACAGGTAGGATCTGGGTTGATAAGCATACAGTAATATACTTCTGAATTATGTAGTTTAAATTCATTAATTTATCTTATACTTTATATCCTAGAATTACTATCTTGGCTTACGGTGTTCCTGGTCATTCTTACACTATCCTTCAAAGGTATTTCAAATTTGAAACTTCAGTCACTAGAAGAATGTTATGTAAAAGTAACGTGTTATTCTCCCATCATCCGACTCCCTGACTACAGTGGGCCCTACCTATCTGTAAGTTCTGTATCCATGATTTCAACGAACCACAAATGAAAAATACTTGAAGAGGAAAAACACAGTAATAAAAACAACACACACAAAAAAATACAAATAAGTAAACAATATAGTATAGGCTATCTACACAACATTTACATTATATTGGATATTATGAAGATAATCTAAAGATAATTAAAAATAGACAGAAGGATGTGGGCTGTATGCAAATACTACACCATTTCATATCAAGGACTAAACATAGTTGGTATTGAAGGGGTTCCTGGAAATAATTTCCCACAAATACCAAGGGAAGCTTATACTTCTGTATCCATCTGTTTTTTGTCCAGTTGAAAAACACCACTTCTTCCCTTTTGTCTGAGATCACATCCTACCCCACCATATTTTCTCTTTCATATATTCAAATGATAGACCATCGTAAGCAAAAAATAAGTATGCCTACATTCTCAATGTTTAAATCTCTTGTTTTTATGCCCTATCTCCTCTGAAATATTCTTTTTCTCCTTCCATAACTATTTGTATAGCCTATGACACTAAATATCATCTGTTCTACTAATTAAGACCACAGTTGTTCCTTTCCTACTCATTTACTTCAGCTAGTTTCTCCTTCTTCTCCCCTAAAACTCTTCTTTTGAAGAGCACCCATCTCTCTTTGATTTCCAAGTTCAGTTACCTATTTTCAGTTTTCATATAAAGTCTATTTATACTGGGCTTCCATTTTCTTTAAAAGGTCTTGCATTCTATGACACCATTCTTTCCAAATTCTTTCCTATGTTTTTATCAGTTTTTAGTTCTGGTTCTTTTCCCTCTTCCACACTCTCAAAGGCCAATGTTTCCCAAGCTTCTGTTTTGGGCTTTTTCTTTCTTTCTTTATAAGGATCCGAATGGCCCCTTTCTCCTGCAGTGTTCCATTATTACACATATGTTTCTGTAACCCATGAAATTGTTGCTATAGTTACCTACTAAGCAGTTCCAGAATTGTGCTTACTTACCTATTTCGTACTTCCAGAATTGTGTCCCAGATCCACATCCCATGTGATGTTTTTCTCAAACACCAGCTTCTTTACTTGATCTACTCTTTCTTCAGTATTAAGAATCTCAGCCCTAACTCTGATGGAAATCACTTAAATTTTTTTTCAAATTCTGGGACCCACTTTCAGAATTGTTGATTTAGTAGATCCTGGGTGCTACCTGGACATAGGGATTTTAAAAATATTCTAGTTATCTTGAGTATTCAGGCAACATTAAGAAGCACAAAAATGAGTTCTAATGGTTTCATGAGAAGCACCAGGTGAGAGCAATTTTTTAAAAATCATTTTAGACCTAAACACATTTCTATTGAATACAAATCACTGAGACTGGATCTTAGGTATTAATATTTTTTAAAGTTCCTTAGATGTTCCTTATGACTAAGCAAGCAGAGAACCACTGCGTCAGTGTTTTCAATCTCAGTGAATGGCACTGGTTTCCACATGTTGACTCACCCAGGCCTTGGAGTTCTTGTTGAACTCAGACTTCATTCCACATTCCTCTTGTTCTACATTAAAAACCATGTCCTGTGCATTCTACCTTTGTAAACTAACCCTTAATATAATATCTCCTTTTAAATATCTAAAAGCCATTTTGAGCTAAAGTTGACATTTTCAACCAAAACTGGCTTGCAAAGTCCAGAATATCATTTTGATGTCTCTCTTATTAAAAAATTAAGTACCACAGACAATAAATCAGTATTGCCAATGTGATTGAAGTTAATGTATTTGAACGATATAGATTTTTTAAAATATGGTGATATCTTCTTAGATTTTCTATGTCTTTCCCCTTCAGGAGAAAAACATTAGACATAATTTAAGATTATAGTACATTAAGTATACTTACGTAAAATGATGGGAGAAGAAATTTACAAAACTTTTGTTGAAAGAAAAAAATCTTGTAAATAGGCTTTATTTTATTTTTTTAATTTAGGGTTAACATATTGGTACTTACAATTAGGTTACATAGTTTGCGTTTGTAGGGTAAAGTCTGAGTTGTGTCTGAATCCTTCACCTACAATTTGGGTTACATACCCCCAGATTACGCCCATTAGGTGGAAGCCTTGCCACTCCCCTCAGCCCTTCCTCCCTCCCCTCTTATAGAGTTTGTTTCTTTCTCTTATGTGGGCCTATAGTTGTTCATCTACCAATTTCAAATTAGTATTGAGTAGATGGGATGCTTGCTTTTCTATTCTTGAGATACTTTAATAAGGAGAATGTTCTTCAATTCCATACAAGTAAATACAAAAGTTGTAAAGGCTTTATTTCTTTGCGAGAAAACACAAATGTTAAATGCTATTGAATTTCCAAAGGAAATTTGGCTCATAGTAAAAATAAAGAAGTAGCATAATTTGGGGAGTTAGTTTGACCTTCCTTGAACTTGAGATGTTTACATGCCTGTTAGCTGTCTTTTTTAAATATATTTTAAATTGTGAGCAGTAATGAAACTTGTATCACCCTCCTTGTTAATATTGGTTCACGTAGTTACTGAGTATTAATGGGAAAAAAAAATCCCCAAACTCTGTAAAACAATTTAAAGAGGTTTATGCTGAGCTGAGTGTGTGCAACTAATGGCCTAGCAAACATGTGTTCAAAAGTTTCTGAGAAAATGTGCCCAAAGTAGCCAGGTTACTGTCTGGCTTTAAACATTCATGAAGACAGGAATTACACATGAACTCATTAAATCAATACCTACAAAGTGGAATGTATACATTGATTTGGCCCTAAAAGACAGGACAACTTGAAATGGGGTGGGTGTGGGGGTGGGGAAATTATAGATTACATCTGCATTTAAAGACTCTTTGATTTGAATTTGGTTAAAGAAATGAAGCTTTGTCTAAAAGCTCAGAAAGTTAATCAGAGAAAACCACCGGACATTTAGGGAATCTCATGTGATCAGTTAAGTAATTTGATGGCCTTTAAGTATGGTTCGTCTTGCAGGGCCTCGGGCCTGTTATAATTTTGTATCTTATTGTGACAAAGAGGGACTACAAAAGGGAGGAGGTATAATGAGGCATGTCTAACGGCTTTTCTCCTCAGGGCCAGCAACTCAGCTTTAAGTATTTTCTGGGGTTCCTTGGACAAGAAGTCCATTCCATTGTTAAGGACTTAATATTATTTATTTATTTATTATTTATTTATTTTGAGACAGAGTCTCACTATGTGGCCCTCGGTAGAGTGCCATGGCATCACTGTTCACAGCAACCTCAAACTCTTGAGCTTAGGCCACTGTCTTGCCTCAGCCTCCCAAGTAGCTGGGACTACAGGCACCTGCCACAAGACTGAGCTATTTTTTTGTTGTAGTTGTCATTGTTGTTTAGCTAGCCCAGGCCGCGTTTGAACCCGCCAGCCTCAGTGCACGTAGCCGGCACCATAACCACTATGTTACAGGTGCTGAGCCAAGATTATTTTTTTAGTTCAAATGAATATGCCACCACTTTTGTTCTTTCAAAAAAAATTAAAATTATGCCAACATGGGTTTCCAACATGGGTTTTTACTACCTTTTATGTCTGAGTCACAATGAATTCAACCTGTTTTGTTAATACTATACTCATGAAATAGACCAGTCCCTGCAAGAAAAAAAAATTATTAATAAAAGAAATATCTGTGCATTTATCTAAAAATCAGAATCACTCACATCTAAGTTTATTTGGTGGCACTAACATATAATACTCCATTTGCTTTCTCCCATAAATATGTAAATAGGCAAAGGGAAAGTAAAAAATAAAAATATTCTTCCAGTCACACAAGTGGCTGAATAGGCCTAATCAATATTAACTTCACAGTTCCCCCATAATTCTGTATGTTTAGCTTTTAAAAATCTGTCTTTTAAATATGCTATTTTTCTTAATTTGAAGTTAATCAACTAAAATAGGTTCATTTCTTTCATTTCATCAATATCACAAAGTGACTGTCTGGGAGCCTGAGTTCTAATGAGGCAGCCATTCCAAACACGTACAGACAAAGCAGTGGTTTCCCTGGCAACGAGAGCCATGAAAAAGCTCTTAGAATAGTTATTCCCACCCTTACACATGAGTCCTTTTCATTTCAGTAAAGCTTCCTGTCAGAATGCATTCATCAGTGTAATTTACCAACAAAGTTGAGAGATTAAATCCCCCTCTCCCAAGAATGTAAAAATAAAAAAAAATAAAATAAAACCTACAATCAAAAATCAACAGCTATGCTGAAATTGTAGTTATGTTGTCAGATGACGCTTCAAAGGAAATAAAGGACATCATAAGATGCCTGAATGCAGTTAACATCACTTTGAACCTGAGATTAATTTTCATTTGCTTTTTATCAGAGAACACAGAAGGTAGATGCCTCAGTAGGAGGGGCAGGTGCAGTTAATCACGACCTCTAAAAGCATCCTGTATAAGCCCCAAATAGTATTTTATTAAATAGAAAAAGTTTATAAAAACTTTAATTACATATATATATATCAAATTAAGATTTATAGTATTCTTTATAAACATTCAACTTTTGTTAGTAATGTTTACCGAGAAAGGCAAATTCTGAAAACATGATTTCATCTTTTCAATGGATGGAATTATGTTAAAGACTTTCCAATGAGGTATTTGAACCTGCTTGTTATCTATGGATACAACAGAAAAAGGTACAAGGAACAGGCCCCACCTTGTGCACCATTCCAAACAAGGCAGGAGAAAACACATCTGAAATGTGTTTAGTTGAAAGAATTGCCTATAAATAAAACAATTGGAATACTTTATTTGGGCTTCTTGATGGAAATCAAATTCCTTGAGTTTAAAATACACCCAGTGAATGTAATATAAGACTACAATAACACGCTTTCAGCATTTCTCAAAACATTAGCACCCAGCAGATGCAGGGTTTATTGTTCCAAAGATTTACCTTGTTCTTGTCGCTGGGTGTGTAACTACCCCTGTTTCTCAGCCAGAATGCTATAGCAAAGGAGCTTTCCTGTTGCCCAGGGCTAGTTCTTTAAAACACTTTGAAAATTACTTTTATTATATTAGGTTGTGCTTTAATGCTGAAAAAATTCTCTCTTGCCTTCATTTTGAACCATGACACACTTAGCTTTCCAACAGCATAATGAGGTTGAAACCAACATTGCAAAATAACACATGGGTGCACAGCTACACACACACACACACACAACCATGTATGATTTCTTAAGAAAGAAGTAAAAACGTTTACATTGATAAAAAACAAAAAAGCAGGTATTTTAGTTTTTTTTTTTTTAACGTGAAGATGGAAAAAGAAACTCATTTCAGTTTATAACATTGCAGTGATTGCCCCAGACACAAAATGAATGAAGTCTCCTGTTGGATTATGTGGGTAGTATTTCTTCTCTTCCCTAGTGAGATAATTTGTTGCATACAGCTGTGGCAGGCAAACTCAAACATCTTCCCCAGAATAGTTTTGAAAAGTGGGTTCTCATTTTACTGTTTTTGAGGGAAATAAAAACACAAATTTCATTAAGATTCAAAAAAATGTGAAATGAAATATCAATGAAAGAAGTGACAATTTAGGATAAAAATCAATGAGACTTGTTCGGTGACTATTTACCAATTATTTAGCATTTGCATATTAAGCGCAGGCTTCAAGGAAACAATGTAGTTTATGTTTAAGTCTCCACTTTATCTCTTCCTGCTGCTTTATTTTTTCAACAGAGAAAATATACATATTAAAGAATATAGAGAACACATCTTTAAATATTCAAATGGGTATTCTAACCAATGTGTATGTAATTTATATTAGTTACCAAACCTGAAATACATTTTTTAAAAAATGCAAGAGTTTTTATGTGTTTATTACACCAATCTTATTATAAATGGACAGTCATTATTTTATGTTGACAAGAGAATGTTTAATTCAAATACTTGCATGAAATGGAGTACCGTGATACACAGTTCTCTACAATTAAACCTGCAGTGCAAAACCTCAGCTGACAATTACTTATAATCTCAGTTACAGTTTACTAGTTTAGGTATTCTCTTCACAGTTGAGAAATATAATGCAAATGAAAGTCGAGTGGCCTCTCTGCCTCCAACTACAACATAAAGTTGATCTTCCATGTCATGTTTCTTGAAAGAAACTCTAAAATAAGTTTGTTTCAAACCCACTATATAATTCTCTTTCCCTAATGGCTTGTTGTATCATTCCCCAGCAGAGATGACTAAAAAATAAATAAATAAATAAATAAATCCCTATTGCACTTAATCTAATTAGGGATTTTTGAAGAAAGGATGGTTACATAGTTCTCATTAAACTAAAAAACTGTACCATCTTACCATCTCCAGAGGTATAAGAAAAAAAAAAAAAAAAGATGATTCCTTTTAAAGCTCCAGAAATGAATGTAAGTGTTCATATTCTGGTACATTAACAGTTTGTTCCAGTACATTGATATTTTATGTGGAAGCCCTACTCTGCAATTAATATGCCTAATGCAAATTGAAAAACCCATAATCCATCCTTCTCTGTTGGAATGTAAGAGTATATTATTATTGAGAAGCTACAGGATACCAGAGCCATTTTTTAAACTTGAGTGCTCATTACCTTAAATCTGCATATAAAACAGTTTTGCATTCAGACGAGGTAATACATAACGGAATATATTGTGGTGCATATAAAAAAAAAAAAAGTGCTCCAAATAAAAACGACCTGTGGGCTTCCTTTGTAGAAGAAATTTATGCAGTTCCAGGCATTAGGGATTAATGATCGCTAACAGCAAAAGAGGAGGAATGAGCATTAAAACACTGTGCCTAACTTTCCTGACTACCCCAAGGCTAAAGGACAAACTGAATTGTCTAAATCTCCTTAAAGGTAAGGTCTAGGTATTTATCATTAAGCAAATATAGATTGTGGGGATTGCATCTGGTTCTATCACATTAGTATTCAGAATATTTCTTACAGCTTTAAAGGAGAAAAGACAACCTTAATAGAAGTAAGAGAGAGAAAGAAATCCTTTATTTCTAACAGCTCAGAGGATCTCTTTCCTTGTGGCTCGTTTCCAAAATTATGAGCACACTTGTTCACAGGACATATAATTCTGCTATTGTCTGCTGTGATTGACGAAATCTAAGATTTTAATGAAAGTTTTACTGTAACTATTTTAAAGGCCAGGTGAGTCACACACCACTAAGCAAAGAGATGAAAATACAATATGTTCTCAAAAATGGAAAGATCCCAGGGATACAAATTTATTTCCTTCTTGGATCTCACTTAAACCTGTTCAATTTATTTGATTCTTAACAATCCCACCAGTGATCAGGTCATTTTTTTTTTTTTTTTAACATTTTAACCTTTGCTTGGTTCCCTTTTACTTCTCTCTCTATGCATCACTTAGGACAGGTACTGTTGGCTACTGAAAGTTTTCTGTGTAATTATTTTATTTCACTTCCTAAGTGATAAAATTATTGAGGCAAGAAGCTATGGGATACCGTCTATTTCTTCCAAAACAAGTAAATATATGGATTCACATGATTCCCTCAATTCAATGCATTTTTTGTTGCAAAAAATAGTTTCATATTTGTCCATTTTAGAAAACACATTTTCTTTCCTGAGTTAAAAAAGAAAAAAAAATGAATTGTACACATTAAGACCCATATATCACAGGATAATCTTCGGGGTCAAGTGTGAATGTTTTCACCTGCTGCTATTATTATACAATAGATTAGGACAGAAATCATCCAGGGCTTCAGAGACTACCACAGAGACATCTTAGAAACCATATAAAATCAAACATCTTTATTTTCCAGATACACAAAGTCGGACATACTGGAACTGTCTGTGCAGTCAGGTTCACATAGTAAGTCAGTCGTAGAACTCAATTTCCTTCCTTTCATTGAAATGCATTTTTTCATTCTTTGTGGAATGCCATTGTCTGGAGAACAACAATTAAAATACAGGATAAGAATGGCATATTTTTACATTTCAGATCAGCATGTAGTTTCACAATGACTTGGAAAAATAGCTGTTATCAGGGAAATGCATACACCCCCACAAAATAAGTCTAATAAAATAGGACTGGGTGGTTCACATATTTTCTCATTGGTGCAAATATTTTAGATATTCTTTATGTGAAATTTTCTTAGATAAAATTTATGATCCTAAATGTGACTAATACATAGTCATTACTCAAAAAAAAAAAAAAAAACTTTAGGAAAAAATGAAAGTGACAGTATGAAAATTGAAAGAAGAAAGGATAAGGCTGGGTAGGAAGAGAAGTCCCCCCAAAGCTGCAATACATTGAATATATGTACTTGGAATAAAATAATAAAATTGACTGTCATGTGATTTGACTCATGCTAAAATGCCTTTTACAATGAAACAGATCCCTCTTGATGGCCTCCTACAGTGTTTGAAAATGTTCACAGTTGAAACAAACCTTTGCTTTAATATAATGCATCTTATGGTATCTTTGTTACCAAAAGGGTAAAATCAAAGTGGGGAGGCAGATAACATACTGACTCTTCAGGTATTGCAGAGGATTGAGGGAGGGAGAAAACAAGGAACTGGAATCAATTGTCTTGAATTACAGCCAAATATTTTCATTTAGACATGAAGAGGGTATTCCGAGTGTAAATTTCTTTACATATAATGCCAAAGGAAATTGTTGGATGGCCTTTCCATGGTAGTCTTTAATAATAATACAGTTTCACAGCTAGCTGGGGTGGTTAGGATAGAGACATGGACAAAGTAAACATCCTTAAAAACATATCCAAACATCAAATTGGTTTTTCCAACTACAATGGTACTTTTAACACAAAGATGACCATTTTGTATATTTCATTAATATGTTTTTCAAAATATCTGTGAATATTATAGTTTAGTATAGTTTTAAAGGCAAATAATAGTTTCTATTCTATCATAAATATAGTTAACAACATCAAAGCAGACTGGCATCATTATGGGATAACTACTACTTTTTTATTCAAAGTATGTATATGTACACACAGGTATTATATTTGAAATTTACTGGAATACAATGAATTTAATAAATAAATAGGGGCTTGAAATGGTCAGCAGCTATTTTTGTTTTGTGTTGTTTTCTTCTGTCTACCAAACGCAAGAAATTAGGGAATATTTTTCAATTCCAACAGGAATGGTGTACACTGGAACATTACATAGATCATTTTGACTGTTAGGGTTGTTGTACTTTTGATATATAGTATATTTGGGAGTCTCCTTTGAATATATATTATGCTGAAGTAACTTTTCTTTTCTGATGTATATAATCAGAAGCTCTTTTTATAAAAAAAAATTCAGATTAATATAAGGGCATATACAATTAGGGTACATTATTGGCATTTGTTAAGTAAAATCCAACTTGCAGTTGTGTCCTTCACCCAGTAGATGTGCTATATACCCCTATATTGTACCCAGTAGGTTAGAGATAACCACACCACCCCATTCTTGAATTTAAGTGTTTTCCTCTCCTGTGAGTGTCATAGTTGTTCATCTACTAGTTTTGTGTTAATTCTGAGTACATTTCATGCTTGTGTTAGTAGTCTGATGATACTTTACTTGGAAATATGTTCTCCAAATCCTTCCAGGTAAATACAAAAGTGTGAAGAATCCTCAACGATCCCTTTGATAATACAATCCCCTTACTAGCCTTCTACCCAGAAGAAAATTATCAATTTACCATTATCAATTTATCAATTTATGTCCCATTTGCACTTGAATGTTTATGGCAGCTCAATTCACAAGTACAAAGATGTGGAAATAGCCTAAGTGCCCATCAACCCATGAACAGATTAATAAATTATGCTATATGTATACCATAAAGTACTATTTAGCCATAGAGAAAGGTCTTTTGTATTTACCTGGAAGGATCTGGAGCACATCTTTCTAAGTAAAGTGTCAGAAACTCTTGAAGAAGACTATTTAAATATAATCTCTTAGGCTGATTTCCAATGCAATAATCATTTGATAAAGAAACTGAAGATCATTTATTTCATTGGCGTATTAAACCATATTTATCCTTGATACCACACACTCAAAATATTTCTACTTCAGTAGATATTCCTGCCGGTTTAGTTGATGTACTGATGTGCATTGTTAAAATGTAGTCACTTTGTCTAACTCTCACATCTAAAGTCTTCTAACAACTGAGACATGTAGAAAAGTCATTATTCTATGGTTCATCATCAGGTAAAAATAAGTATATATTTCTCTCTAAATAAACTTCACGTAGGAAAACTCTAACACACTCTCCTAGGAACATATATATTCTACATGAAATAACTCCTAATTTGATCAGTGTGATAATACAAATAATCAAAATGTCAAGTCAGATTTAAATGAATAAGAGGTTTATTAATCATTTTGAGAACATATATGTATAGCATCTAACGCCCAGAGAGAAACGAAAAAGGTCTAGGACTGTCTAGGTCTCCTCTCACTGTATTGAATAGGCTTTGGCACCTTACTACCACAAAAGATAAAAGGTATAGGGCACAAAACATCTCCACTTTATACACAAACAGGCACACACCTTGCAAATGACCCAGGAAGTTATGTCCCATATGCCCATAGAGTCTAGGTTTTTTTAACAAAAGAAATGCGAAGCAGCCAAGTCCATCCTGCTAAAAATGTCCTGTAAATAAAGACTCTTCCACCAGCTAATACCATTAGCTTGTTTCCCAGGAAGTTGGCCATCCGTATGTTTAAAAGTGCATTAGCATGCTAGGGCTACAATAACAAAGTATCGCCAATTGGGAAATTTATTTTCTCACCATTATAGAGGCTAGAATTCTAAAGTCAAGGCATAAAATTGGTTTCCTTCTCCTAAGGCCTCTCTCCTTTGCTTGCAGATGGCTACCTTCTTGCTGGGTCTTCACATGGCCTTTCCTTGGTGCAAACACTACTGGCATCTCTTCCTCTTCTTATCAGGACACCTGTCCCATTGGGTTAGGACCTCACTTAACCTTAATTGCCTCCTTTAAGACCCTATTTCCAAATATGGGCACGTTGAGGATTAGAGCTTCGAAAAATGGATTTGAGAGGAACATAATGCATTTCATAACGACAATGATATAACTTTTATTTCCTGGATATCCCTTCTATAAAGGCAGAGTCTGAATAGCATTTTGGCTCTTTATCCCTTCTTTCCCAGTGAAGGATATAGGTTTTTTGTTTTTGTTTGTTTTTACAGTGTCTTAAATTTTATCTCTCAAGTGTAAAGGAAGTCCATCACCATGTGTCAAAGGGATACAGACTAGAGGGGCTTTGAAGGAACAACTAGGATGTGACCAGGAAGGGTAAGAGACAAAATGAATCCTCACAAAAGCTGTATTAAAGAAACAAAGTACTCTTACTTCTAATTAATTCCGAGGTGATATCATTCAATTTTTATGCAAACCTAAACTTAAGTATAGTAAAAGTATAAAATTCACTTGAGACTGATGAAGTATCTCTTCCTCTAAAAGCGAACATATTTCTAATAGTAATTCTTCTATAGTAAAAGAAATCACAATTTTAATCATAGCTTTGGATTAAGCAAATAAATCTTAAAAGGTATATGTGTCACCACATAGGCCATAACATAAAACTTGGGGGAACACAACAAACCATTTCACTTTTTTATTTCGATTAAGTCATTAGCTTCTGAAGTCATTTCTACAATTGGGAGAAAGATCTCTTATCAGCTATTAAAAATTGTGGGTTAGAGAAGGTTATCAAGTAGTTTAGAAGCCATTCGGAAGCACAGAAATTAGAGTCTCAAACCCAATTCACACATAGATAAATTTTATAAGGAACAGAAAGGGGATCAGCCACAACTATGGAGTAGAGGTAAAGAATTTAGTGAAGACTTCTGATAGAATTCTCCAGAAAGCAATGTAGTGGATGCTGTTTGTTGTCTGATTCACATATATTTTTCTTTTCTAACTGACTCTGTATTTCAATCAGATATTTATTATCTTCCTAAATAGCCTCTGTAACTTAAGAAAAGGGGGCCTTACTCTCAGTTGTAGATGGAGGCCCTAGATATCTTACTTTTTCCAAGGCAATCCTGATAATTCCTTTCCCATTGTTGTGTGGTTATATTTTCCTTCTAGAAATACATGTAGGTCAGTCCTTACATGGATTTGTCCAGTTGTTATCTGGGAATAAGTAGATAGTAGAAATAGTTTCAATTATATGGAAAAGAAAGGTTTTTAATTCATAAAACAGGAACACTACTTCCCTTTTATTTGCTGGGTTTCTGTGAGAAATACTGTAGGACTCACGGCTTCTGGCAGTGATGTTTTGCTAGAAGGGAAACCAGATTTAGGATAAAGCTGATAAGTGGACTGTGGAGTAGAGAGGCAGAAAGAATGTGTTTCTTTGCTAAGATCTCTGAACCTGAATCAACTGCTAAAAATGTTCCTAACTACTTCTAAATATATAATCCCTTCATTTATGAGGTAGACTTTCTTTTACTTGCAATCAGAAGTAAGAGATACTAGCTATAAGTTGTAATACAAGAAGATCAAAGAATGTAAATACATGTCACTGATAGAGAAGAACAACAAAGGATTTCTTAGGGAGGATTTTAATAGATCTTATAATTTTTCAGTGAATCTGAACTTATCTTTCTAACCAAAACTATACACATCTAAAGATTTTTCTATTTTAGCCTCTCAGGCTTGGGACTTCATAGATAGTTTGTATTCTCTCCTTACCTTTTGCCAACACCCAACCACTGGGAAAATGGTGTGAATTTTCTCACCATAATACTCTTAGAAACCAACTTCCTTTCTAATTGGTACCATCACCATATTTCAGGTATTTATCACTCCCTATCTTTTCACATGTTAATTCATCTATTAAAACATCATGGGTAACTCTTCATAAATAAAACATTAAGTATAGTCTATGAACAGAGAGATTGGTAAGTAAAACAGAATAGAAAAAGATAAATATTATTTATGGATCAAATGAACATAGAGAAATAAGTTACCAAATTTTGGAAAAATAATTTGGGTTGATCCACACCTCCTGATGCTTATAATAAGATTTCCAAAAAGATTAAAACATTTAGTATAACAACCAAAACCATTAAGGCTGGGGAATAAAACATGGGGCATTTCTTTATAAACTCAAGGTGGTTAAGTTCTATCTAACTATGACTAAAAGTTCAGAAGCCATAAGATTAAAGATGAATAAATATAAATACATCAAGTATGAGCTTCACAGAACAGAAAATATTCTAAACAAAGCAAAACTATAAGTAATCAATAGAAATGAAAAATTTTCTTTTTATATAATATTTTAATTATGAAGTATTTTTTGAACTAGACAAGCAAAAAAGTCACAATCAAAAGGAAAAATATATAAAGAAACACATAAAAAGTAAACACAAATAACTTTTAAGGATATAAAAGAATGTATGAGTTCCCCTATTAAAAATGCAAATAAAAGTATGGGCTATCAATTTTTTTTTCACCTATCAGAGTGACAATTTGATAACACAAGCTTTTGTAAACATGTAGAGAAACATAGAAAGGTGAATGTTCCCATCCGTGGACCCAATGTATAAACTGGTGTTCATCTATCTGTGGCAACTTGATAGTACCTACATGCATTCCCAACCCATTATACTTCAGACAGCTTATCCTACATAACTACTTGCAAATAATGTGACTTATACATAATTATATTCACTGCAAAAATATATTAGCAAAATTATGGAAAACCAAACTGATTGATATTTGTATGGATATAGTAATGAAAAGTTTCTACTGGCTCTAACATGAAAAACTCTTCAAGATATTTGTTATTGAACAAAGCAAGGTACAGAAAGGACATACATCATGGTAATAAAATAAAGTAAACTGAAAATTTATATTTCTATTTCTTATATATACATAGGATACTTAAGACACCAAGAACAGCATATACTCTGTTGAGAATGATGGGAACTGGGCAGACAGTAGATAAGAATAGAATGGAAAATTTTTCCAACTTTGAATGACATAAATGTATCACCCATTTAAAAAATGAAATAATGTTTTTTGCTCCCTATACTTTCTTAGAACCATCTAAACTCCTTATCCAAAAATTTATAGCCCTTTAACAATTGTTCCAAGAAAAATTTTTCATTGTTGCTTAATCTAAACCACCTTCGTATCAGACTCCTCATTACGTTACATTCATCTGGCACTTTTCTGCTTTTTGACATCCCACAAACATCCCTTTAAACTGCTCTCATTATCTATTATCACCCATAGAAACCCTATGTATCTTTCACGATACATCACAAATGCCAACTCTTTCAAAGATTCTTCTCTGATCACCCAAGGAGAAATAGTCCTCCCTCACCAAAATCTCTAGTATGCTTTTAGTCTATGTTATATATAATATATGCTTCTTGTGGGAGAGGTCTGTCTATTAGCTTTGAAGGTCCTTAAAAGCAAAGATATTTTTTACACATCAGTATTTTTCAAGTATTATGTGCAGAGTACTATGCTAGACACCATACTTTCTTGACATTATTGGCTTAGGGAATAAAAAGTGATTCCCTTTTTTGGTAACTTGGTCCACCTTTATCCATTATGAAGTAGCATCAGCAGCAGTTACACCAGCAAACCAACTGACAGCTGAGTAAGAAAATGAAAGAAGACGACTTTTACTGGAAGAGTTGGCGGTCACTGAGGTAAGTTTATCAAGAAAGAATAAACAGGATATACAAGGGACTAGATTTGAAATTAATTCTAAAATTGTTGATGTGGGTCCCCACTGAAATATAGAGCCCAAGTTCTGTTGCTTTTCTGACAGCTGTTGTTCACGTTAAACTGATGAGTTTGAAAGGCATTGCCCCAGAATTTCATCTTTTCTCCTTGAGAATATGCCAGTAACTTCTACCAAGAAAGTGTCCTTTTATTTGTGCCATGTAGTCCCAGATTTATGTTAAATACATTAAAAATAACTATATTTTAAACACTATTAATACACCAAAATGTAATTAAGAATGAATCCTCTGCCAAATACTAAATATTATTCATTCATTCTGCCTAACTGAAATTTTGTAACCATTAACCGCTCAGATTTGATTCTCTCTTCATCCTACTCTTCCAAGCTTCCCTGGTAACTATCATTCTACTCTCTATAATCATGAACTCATTTGTTTTTGTTTAGCTCCCACGTATGACTGAGAACATGCAATATTTGTCTTTCGATGCTGGCTTATTTTACTTCACATAATGTTCTAACACTAAGAAATGATGAATGTTGGAGGTAACAGATACCCAATTACCTTGATTTGATATCAAAACATCACGTGGGCCCTGTAAATATATACAACTATTATGTGCCTGTAATAAATAAAAATGTAAAAATTTTTTAGAAGAATGAATCTGGATGAAAGTGTGGATAGGGGTTTCTTCTATTCTTGCAACTTCTTAATTTAAGAATTGAATTCTCTTTTTAATCTGTATACTGATTACTAGATCAGTCACTTTGATAAAATTTCATTGAGTTGTGCACCAATGATCAGAATGTACATATGTCCCATTATTTATAATCGTCCTCTAGTAAAGCTCAACAAAAATACTACCAAAAAAGTCAGATATTTTACTCAAGTTTATTAACTATTATAGAATACAAAGTTTAAATGTCTTCTGATAGCAATGAGACAAAAAGTTATAAGAAAATACCTCAAATGAGATTTAAAGAAATGTAAACAGATGTAAACATCAGTTCTCTTTAATTGAAGTGTTTTGGTTAATACCGAATTTGATAACCCCTCACCCACTTTGACATTTACAATAAACCATTCTCTGCTGACTTTAAATGCCTCCCAGTAATCAAAATGTGTGTGAAACTTATTGTATACCCAACCATATTTTTAATCATTTAACTATTGTCGTTATGGCCTCATTTATATTTAAATCCTGAAAGTTTGTGCAAAGGAAGGTGGGTAAATAGCATTTAAGTTATGTTAGTGTCTATGCGCACATGTATTGGATGTCGCTTATTATTTATTTACATTATTAATTTCTGCTTTTCATCTAAGAGCTCTCATAAAGCTTTCACTTACTTTTCCTTTATTCTTTCACTTTCCTGTTCTATTTTTTATTATTTTTCCAACATATATGTAAATGCTTTAAGTTGTACTGGTGACTGCATGTGCCTATATTTTTTTATGTAAAGTAATATTCAAGTAGTAAATACTTTTAGAAACATCATCTTTTATACTGAACTTAAACCTTAAGGTCTAAGGGAAGCATTTAGAGGTTCTCGTATACATGCATTAATTTTGCTACAAACTAAAATCAACTCAACCTCTTTGGAATTGGTACCATTTGTATGGCATCTTCCACTCAGAAAAGAAATCAGAATACACCAGGGTCAGTTCATTTGCTTCCAACATTTTGGACAATTACTTTCAGGTAGATCCTCTTACTTGCTATCACTTTGTATCTTTTTTCCTAAGGAAACACTCTACATTTAATAAGCTTCAGCTCCCATAAAGACTGAAACTCCTTTAAAGATTTTCTAGATATATTATAACTAGGAAACCAGAGATTGGGCAATTTTAAGACACCGTGAATATATGAACAGGGTTCCCGGAGCCACACATTCTTTTCCTTGATAGAAATGGAGATAGAAACCAAAAATATATTTTGTAATATATTAATAAATTTCAGTCAATTCATATTTTAGTCAAAGCTGCGTTCTCCTTTCTACATTGGGCTGCAGAGGGCAAAGAACATGTTCGGATCTCATTCTACCCAGTTTATATAGTAGCTGCCCAATAAACATTGATGAAGTGGACACATTAACATTTCTCTGGCCTGGCACTGCCCTGTATATGGAAAATGTATAAAATGGGACTGACTAGAAAATACTCACAATTTCCTAGAAGAGAAAGAAAAAATTACAATGGTAAGTGGCCTTGTGATTCTCAGAAAGAAATAAGCAACCAAGGGAGACAGAACTCACAAAACTGAAACACTCTATCCCACTCTTTTCTCAAATCATGTTTTTATTCATTGCCAAATCCTTATTAAAGCATCCCAGGGCTTGATTTCTTATGAGTCTTTTATATATTTTTTCTACAACAAAAGAAAAATATTCACTGTTGATTTGGGCACGTCACAAAAAAAAGTCCAAAAAGTGAACTAAATGAACAGTTGCATTTCATTGGTGGCCACCATCTAATCATTTATCATGATTCTTAAAGGTTTGGTCCCTAGTTACTTGTGCAGGTACTCCCGTTGCTGACCTCTTACACACTTGTCAGCATTTTGAATGCTACTGATTCTGTGAGTAATATGTGCGATAGAGGTCAGACAGGCCAGGAGTCCAGCGTGCCCTCTCACTCATGAATTCCCCATCTTTTGCAGCTTTTCACCGTGGGGTCACATGTCATGGCCTCTACGTTGAAACCGCAGTAAGAAAATTTAAATCGTGAGTGAAAGGAGAAAAAAGAAAATCCTACCTGACTATTGCCAGCTTGTTTGTGCTACAGGTTTAGAACAAGCTGAAATCAGCAGAGTATAAAGAAAATAAAGTCCTCTCACAGTAACACACACTTACATTTTAGGATTCATTGTTTAAATGAAGTCTTTATTTAAAGACTTTATTTAAAGACTGTTCACAGGATTGGTATGCTCGTGGCTATCAGAAGTGTCACCCTCTCCAGCGATGCCCATTCTAGAGTTTTTTCTATTGCTTATTCCACCCATAGCCTTGATGAAATCGGAGCATCCACAAAGCTGATAGAAAATCAGGCAAACAGGCTCGGCCCTGTTCATGATGCACGAAAACTTGTGCTGCGCATACTTACTGTTACAATTTATTGCTGTAATAAACCTCAGAACACAGAGACCGTCTGTCTTCACAGAAGATGCACAGCAGCCAACTTCCAATGACAGCAAATAAAAATCCTCTTGTTTTTTTGATCATCCACAATGAAATGGTCTGAAAAATCAATGCTAAGATGTGGTTTCTTTCTCTAAACTTTGATCTCGGGTTGATGACAGTGATGATGGTATTTCATTATGCACTTAAAGAAAGAAATACAACAAAACGAAATATGAAAGATGAATCAACAAGGAAATGTGGCAGGCTTGCTATTTGCTTCAGTGTTGAAAATAGTTTGCTATTTTTCTTGGCAGCTGCAGTGGCTATAGCTGCGGTCGGCACAGAGTGAAACCTTAATCACACACTCACGCTGAAACATGTTAACAAAGGTACCTTTAATGGACTTATCTTAAGCACGATGTCTTTCTATTGTATCATTAATATGCTTTAGAATTTGTAAGTAAATGTGTTTTTATTCTTCCAGCACATTAGAACTGGAATTGGTATCATGTCAAGATGCTCCCCCTGTCAAAGACATGAGGAGGTTAAAATAACTCTGTGTAGGGCAGTACACTCGAGAGGAAAAGAACTAATAGAAAACAAATGGCAAGTGTGTGTGTGTGTTTTAATCATTTGTATGATAAGTTTATAATATACTGGTTTTGACGAAGAAAGTACAGGGGAATAAAATAAATATATGCTCACCACATGGATAGACAAAACACTAGGCATGTAGCTTGTCAGAAATTCAATATCCCTTCTCTATCCTCTACCAAACAGAAGATTTCACATGAATCTGAGACTTCAGATGCCTATGTGACTTGAGTACAATTTCTTTTTTATTGTCTTTGTTTTTCCTTACTTGTTCCCTTTATTTTTACCTGGGACTTAGAGAAAGAAAAAAAAAGAATAAAATCAACCAGTTTTTTCCAAGGTAATTTAAAAGCACATTGTCCAAACCATAAGGGGAATAATGATGGAATATATGTATTTATATGCCAAATTTCCTGGAACAGTTTTTTTTACTTACCTGGATAATGGTTCACTTCTGATTGGGAACTATTAGAAAGTTAGAATAAATAAAGGGTAATATTAACAGTACAACTACCACAAAAATGAGTCTTCATACATTATCTTATTTAATCCAAATATTTAATTATTATGATTTTATGATTTGCATAAAATCCAAATTAGAGTATAATTATTTTCTTTATAAATAACCACAATGGAGTATTTTTAATCAAGAAACTGAGCACATTAAATTATTATCTTATTCCCATAGAACATTTTAGAAAAAATATTTATACAAGAGTGCCAGTAGTTCAATATTGAGTAACAGAAAAATAATATGAAAATTTTAAAGCCAAACAAGCATTGGAAACAGAGACATATTTATTTAAAAAGCAAGCACTGCTTTTATGTTTATACTTATGGTACTTTGTGATATTCATGAGATACTTTCATAAAATCCATTGCCTTTTATTCTCACAAAAATTCTTTGAGCCCAGAAAAGGAGTTGTTTTTGTTCCCATTTTACTTCTATAAAAGCTGATCCTCAAAAGAAATATGCTCTGCAGAATTATATGATTATGGATCAGCTTTTCTTGTCTTTTCTTATCTGTTCCACTTTTTAATGATACAAGAGTACTTTTACTCTGGGGGACACTTATTTCACTCTTAAGAATTATTTTCATTCTAGCCGGGCGTTGTGGCGGGCGCCTGTAGTCCCAGCTACTTGGGAGGCTGAGTCAAGAGAATCGCCTAAGCCCAAGGATTTGGAGGTTGCTGTGAGCTGTGTGAGGCCATGGCACTCTACCGAGGGCGATAAGGTGAGACTCTGTCTCTACAAAAAAAAAAAAAAAGAATTATTTTCATTCTTAAAATAAAATAATTGGAAAATTCATTTTGCAGTACATGGAAGCTACTATTTGCTGATGAGTTCTTACTGGCAACATAATAGTTTGAAAAAATACAGTAAGGATTTTGTTCATCATGGATTTGCCCTCTCTGAAACAAATATAAATCTTCGATTAATCTGTGATTGATTAAATTCTTGAAACTAAAAAAAAATATTCATGGACATTGATATAAATGGGAATAATTTAAATAGAAAAATAGACATAAGAGTTTTGGATGTCATGAAAATTTTAGAGTAAGCTTAGCTAAGCTTTCTCTGCTGGGCTGGAGAAGTAACAAGATATGGACTTCTTTCCATGAGTACAACTTATTTCACAGAAATAAGCATCTAATACTAAGGGTACATGTGAAACTTAGTAAATGTAGAATATAAATGTCTTAATACAATAACTAAGAAAATGCCAGGAAGGCTATGTTAACCAGTGTGATGAAAATATGTCAAATGGTCTATAAAACCAGTGTATGGTGCCCCATGATCACATTAATGTACACAGCTGTGATTCGATAATAAAATAAAATAAAAATAAAAATAAATTAAAAAAAAAGATGTGAGAAGGTCTTGGAATTATGATCTATGAGGTCTGTGTGTCGAGAAAAAAATAACAGCAGAGAGCAGAAAAGCGAGCTCTAAAGTTAACAGTGCCAGATGGGGCAGAAGTCGTGGTTATTTCCTTGCAAACATTTATTTTTTCCCGTTCATTCAGTAGTAGAGTAGGCACAATGTGCAGACGTCTCTTCTAAATGGTAAGAGGATAATAGAGAGTCAAAGAGACAAAACCACGACCAAATAGAACTTCCATTCCAGTGGGGTCACGTAGAAAAGAGATCATTACCAACTAATTTAAAGTCATTTTGGAGTCTTCAGACAGGGTATTACTCAAGTTGGCTTGAAAATAAGAGAAGAAAGACAAGTGCAGAAAGATGATCTGAACCCCAGGAATTCTCCTATAACCCTTCAACTCCACACAGTGAAAGTGAGACTGGCGTTGCAAACTGAGAGAGGTCACTCTTGGTAAATAGCAACACCCAGATGGATGCACTCACCAAATTACAGAATGGATTGGGTATGGAGAAGGTAGCAAAGTGAAGTAGAATCCAGCTTTTCCCTAAGTTGTCCCTCATTCTACATTGACTACCTATGTGTGTAGGGTGGGAAGTCCAACTTTGGGTCTAATGCTATATATTCTTTACCAGTTCATAATAATTAATTTCCTAAGAAAAAATTAGACCTCAAAGCAATTCAACCATTCTAAAATAAAGGGATCATAAAACAAAGACAGCCAGACTGATCTATAAAATATGTATACTAAATGTTCTCAAGTACTTAAGTGAAGATATGTGAAAACTAAAGAAGAAATTATCAATCGTAGTATAAAAACCATATCTTGAAATAAAGGAATAAATATATGATATAAATATGGGAAAGGTTATTTAAAGGGGCTTAGTCGTGAAATGGAAGATGGAAGTTCAGAGAGTAGCAAATATCAAATATCACATAAAAGTTTAGGAAACTAGAATCCTTATGTACTGCCAAGGGGAGTGCAGACTAGTACAGCTCACCCAGACAGCAATCAGGTGACCCACCCAAGAGACTGCAGCAAACTGGTCAATATGTGGAGGTGGTCAACATAAGGCAACCTGGAGTGGAATTGTTAACAAAACCACAAGTGGGGTTCACTGTAGCTCACATAGAAAGCCAATCACTAAGATGACGAGGATTGTCAAAAAGATTTACTAGGTGTAGAATATAAATGTCTTAACGCAATAACTAAGAAAATGCCGTGAAGACTATGTTAACCAGTTTGATGGAAACATTTCAAATTGTATATAAAACCAGCACACTGTGCCCCATGATTGCATTAATGTACACAGCTATGCTTTAATAATAAAATAAAATAAAATAAAGGATTTATTGCAAGAGACACATCAACAGGAGGTGGGAAGAATGGGCTGTTTTAAATCCTCCTCCTCAACCAGCAGAGGCAGGGGTTTTCTGGAGGTGAAATGAGTAAACAGAAGGGCAGTGAGCATGATTTCATGTTCAGAGTGGAGTGCAAGGTACACAGGCTCAGTGAGAAATTACGCTAGTACCTATATCATGATCAAAAAATGGTGGCTAAGCCCCTTCCCAAGCATGGATTTTAGTAGAATAATGAAGTAGGGGCTAATATTGGTCATTCTTTCAGCCTTGTGCATAGGTGGGATGTGGGAATGGGTTACTCAGTGGGTCCTTGTCATGATCTAGGCTGGGGTGTTTCTTATCTTGTCTTCTCAGGACAAACAAGTAGTGCAAGGCTTTGTACTTACCTTGTGGCTGCAAGGAAAGAAACTCAAAAGGTAATGCATTGGTACAACAGAAAGTTGCAAAGTTTCGGTCAGCAAACCTTACTGTCCTGGGAACCCGAAACATAAGAGATTCAAAATGAGTAAGTAAAGAAATAAGCCTACAAAATGATAAGATGTCCAATAAAGGTTTAATTGCTGTTATAGGGAGTTGGAAGTATCCACCGAATCCATTACTAATAAGAAAAAATATCTATGGAAATTGTTGATAAAATGGAATACTCTGCAGCATTACATAAATGAGGTAGAAATATAATTACAAGAATTGAGCTTTCATGATATAGTATTGAATTAAGAAAAGGTTAAAAATCACTAACTTTGAAAAAAACTACAAAATTTTACATTGTTTCAAAAAATACATACATATGAGAAAAAAAGTAGGAAATCATGTCTTTTGCAGCAACTTGGATGAACTGGAGCCTGTTATTCTAAGTGAAGTCATCCAAGAATAAAACAGTAACTACCACGTGCTTTCACTTGTGTGAGCTAAGCAGGGGGTATTATGCATAGTCCTAGAGATCACGGGAGAGCCAGAATGGGGAGTGAGGAAGGGCTGTGGATGGAAAAATTTGAGTAAAGTGACAATCTACATTATTCAGGTGACAAGTCAATTAAAAGTCTAGACTCTCCATTATGTAATTCACGCATGTAACCACAATGAACTTTGTGGATACATATAATCCACCTGAATTTTATGTCCACCCTGTATTACATTCCTCTATGACTGAGGTATATGAAGTTTAGTTCGATACCTCACTCAAGGAGTAAATTTTTCCATCTCTTTCTCTGGGAAAACAGATCCTAGCCAACTCATCTCTTATCTAAGTGTACAGTTCCATCAGCCTCCACCAATTTGTGTCCATGGAAATCACTAACACTTTAGGAATTAAGTATGACATAGTGGTTAAGGGCAAAGTCTATATCCAAATCCCAGCCTTGGTACTTATTGGCTGTATAAAATTGGACAATTTCTTTATGTCTTCTGATTTATGGTTTTCTCATCAACAAATGTGGGTAATAATGGAACATACATTATAATACACTATTTGTGAGAATCAATTAAAAAAAATTATAAAGTCATTAATATTTTTAGTGTCAGTTTCAGAGTAAATGTTCACTAAACGTCACTATCATTTTACTGTGGTTTTGTTATTTCTGAACGATACCATAGCCTATGAAAGGTATTATAATGTACGGGAAATAATTAATTAAGCCCTAATGTTCTATCACTTTGTAAAGTATCTTTTGGTTTCTCATTCACTGAAAAGTAGCCTTCTTTGGGGGGCATTCCATTCTCCTTTCTCTTCTCACATGTTAATCTGTTTTCTTTTCAGAAGAGCCACACTAACCACTGCTCATAGGGAAAAATATTAAATAGAACCTCTGTAAGGTGACCACCCAGGGGACTGTAGCAAACTGGTCAATATATGGAGGTGGTCAACAGAGGAACTAGGCTTACAGTACTGATACCTGTATGCGCGTCTGGTCTATAAAAATTAGGGCATTTTAAATAGGAGCCAATGTAGGAAGATGGTCAATTCTGGAGGTTCTACTGTAAGTATAGTTTTTAAAATTTTCAATTCTGCAAATACAAGTAGAACTTCAAACTTTACCCAAATTGGTGTCACTATTTCTCCATCTCAGAGCTTCCAAAAGGTAATGGAATCCAGTTTAGGAGGAAATGTGGATGTGCTTTTAAATACCAGTTCATTTTTCTGATTAATAAAATCTGTTAATTGGTGTATTCACATAACAATCTTCTCAAACTAACCTTGCAAAAATGATTGTTTTTCCTTTAACATATCATGATCTAATCCCCTACTAAAGGAAAAAACATTACCTATTAGCATAATTGGGGTTATTTTAATAATAATAAATGGATATCCCCCACCCCTATTTAGGGGCTAAGAATCATTTGTTATTTTATACCTTTACTATGAATCTGAAGGTACCAAAATTGTATAGCTGCAATAAATAATAATAATCTCTGTTGCTAGAGAAAAGATAATAGCTTTGATTTAATTGTGGTTTGAGTTATTCTGACTATGGTAGCATGTTTGGTGGGAGGAATTTTTAATCGATTTCTTTCTCACACCATGATTTATTATATCTTTAAAAACCCTTCAACCCATACTGCTGTGGCTTTCATGATGACCCTATCCTGGCTCTCTTTCTATATATAATGCCTCTCTTTTCTTAATTTTTAATTTTACACCTAAAAATCATTCTTGTCCCTCAAAATAAAATAATGCATCATCTCTTCCTTCTTAAGTTTTAACCACTCATGCAGAGATCTCATCTTACCTCTGAATGTTTTCTTATCATCTGTCTAAATGGGCATATAAATTTATGCCATAATTCCTACTAAGAGATTAAGTCTTACATTTCAAATTTATTTATGGTAATTTTATGTCTCAGTTTGACATATGTATAAAGAAAGTAAAAATTATCAAAAACCTAAAACTGCCTCTATAGCCTAAGCCAGGTGCTTACAGTAAAGGGCAAATCTCCTGTCTCAAGTTCTCCCTTCTATTTATGCCAAAAGTACCATTGTTAATCTGATTAAGGATTTGAGGTCACAGAGATTTTTATTTCCTTGGTTTCTCTACATCTACTCATATACTTAAAAATTTTTTTCAATTCATTTGTACTTTATTTACCTACTATGGCCTTTACACTTAAACGGTGGAAGAGAAAGATGGTTTTCCAATTTCTTTTTGGAGACACACAATATATGTTATTGTTATAATACTCTTGTTTTGTAGGATGGTCCATTTGGGGGCAAATTTCAAACTTGTATTTTTTGTTTTTCACTAAGTTATATGATAAATTGCAATTCCTTGGTCTCATATTCTAAATCCTCCATAATTTGTCATAACCATTTATTTCCAGTTGTATATTCAGATATTTTGAAACAATCACATCCTCCTATCTCATTTACATATTCTATATGATTTGTTTAATGCCCTCACCTTAAACCGGTACTTGTTCTTCATTTCATTTGTAATGCATTCCCTTCCCCATAAAATCATTCCAAGGACCCTATTCAGATTCTACTTCCTCTATTAACCGTTCTATGATAATCAGTGGCATCTCCCTTCTCAGAAGAGCCTTAGTACACATTGCGTAACACTATTCTTCAACTTTATCTTTTTTATGTTTGTGTTACTTATGTTTACTCCTGGATTACAAGGGACCTGATGATAAATGACCTGGATTCTACCTTTTCTGATTGCACATAGAACTTGGTAAAAGAGTATACACACATCAATTTATTAAATAGAGAGTGTTTCCTTTCCAGTTTCAAAATAAGTAACTATGTGTTGATATGGCTCCTTCAACTTTTTCAATGAACTTTTATTTATGCATATCAATTAAAAGTGTCTTTGGGTGCTGTTCTCATCTGTGAAACATTGTGTTTTAAGTACACATATAAACAGTGCAGCAATACTTAAGACTTCAGGGAAGAGGAGCTTACATTCTAGTCCTGCCCTTCACCTCCCATGCATGGGGGAAACGGGGTGAAGGGCTCATGAAACAAGTGACTATATTCTTGTGAAGCAAGAAGCATACCCATGTGCCATGTCAGTGCCCTGCTACTAAAGACTTCCAAACCCTATGTAGGAAAAATAATATAAAGAATCCTCAGATTGCTCCCAAGGTCTGTTCCAGCCCCTTCCCCCCATGTCTGCCCTTTGTTGGAAAAATTTCAAAATATTCAGGGGGTATAATGTTTTAGGAAACATAGACTGTTTTTGTAATACTTGAGTTCCAGCTACAGGTGTGCCCATCACCCAAATAGTGTTTATTTTACACATTAAGTGGGTTTTGTCCCTCCCTCTTCCCCTTCCTTTCTGGCTGACTTCCACTGAGTTTTACTGCTGTCATGCACATTGTGCTTAGCAGTGAGTTCCAATTTAATAGAGAGTACATGTGTGTTTGTTTCTCCATTCTTGAGACACTTCAGTTAGGAGAATGGTCTCTAGTTCCATCTAGATTGTCATAAAAGGCTGTGAGATTGCAAATTATTTTAACCCTTACAAAAAACAGTATGGAGATTTTCTAAAAGAACCGAAAGTAGCCCTACCATATAATCTAACAAGGCCACTATTGAATATCTACCCAAAGGAAAAGAAGGCTTTTCATCAAAAAGACATCTGCACTTAAATGTTTTTTTATAGAACAATTCACAGTCAAAAATGTGGAATCAACCCAAGTTCCCATCAATTCATGAATGTATTAATAAAATGTGCTATATGTATACCATAGGGTACTACTCAATCATGAAAAAGATGATATGTCTGCCCTTTTGAAGGTGGACTGGGAAATCCTAAGCCAAAAGGGTATCTGAATGAGGAGAAGCTGGACAAGTAGACAGCCACCCCTTCTTGAATGCACACAAGACGTCATCAAAACAGAAATAGGGGAGGGGGAGGAAAATGAAGGTATATGTCAATGTGAGGCCTGTTTTTCCACCCTCACGTTCCAGAATGGAACTCAAAATAGTCCATTAATTCCAATTCCAGTCCAGGGTGGGGAGATCCCAATACCCTTTATTTAACAATTTTTAAACATGTTTTGTGTGTTTTATGTCTTTTCAAAATGCAGGCATTTGATGTGGGTCTAAATTTGTAGCACTTCCTCAGTTTCCACAACTGTTTAGAACAGGTCTTAATAGGTAACATTTTTGTGGGAGTTTTTTTTTCAACTTCTTTTAATAGCATAAAAAAAGTTTTTTTGTTTCTTTTATTAATGGCCTGCAGTTTCTTTTTATCCAGTAACTTTGATGGAGGCTCTTTCTTTCTGCTAGTGAAAGACAGAAAGCAGGTTTGAAGGATATTTGGCTTTTCATAACATTTGATCCTCACAATGCATCAAGAATCGGTTAGGAACAAAGACACGTGGACTTAGCACTATTTATAAATAGCTCCCTTTTCCCTCTCTCCCAAATTAAAATAAAGCAAAATAAAAAAATTCCAGGAAAATCACTCAAAATATAAAAGTTGTAGTTTTCTTATTTCTAATTGTAAAATTAAAGTAGTATAAATCACTGCTATTGTGTTTTATGCAGAGAAAATATATACTCAATTGATACCATTCAGCAATATCAACCATTCTCTAAGTAATCTCATGTAACATCCATTTTCATTTAAAAATTTTTGACCATATCTGAAAAAAGTGGAAAACAACCTAGTCACCACAGTTTGTTCTGGGAATTGGGAGTTTAATTTAATACAATATAAACATTTGGGCTGTTTTTTCATTCTTTTTTTTTCCATTTCTGATTTACTGAAATACAGATTATATCTTACATGTCTCAAACATTCCTAGGTTTAATGTATAACAGTATCTCCTCAGTGAAAGCTTGATTGGATTTGGATTTTAAAAGTCACAGTAGAGAGTAAAAAAAAAAAATGAAGGAACTCTATATACTGGTTTTGAGTATTAATGTCCTACTTTTATGTTTGTTTGTTTGTTTTTTGTGGTTTTTGGACACGGCCAGGTTTGAACCCACCACCTCTAGTATATAGGGCTGGTGCCCTACCCGTTGAGCCTCAGGCACCACCCTAATGTCCTACTTTTAAAGTAGCACACCAAGTAATACACAAGTAACCCTCAGCAGCCAAATAAAAGTTATATGTGTAAATATTTATATTGAACTTGGAGAATTTCTCCTTCTTGTTACATATCTTCTTATTCCCATAGACATAAAGCAATGCTGTCCATCAATGTCTTTCAGCAAGCATTTATTATTTTCATTAACATGCATATGTACTACAGTGGTACTTCTTACAAGGTTACAATTTTATTTTCCACACTTTTCCGTACGTTACTGTCTTAATTTTTATTTGATATCTGTTTAATTCTGGCATCTGTGGAGCTGTCTAATACTCAGATGCTCAGCATTATTCCCATTCCTACACTTGAGTGCAGTGCTGTCAGAGTGAGTTATCAGAGAAGCAAGACGTATTCTTCAAAGAAAACATCTATCTATCTATCTATTTATCTGTGTATATATATATATATACACATACATATATATGTATATATATAGAGAGAGAGAGAAAGGGAGAGAGCACGGGCAGCTATGAGAACTTAGGATGAGTTTCAACTTGTAAGATCATAATAAAATTTAACAAATGGAAATTTTTAAACTATATACATAAATTGTCTAACTTCTGCACAGCTCCAGATTCTGCCTTCCATAATGTATTAAGCAAAATTATATGCATAACTTAAAACCATTAAGCCATGAAGCCTATTATTATTATTTTTTCTTTTGAAAGGCAGAGTCTCACTTTGTTGCCCTGGGTAGAGTGCTATGACATCACAGCTCACAGCAACCTCTAGCTCTTGGGTTTAGGCAATTCTCTTGCCTCAGCCTCCTGAATAGCTGGGACTACAGGTGCCCACCACAAAGCCCAGCTATATTTTGTTGCAGTTTGGCCAGGGCCGGGTTCAATCCCACCACCCTCAGTATATGGGGCTAGCGCCCTACCAGCTGAGGCACCCAAAGCCTATTATTTTAAAATAACAAAAAGCAATTATTATTTTTTATTCAGTATACATTATTAACAGTTATTTAAATAGTGTTGGTTTGATAAGTTTTGGAAGTGTAAAGCAACATTTAAATTGTTTTGGGAAAGGCAGTCAGAAACACATAAGATCCATAAGAGAATTCTATCACATTCATAGAAGAAATAACATTATTAAAATAGTAAACATCTGATTTAGTAGAGCCTACACCATTCAAGCAAGAAAATCTTTACCTGAAGTAAAACTACACATTGTATTATTTCTGCTCAGTTAATATACTTTATATATTTTCATTTGAAATCATTTGACTCTCCTGAAAAATCAGGTTTTATAATCATTTTTTAGGCTCTACAGATATTAATGACTTTAAGGCAATATACAGTGATACATTTTCCTTGTATGCACATGATTAAACACTGTAAGTTATTTAATAATGTATTTTAAATGGTGAGGATTAACACCAAAATATTTATATTAGAATTTTGTAGATTTTACATCTCTGATCACTAGTGATTTTTAATGAGAAATTCAATGTCTGGTAATTTTTCAAAGTTTAATTGGGAGTAAATATTACAAATAGGGTTTCAAGTCTCCCCAAAACAGACATGAAAATAATAAAAATACTATAGTAATAATGACTTCACTGAGGGCAGCATATGTGGCTCAGTGAGTGGGGCGCCGGCCCCATATACCAAGGCTGGTGGGTTCAAACCCAGCCCCAGCAAAACTGCAGACAAAAAAATAGCCGGGCGTTGTGGTGGGTGCCTGTAGTCCAGCTACTTGGGATGCTGAGGCAAGAGAATCGCCCAAGCCCAAGAGCTGGAGGTTGCTGTGAGGTGAGCTGTGACACCACGGTACTCTACCAAGGGCAACAGAGACTCTGTCTCTAAGAAAAAAAAAGAATGACATCACTGGAATTAAAATGCAGATGAAAAGAATTAAACCAATGTCTGCCAGTATTTTGCATTCTATAGACATCCTACAGATCATGTTCTAAATATATCCACATTTTGAAATGACAAGTAATGTGTTAGCATCATAATAAATATTGGCTAATAAGCCTTAGTGAATATGCACATTCTCTCTTACAGATTAATATACTTCCTGGCTTTTATATTAAAGAAACATAGGACATTAAGCATTTCCCTTTGGAAAGGACAACAGAAATGAATCCATTTTTACTTGAAACTTTCATACAAATCTGGATATTTTTGATAATTTTGTAGCTAGAATGAATACAGTCTTTTTACTTATATTCACAAAGTAAATTCAGCAAAACAGCAATTAGAACTCAAAGAGGAATAAGTAATATATGGCTCAGTCGCAGTTAAAATACATCCATCTGAAACACTGTCTCTCTGAGGAAGGTTTTTAAATTGTATCTTTTAAAGCTTTTAAAATTGCATGTTTTTCTTTTTCCTATGTCTTCTTTTACTTCTTCTGAGAATGTTTTTAATTTCGCCTTCATTCCTGAAGGGCAGTTTTGCCAGATATAATATTCTGTGTTGACAGTCATTGTTGTTTTCTAATACTCAAAAAATACTTCTGTCCTTCAAATATTTATGTGTCACCTCTGTGTTGGTGTATGTTATTTTCCCTTTCTTCTGTCCTTCATGATTTCTAAGAAATCACTGCTATTAAATTTGTCCTGTCCTGTTGCCACTGTCATTGCTTTTTTTTTTTTTTTTTTTTTTTCCCTGCTTTAGTTTTCTGAGATTGTTTGAACTGTTTTGGTGTGGATTTCTTTACTTTGATCCTGCTTTGTATTTTCTCAGTTCTTGGATCTGTAAGTTCATGTCTTTTTCCGACTTTGGAAACTTTTAGTTATTACTTCTTCAAATACATTTTTAGCCCAACCCTTTTCGCCTTTCCTTCTGGGACTCTAATGACATTAGGAGTAGATTTTTCTTGGAGTCCTATAGGTCCCCGAGACTTTGTTTTTTTGTTTGCTTGCTTTTTCAGTCTCTCTTCTCTCTATTCTTTAAACTGGTGAATTTATAATATTCTGTTTTCAAGTTCACTTAATCTCTCATTGTCTTCCATTCCACCAGTGAGCCAGCCAAGTTTCTTTTTAGGATATTTAGGATTTCAATGATTATATTTTCAGTGCAAAATTTTCTATTTTGTTATTGTCATTGTCTCTTTCTGTGTAAAGCTTTTCATTTGTTTCATTTGTTGTAGCATATTTGGAATTGCGCAGTAACAGCATTTTTATGAGAGTGTTTTTTAAAATACTCACTCACTAAATCTAAAATATGTGCCACCTCTGTGTTGATGTATGTTATTTTCCCATTCCAGGTGAGATTTTTCTGGTTCTTGGGATGATGAGTAATTTTTGTTATATCTGGGCCAATTTGGATGTTATGCTATGAGGTGCATATTTTATTTCAATCTTGGTTAGTAAACCTCTGGAACAGGTTGAATGTGGGGGCTGCCTTGTTACTGCTCAATAGGGATAAAAGTTTAGGTTCCCTGCTCACCCACCTTTGGAAGATTGGGAGCTCCTTATTTGTTCTCTCCACAAGGCCCTCTGAAAGGAGGATGGTATCACGACGCCCTGGATCTTGCTCCCTCTGTATGGTGTGAAAGTTGCGACTTGTCAATTGGTCTCCTTTGACATTGCTTTGGTGGGAAAGGGGAGGTGCACATTGTTACCACTCAGTTGCAAAGACTGTCCTATTTTCTTTCCCACTTGGCCTTCTCTGATCCACCCAGGCAATGGGGGGGTGACAGGCTCTACCGATTTGTGAGTGTGTGCACAGCAGGGATGTTCAAATTACACATTACCAAATAGAATACCTTTGTATAGACATTTGCTAAACTAAAAAAGTGAATCCAACTGAAGATATGGAATTAAAGTTATAATGTATATTTATAGGTATTTTCCACAGGTACATTGACAGTGTGCTAGAACTTTATACATAAAGGATGGTACCATCAAAGACATTGAAAATCCTATTTCACATTTCCAGTGTTTATACTGCATAATGTGAATTTTTTTTTTTTTTTTTTTTTTTTTTGAGACAGAGTCTCACTTTATCACCCTTGGTAGAGTGCCATGGCATCACAGCTTACAGCAACCTCGAACTCCTGGGCTTAGGTGATTCTCTTGCCTCAGCGCCCTGAGTAGCTGGAACTATAGGCACCCGCCACAACACTCGGCTATATTTTGTTGCAGTTTGGCCAGGACCAGGTTCGAACCCATCACACTTGGTATATGGGACTGGAGCCCTACCCACTGAGCCACAGGTGCTGCCCTGAAATTTTGGTTATCTGTTGCCTTTCAGTAAAAATTTGGGATTTTAAAAATTTGATTATATTATTATTACTATTTTTATTATCCCAGTAGTGCCAGCACTACAAATATTTGCATATACATCAGGAGAAAATAAATTTCAAATAATAATTTATTTTTATTTCTTTGGAATATATCAAAAGCTCTGTATTGTATAAAGGAAAGTTATTCTACTGTTCCAAAGCAGCTTGTAAAATACAATGTATAAATTGGCCAAAATACATACAAGAAATAGAAAAATCTTTCTAAACAGCTCTACTGATAAAGAGGAGATACAATCTCACCTCTCTATTGAGTAGATTTACTGAGGGTCAGTGCATGCAGTAGTCAATGGAATAAAAACCAATAAAAATATGATAGATGAATTGAATGAAAAGTATCCAAGGGTCAAGTACAAAATCTGTTCTGCTGATCCAAGCTGATATTTCCTATTCTTCTTTAACATATAAAGACACTATACTAAGCACTCACACATACCTCAGACATGATGGTTTTTATTTGTAAATTTCATTTTATTTGTAGTTTTAATTTGCACATTTTTGCCTGTTTTTATTCTCCTTGGCCTTCTCACCATTTCTGCTACTTACCGAATTCTGCTTTCATTAGCGATTAATACATATATACATATTACTAATATAAAGTTAACCTGATTGCTTGTTCTCCCTATAAACAATACAATGCAACATATGAATGAATAGAAAATACGAGTTTTTGTGTCATGTCTGTTCTTCCCTTTGTCAAGGGCTAAAATACCTTTAAGTTTATTATAGCAATCTAACATCAAATATTGCCATGCATTTAACTGTTTATTGTAGCATTAATATAGAAAGCAAATGAAATTGATGAAGCCTATACTTTCCACCACTCCGAGGTATCTATGCAGATTATTATGTATTCCTCACCATAGGTCAGTTGCTTAGCGACCAGGGAAGTAGAGAACTACTAATTGAAAGTGTTCCGTATTGCTGGCGATGTCTGCTGCAGGACGTTGAACTTAGAAATAGCAGAGGCTATGTCAGATAAAAATGTTGCAGGGGGATGAACGAAAAGCAATTGCACTATTATCTTCACAGAGATGGTTGTTATTTACCTCATATATAGTAAGCTTTGCACAATGCTTTGCTGTTGCTGTCTTATAAAAATATCATTAAAATTGATTTTTGGTCTTAAGAATCATTTATGCAAGCAGATTGAAAGTCCAAGTTGTATCGTCTATTTTTTAAAAAGTAAAATAGAAGGCAAAGGAAGAAAAGATGAGGAGGGGGAGGGAGGGGCAATGCTGGGTTAGATCCAGGTTCCTAGAGATAAGTCACGATATCTGAGTGGACTTTCCTGACTGCTTATTATATTTTGTAATGAAAACAAAGGAGAAAGATTATGAGGAGGAAGATAATAAGAGGAAATGAGTGAGGCAGAAAAGGAGGAAGAAGAAGAAAATGAAAAAGAAAGAAGATTATGGCAAATGAAACCAAATACAATACAGACCGAAAGTAGCAACATTCTAGCAGAGGGATGCTATAAATAATGTATTGAAAACTTTACATTTATATCGTTCTGCGGCACTCTGTAATCTATACGTAATATAAATCCAGAATTTTTTTCTCTCTTCTCTCCACGTAATACTCAATCCATGTGTCCCTAGAAAACAGATGAGAAACTCCTGTGTGCTGCTTTAGTAGAAAAGACTAGGTCAGAAAAGAGAAAATGTTCTTCACAAGAATACTAAGTTACTAAGTTGGCTTAATGTCTCCGTTAGCCTATTTGCTGTAAGAATTATGACATAATTCCGCATTTATGGACTTCCTCTCACTGTATCATTTTCTCACACTCCACAGGCATACTCACATAAAAGTGTGTGTGTGCGTGTGCGCACGTGTGTCAGAGAGAGAGAGAAATTTGAATAAGTGATTTTTATAAAATTTACTGGTGGCAATTTCTGGTAATAATTGAAAATTGGGATATATGTTCATCAGATGTCTGATCACTTAATAGTTAACTAGACATCGAATATAGATTGAAAATTAAAAATGGCTAAATATTTAAAACCACAACTGATCAGAATTTAATTGTTAATATTCAGATGCCACCTCAGTATCACACGGAGTCATGACGCATGTCAGTTGTCGGCAGTGATCTGAAGAGAAAGGTGTATAATAAGACATTCTCTTAGTCTACGCTTTACTTAGGATGCAGCCTTTTAAAATAAATTCGAGAGATTAGATTGCAATTTATCTGTTCTTATAAAAGCTGAATGTAAAACATGCTAAAAATCCATTTCACCTTTTTGTATTCTGGCTGGACACACCAGCAGAACTTTAATACAACACTCTCTTTGTGAGTTCATGCACACATCACTGTGTACTTAGAGGTGTCTGGCATTTTTTTCCCCCAAAGATATAGTTAATGGAGGACAGAATTGAAAAGGGGACAAGAAAATTGACCAAAATTCTTAACTGGTTAAAAAAAAAAAAAAAAAAGGCACACCTGTCTTTCCTATGGCATACCAACTGATTTTATATGTGTGTACATATATAATTTCTAACATTGTTTTAAAAGCAAATACGGTACTTGAAGATTGTACAAGGTGATTTCAGCTTTCTCTTTCTAGACATCAAACCTCTCCTGCACACATAAAAGCTTAATGTAATTAATCAAAAAAAATTGACCTGCTCATGATTTTACATTCTGGGCTTAAGTGACTCAGATGGTGTGTGCTGGATTCGCAGGTGTTTTTTTTTCAGTGGCAGCTACGCTAGGCCTACAAGATCCACGCTGGCCCCATTCCAACCTTGCACCAGAATGACTAGGAGCTGACTGGCCCTTCCTCTCTGCCTTCCTGGGTCTTTCATTCTTCATGATCTGTTTTGCCACAGGGCCTCTCATCCCCAGGGAAGCTAATCTAGATGTGTTTGCACAGGGGTTCAGGGCACATGATAGAGGGAACCCAATGCACAAAGGCCCCTTAGGTTCACAAAAGGAACTTCTATGATGTCACTTCTGCTGCAGTCGCCTGGTTTCATCAGGATAACCTACATTCCGTTCGGGAGGGCAAAGCAAGAATATGAAGGCACAATTTGGGGAGGGTCATTTGGTAACAACATGTGCCAAGGTTAAGATTTGTTCAGATACAACTTGTTCTGAAAGCAGTATATCCTTATCTTAGGTTTCTAGAGCTGTCACAACAATTACCACAAACTTGGTCACTTAAAACAACATAACTTTATTTTCTTACTATTCAGGAAGCCAGAAGATAGAAATCAAAGTGTCAGCAGTATTGGTTTCTCCTGGAGTGGGTTTTTTTCCTGTTTTAAAGTGATTTTATTAAATTGATTTGGACATACTGTAGGTCAAATAATATTTTTCTGACAATAACAATTATGGACTTTAAAGCTTGACATAAAATCTGTAGCCTCAAAGGGTTAGTCATATTCCCCAGCAACAGTGTGATAAAATAATTCACCTATGTAGAAATATAGAACTCTACAACTAGCTGGAACCTTGGAAATCATTCAGCCTAATATCCTCTTTTTGAAAGAAAACTAGTTTCAAAGATTAAGCGATTGCCCAAGTTCATATACCTAATAGTAATAAAGCTAGAAATCAAACCAACTTTTCCTAAAACTAAAATTCCTTCAACAATATTTCAACTGGCTCTTTATCAACTAAAAGTCTTTTAAGAAAGAACCTTCCATGCTGTAAGCATTCTCATTGACACTTGCCTTATAGACACATCACTCCAGTCTCTGACTTTTTTTTTCTGTGTGTCCTTGGTTCTATTTCTTATAAGGATACTCATTGGATGTAGCATTAAGTGTTACCCAAGATGAGTCTAATTTATGTCCTTATCTTAATTACTTCTGCAAGGACCCTTATTCCATAAATAAGGTCAAATTGTGAGATTTCAGGTGCACATATCTTTTGAGCAAATCCAGTCGGGTGGCACCTATGGCTCGGTGGGTAGGGCACTGGCCCCATATACCTAAGATGGAGGGTTGGAACCTGACCCCGGCCAAACTGCAACAAAAAAATAGTCGGATGTTCTGGTGGTGCCTGCAGTCCCGCTACTCAGGAGGCTGAGGCCAGAGAATCACCTAAGCCCAGGAGTTGGAGGTTGCTGTGAGCTGTGATGCCATAGCACTCTACCGAGGGTGATAAAGTGGGACTCTGTCTCAAAACAAACAAACAAACAAAAACCATTTAGTCCTCTGTAATTCTGTATTGGAAATTATAGCTTTCTCTTAACATTTTTTCAGTAACCTCTGCTGCAGAGAGCTTTATGTCTACATAGTAGCATTTCACAAAGCATATTCTTCAGGAAACTTGTTTGAGAAGTTAGTTTAAGCGTAATGCATTCCTTGGTCACACAATTTTGGAAATTAATGCTTACTATTTACACCTCCTAGAGATTCACATTATACATTAGTTTATTAAAGAGTAGTCATATAAGGAAAATATGCTACATTTTTAGGAAGCACTTTTTTCCTAAACACAAATGAACATTGACTACCCATTTTTAATCCAACTGGTACCTATCCACACCTTACAGAAACAGGGCTATGTGTACCAAACTTTCCAATCCAAACCATGCTGCGGACTACCTGACCTTAGTTTCAAAATGTTGAACAATATCAACTATATATATTACTGAACACTTTAATCATGTGGTCTCCAGCATTTGAATAGGTCCTTTTGACTGCTTCCTTCTCTTTTTTACTGGATAACTACTACTTGTCCTTTGGATCTCAGATTTGAGGTTATTTTCCAAGGAAAGCTTTTCTTAACTACCCAAAGATTCAGTAGGATGTTCTTCCAGTGTTTTTTTCTTTTTTTTTTAATGTCAGTAACTCTCTGCTCTTAACACTAATATGTTCACCAATACCCTCTACTGCAATTGCCTAGATGTCTGTGCTTTATTCGTTTCCAGCTGTATGGCTTCTGAAATTCAGAATGCTGTTTATAATTGATTCCTGAAACTGAACCAAGTCAGTCAATGTTCGTTGAATGAATGAATAAGAGAACTTGATGTTACGGAGAAATAGATCAAAATAGTTAATTGATATCAAAAAATCCAGAAATAATGTTCAGATTTTAAATATTTTGTATGGAAATAATGTCATAGAAAGGCATCCCACAATTTATAAGCATCATCCTAGGAACTGTTTGTGCTGCCAATGCCTACCTTTAAAAACCATGGACTAGTGGGATTGTTATATAAAGACATCATGTAGGTTTCATAAGCTACTTGGCAAAACATTTCAAACAAAATTTTAAATCTCTTTGACTCAATATATCATGAATGAATCCATATTTATTGTAAGATATTGGCATATCTCAATAAAGCTGCTAAATTGGAGGGGTCACACTATGCATTGTAATAAAATAATGCCCCCCTTTAATGGTCTATGCATAAGTAAAGTTACCCTGTTTTATAGTTTTCATTAGAAACAATAGCTCTGCTATTTGGTATACTTATTGATAATTATCCGAACATATGGGTAACAAAGCAGCAAAGTTATGGCAGTACAATTAATTAAATGCAGGACGTAAATTTTTAGTTAGTGATTAACCATTTTACTTCATGAGATATTTACATCCAGCCTCTCTGCCCTTCTTTGTTTAAGACACAAATACACAGTCTGTTAGAGAAAATGTATTTAATTATGATATGACTATCAAGAACTTTTTGCTTGAAAATTTCCAGAATTTCATATCAAAATACTGTACATTTTGAAAACATAACATCTCACGTATATTCTCCCCATCTTCTCTCTTCTCTCACTCCCTGGTCTGTAATCTCTTTCTCATCTCCCCCCACTCTTTTTCCTCTAATATAAAATAAACTTATACTTTTATATCCTAAAAAATATTTTCACATATAAGAAAAAATTGGCCAGAGGTCATTCTCTTTTACATGGTTTGAAAATAAGTTTTAATGACATTCACTTCTAATAAATAACAGAGTTTCATGAAGTAAAATCATTTTCTTGATATATTTTATCTATTTGAGTATATTCTCCCTGAAACCTAAGTGTCAGTTTAACAAAATAATTTCTCACTCCACTGAAGTTTGTTTTTTCTCCTAGGAAAAAACAGAAAGGAATGTTCATGCTCCACAAAAGTAATTTATTTATCTAGTTCATCTCAAGATTCATATTCTCAACAGCTATGATTAAAATTTGAGGCCAGAATATATAGTACGTTTCTTAAACACTACCAAATATTATTGGTTCTGAGTAAAATTGAATGAATTTATTATGTTAACTTTTATTCTTATTTAAATATTTGCTCTAATTTATTCTACCTCTAGTTTGGTTATAAAAACAAAAGGAAGTATACATCCATGGTATCCTCTTGAAATTATAGTTAAGTTGCACCTACCTAAGTAGTGTTTTATAGTAAGTACCTGCAATAAAATTAGTATCCAACTCTAAGACCTACATGGAATAGATTTATGGGGAACTTGTCTCTTGGGGGGAAAATATTTTCAGCATTTTGTGTTTACTATTGTTCTTCAGAACAATACCTACCACCTACTACCTATGGATAAGCCCTATAAATGAAGCTTTGGGCAACATTTCAAAAGCTAACATTTATAAGTTTCTGCAGTTCATGGGTGTATTTTCTTGCCCATGTAGACTATTTTAGTTTCAATAAGTTATATGGGGGCAAAAAGGTTGGTTTAAATCCTACACACTAAAAAAACAAACAAACAAACAAACAAAAAACACTACAAATCTGTACCTATATTGTGGCCCTGGGACTTACTACTTGGTAGTTTTATAAATCTAAAATCTCTTATGCTTATCAATTTTGAAATTTTTATAATATGCTTAACTTGCTTCAACTTCTGTTGGTGTTCATATCTATAACATATTGTTAGCACCGTTAGTACTCACAGTAGTAATGACATCAAAATATTTGTGTTTCTTTGGAAAGTTTGGAAATACATTGACTCCCTGGATGTTCTGGTTGGAAATATTTCTACATTGTTTTCGCTTGCTTAGTTTTCCTCACATACATCTAAGCTATTTTCTTGCCTATTGTATATACTTGGCTGACTTTCTGGGCATGGTGCCCAGGTGGTGTAACGCATTCTTATTATTGTCTATAACATTCATGATTCTACTTTGGAGATGGGTACTCCATAAATTATTAATGATTATTTTGTACTTTAGGGTCAACTTTGGGGCAGCGCCTGTGGCTCAAGGAGTAGGGCGCCGGTCCCATATGCCGGAGGTGGCAGGTTCAAACCTAGCCCCAGCCAAAAACCACAAAAAAAAAAAAAGAAAGAAAAAAGGATCAATTTTGCTTTTGGAATTTAAAAACAAAGAATGAACATTGAGCCCAATGGGTAATAACCAAGAATATCAAAGATATACTTGATGTTTGACAGTAAAGGAGAAGAATAGTGAAGATTTTGAAATGAAAGAAATGGGATTATTCCTATAAATAGTTAAGATAAACAGAAGCAAACATAAAAAATTAAATTTATCATTTGACAGAGCTCAGAATCTCATTTATCTCCATTTTACCATCCAAAGAGTACCAATAACTTGTTTTATCAACATCTATTGATAAACATATTCTTTAAATACACAAAAGTAGATACAGAGCTAATTTTCAACTTCCTATTCACAAACATTTGTGCACCTGATGTAGAATGACACTACTATCAAATATTTATCATATATCACAATATATAATGACCAATTTTTTGAGGGGAAAATAAGGATCCACATTATACATGGGTAGTACTCATACATAAAATTTCATCTATCTTGTATCTTTTCTTGAGTTTTATAATTATTACATAAAATGTCTTATACCATAGTGTGATTAAAAAGTAAATACTAAAATTCCTTCATAATACAAAAATAAATAAATATAAACAAATAAAAATTTGAATTAAAAAATTAAAGTGAAAGATTTTTTTTTGTGAAAGTTTGATCCAGAAACATGGATATGCATTTTACATGGGAGTACATTATACAGAGAAAAATATGGTAACAGTTCACTAGCAAATTTGCCTCTGAGTTTTGAACAAGGTAAAAGTACTTTGAATTTAGTCATCATTTCAAAGAAGAATCATGCCACATTTATAAGCTATTGTCACAAGCATATATTTTTAAAGGAAGAAATACCAAAGAAAGGAAAATATAGAGAAAAACATGTGAGGAATAAGTCTCTCGAATTGAAAGATAAGAGAACATCTTTATTTGCAGAGACATAATTATTAATCCACTGTGTCTAAATGAAATTTGGTATTTAACATTGTTGTGATTTGTCCTTTCCAAACTTAACGTTGAAAGTTAGTTGCAAATATAATGATGCTGCAAGTATTGGGAGGTGGGGTTTTTAGGTGTGATTAGTGCTAAGGTAGATTAGTGTCTTTCCATTGAGATTGGATTAGTTCTTGTGGTGATGGATTAGTTCTCTCAGGAATTGATTAGTTCTTTCAGTAGCAGGTTGTTCTAAAGAAAGCTGCTCCTTTTATAAATCACTGTCTTATTTGCTTTCCCTTCCGCTTCTCCATCATCTTATGACATAACACATGCTCACCAGTAGCTGGGCAGAGGCCAGTGCCATGCTGTTGGATTTCTCAGTCACCAGAAACATGAACTAAATAAGCTTTTCTTCATAACTTATCCAGAATTAAGTGTTCCATTATAACAACACAAAACAGACGATGACAACCCTATACCTGTAATGTATCACATTCTGAAATTAATTCTAACTGAAGAACAATATCGGAATAAACAGGAGCTCAGAAGATGTCATTTAGAAATTTTTAAATAAGTACATCTAATTATTTTTATGCTGGAAAACAAATGCTATATTAATTCTCAATTATTTTCTCCCTAATATAGCAGTAATAAAGTGGTATGATATTTTCCAAAATATTCCTCCTTCCCCTCAATTGTATGTATTGTTTTTCTATTTTCTTTCTCTCCCTTTTTTAGCACAGCAAATATTTTTTTATCCCTCCTCCTGGAAATTATATGTCTAGTATTTTGATATATTTTGCTATAAATCTTTGTTCCCGGGAGTGAAAATATTCTCTACATTTTTATTATTCTAATATTGATTCAGCTTTGGGCTTAATTTATATGCAAAGCAAATAATTTACTCAAACTTGTAAAGGATATGCATTATCAGAACACAACACCTGCAGGACAAAAGAGAGGTTAATTTCATTGTTGCTCCTCGGAAGCAAAAGGAGATCATTATGGAGCCTGCAGTAACCAAGCTCTGTGAAATAGCTGCATTACTCATTAACTTTCCAGCACTAAATTTCATATCAAACTCAATTAACTACTACATAGCTTTTAATGACAATATTTTTTCAGATGCAGCTCTTGTTTACTAATAAGATTTCACATCACGACTATCTGTTTCATTACTTCCTCCATGTTAATATTCAAGTCTTGATTTTCTCCAAAGAAAATGGGGCAATGAAAATTGCATTTGCTAAAGTTCTCCTTGAATTATGTTTCAACATTTCAAGTGTGTTAATGTAATGCTTTAGAAGCTAAAGGGAACAATTATATAGGAAGCCAAAGTCCTCTATGTCCATCGTCAGGATTGATTAAGTTTCCTATTTATGCATATTTACCAACAACATTGCTTCTGTGTTGGAATTTGTCAGGATCAGAACCATCTAAATTGGAAATGTCCCTTAGAATATTTTTATCACAGTGAAAGTCAAAGCCCGAAATAACAAAAAGGCACAAAATTAATGTCATCAGGAAACAATTTACGCAGCTAATTAGCATAACATTCTCATATAAAAAGACAGATGGATTAAGGGATCAGGTCATTCATAGCCTGAAGTAAACTGCTTCAGTCTTTAATCCCCTGCTGTTACCTATCAACTGATGCTGTTTTTACTGACTTAGATAGATCCCTGGCAAGACTTAGATTCTCCCATTAGATTGATTTGCCTTGCTCCTTTAACTTTTATTGATGATTTATTCTATGATTTTCTTACTAAAACAACAACAATGATAACTCTAATCAAAGCATGGCTGCAGAATTGAAATAAAAGCATATCTGAACATTTTTCATATGGTAGCTCAGACAACACACACACACACATACGCAGGCACACACACAGAACTTACGGCTCTGCTGCCTTAAGGATCTGGTCCTATCTGAAACAAACCAAAGAGTTATTTCCAACATCAACAGGAGTTGGTATTTTATGTTATATACATAACATCTAAAACAATAAACATTAACACAGAAACAGCCAGCCATGACTATGAAAAGTGTCAAATTCTGTAAATGAAGTAGTCAATCAGATTAATGATTTTCATGAGTCATTTAAAAAACATTTCCAAAAGTAAAGTCTAAGAAAAATATTAATAAAGATTTTGATCTATCGTGTATTAAATTAAAACCAAAAAATAAAAGAAAAAATTATCTGAAAGAAAAATATTTGATTTTAAAGTTGTAGGTCATAAGGAGATAAACGATTTTTCTTGCCATATATTATATTAGCTCTCTGGGACTGCCATAATGAAGTACCACAATATAGGTGGCTTAAAACAACAAAAAATTATTGTCTTACTATTCCATATTCTAAAAGACTGTCAGTGTCCACTGTGGGCACCCCGTCGCCACAGAATAAAAGCAACCAGGACCATGGATAGAAGGTACAAATGCCTGCAAGAGGGGCGCTTCCTATATTCTAGGGAGAGCCTTGGGCCACCTCTGCCTGGCCTTTTATTGAAGCATTATACAACAGGTGTGGGGGCCCAGGCACAAGAGCTATACGTGCTCTTTCTCCCCCGGCTCAACTCCCACCCTGCTGCACCACGAATGCCCAATGTATAACACCTGCTTGCTAACAAGGCACCATCTTAATTCATTAACACATGCAGCTTCTTAAGGGCTTGTCTCTGGGCAGCCAAACACCTCCAGGTCGGCCAGGAGATTGTCCTGCTTCCAGCACTTCTCTCAGGAGCCAGTGACCTCTTCCACAAGCTTGGTGCATGGTCTCCTACAAAAGTCTAACGTCAGGATATTGGTAAGGCTGTTTTCTTCTGCAAAACTCTGGAGGAGAGTCTGTTTCCGATCTATTTTCTGATTGTTGACATCAATCCTTGGTATTTTCTGATTAGTGCACGCATCACTACAATATCTGCCTCTGTCATCACATAACATCTTCCCTGTTTGTCTCACTGTGTCCTAATATCCTTCCTTATAAAGAAACCAATCATTGAATGAGGGACCCTGCTATTTTAATACGGCCTTATTTTAGCATGATTACATCTGCAAAGACCCTATTTCCAAATAAGGTCATTTCCACAAGTACTGGGATGTGGATTTCAGCATATTTGGGGGGATACAATTCAACCTATAATAACAATAAACCAGAATGTTAGTTTATTAATTTATGACAGTAACTACATTATATAAAATAAAATTTTTACCTCAAGATGAACAGTACATATTTTCCACACAAATTCACACCTATGAGAAAGGAAAATATGTACAGTCACGTGATAGCTGAGTATATATTAAATCAGAAAAATAAAAGTTGGTTGCTTCAAATGCTTAATGCTATCAAGTTAAAATAAATGGGCTCTTGCATTTCTATGATAAAAAGATGTACAAATGGAATTGGCAATTTATCTGTCCCAAACTTCCTTCCTAACTCAGGAATGGAACTTCCACTGAAAGAGAATACAGATGGATGCCTTACAGACTCATCTGCCTCTCAGTTTCCACAGATGACTATTATCCTTTAATTGGCAGGCTTTTCCTTTAGCTATGTTAATGAATACAGTCCAAACATAGTAAATCCTTCCCACTTTAGACCCCTTAGATTACTTTATAATACATAATTCTCAGGTGCATTCTTCCTTCTCTTAGTTTTGCATGGTGTGTCTTTGTAGCCCTCTTCTTGGTTAATTCCATGAACTGAGCATATATAAATAGCTTTACCCAATTTATCCTATTTACACACCTCCGTTTTTTCTCTTCAACAGTGTTATACAATTCTGACAATACCATATATACAAACATATTTATTCATATATAATGTGAATATATATCTCATATGCATGTTTTAATAACCACAGTTATAATTTTTTATGCACCATCTATACACTTAGAATTGGTTTTCCGGCGGGATTTTATTTTTTCTCTGCTTTTGAGGAATAATTATGCTAGATATTGACTTCTAGCTGATCATTTTATTTTTACAGCACTTCAAATATTTCATTCTGCTCTCTTCTTCCTTGTATAGTTTCTTATTAGAAGTGGGCTGAGATCCTTATCGTTGTTTCTCCATAGTTAATATAGTTTTCCCTCTGGCCTCTCTCAAGATTTCTCTCTCTCTCTCTCTCCTTTTTTTGTTGGTTTTTTATTTGTTTGTTTTGGTTTTTGGTTTTTTAAATGCATATGGGATATTTCATATCTGATTATTATATTTTATTGTTTATTATGTTTGATATTCTCTGGACTTTCTGGATGAGTGATTTGATTCATGTCATTATATTTTAAAACTGCTTGAGCATTACTGGTTCAGATACTATTTTTTTTCTTTCTTTTCCTTCTGGTATTCCAAACACCAAATTGTTACAACTTTGGAAATTTTCCCATAGTTCTTATTATTTTAAGCCAACATTAAGGATCTGTTTTCTTAGAACATCTTTCTTTCTCCATTGGTTCATATTACATAAGTTTACATATAAAGCTATTGAAGGCAAATATAAGCATATTTTCTTAAAGATTCATCATAATCTTTTTTTTTTCAGTGAATGGAAGAATTTACAGAGAAATAGAATTATAAGCATCACTGAGAATAAGTTATAGAGCCTGTTTTTTCCTCTTAGATTCTAATTGACCTAATAGAGAAACCAGGAAAAAATATGAAATGTAAGCATTATTTTATTTAAGATACATAACAAAATTTTTTTTGGTTTGTTTCCTTTGTGAATGGAAGAATTTGACACCATTGGTAAGCCAGTTTTATACCAGGGATGCACCAATGGCCCAGTATAGGCGAGTTGTTAAGTGTGATCCTCTACATACACAGGATTAAAAACAAAAACCATATGATTATCTCATCAGGTGCAGACAAAGCACCTGATGAACCTCGTCATCCTTACATGATAAAAATGCTAACAAACTCGGCATAGAAGGCAGATGTCTCAAATTTATAAAAGCCGTATATGAAAAACCACAGCCAATATTATGCTGAGTGGGGAAAAGCTGAAAACATTTTTTCTAAAGAGCTGAGCAAGACAACGATGTCCACTTTCATCCCATATGTTCAGCATCGTACTGAGAAGTCCTAGCCAGAGAATCAGATAAGAGAAAGAAATAAAGAGCACCCAAATTGGAAAAGAGGAATCACAGTATTTCCGTTGGCCAATGAGGTGATCTTATCCCGAGAAAACCCTGAAGAACTTCTTCAGAAATCTTGTAGATTTGATAATGAATTCAGAAAGCCTCAGGTTATAAGATAAATGTACATGAGTCAGTAGCATTTTTATATACTTATAATGCCTGTAATGACCAAGCTGAGAACCAAATCAAGAACTCAATCCAATATATAGTCCCTGAAAATAAAATAATAAAATAAAATATCCAGGAATACACTTAATGAAGGAGGTAAAAAAATCTTTCCAAGGAAAACTATAAAACATTAATGAGAGGAATCCTAGAAGACACAGGCAAGTGGAAAAACATCCCATGCTCATGGGTTAAAAGAATAAATATTGCAAAAATAACCATATGGCCCAATCTGAAGATTCAATACATTTTTTATCAGAATACCAAAATCATTTTTCCAAAAATTATTTAAAAATTATAAAATTCTTATAGTACCAATAAAGAGCCCAATGGCCAAAGTAGCCCTAAGTAAGAAAATACAAAGCTAGAGGCATCAAAGTACCTGACGTCAAATTATTCTATAAGGAGATAGTAGGCGAAACAGCATGACACTAATATAAAAGCAGATTAATGGAACAGGATACAGAGCACAGAAATAAAGCTATATACCCACAACCAACTAATCTTTGACAAAACAGTTCCCCAGTTTCTTGATGTTATTTTCTATTTTTTAATTTTTTTAATTTTTTCTCTTAGAATTTTAAGTTTATTTCTTAACCTACCTTTAATTTCATTGATTCTGTCCCTATTTGTGTCCAGTCCACCAATAAACACATCAATAGTAATCTCTATTTCTGTTGCAGTTCTTTTGATTCCACACATTTTGTTTTGGTTCTCAGAGTTTTCATCTCTCCACCTACATTAATCATCTACTTTGGTATGTTGTCTACTTTTTTCCACACTTTAATATTTTGATTATAATTCTCAACATTCTAATTATAGTTTTTATAAATGTCATGACTATGGCCAGGAACAGTGGCTCATGCCTGCAATCCTAGCACTCTGGGAGGCCAAGGCAGGTGGATTGCCTGAGCTCAGGAGTTCGAAACCAGCCTGAGTAGAGACCCCATCTCTACTAAAAATAGAAAAACTAGCCAGGGCTTGTGGGGAGTGCCTATGCTCCCGACTCCTCAGGACACTAGGGCAAGAGGATCTCTTCAGCCTAAAAGCATGAGGTTGCCGTGAGCTATGATAGTAGGACACTCTACCCAAGAGCAACAGAGTGCAACTCTATCTAAATAAATAAACAAATTAATAAATAGACTTCTTGATCTATAATTCTAAAATCAACTTCATAACTTAGTCTTTTTTTGATGATCACCTTCTTTCTTCAGACTGTTTTTCTGTTCCTTACCTTTTGCCATGACTTGCAACTTTGCTCTTGTTGAACGCCAGACGTGTTTGTAGCAGACATTGACATAAATAGATCTTTAGTGTGAGCATATATACTGCCAATGTAGCTGGGACTAGCTGTATATATCTGCTATGGCTCAAGGTTCCAGAAGCTTCAGATTCCTCTAGCATCCGTGTTTATATCTCCTCCCTTGACTTAGGGTTTCCCTACGTGCTCATCCTCAAAGAGTTTCTAGTCGTGGCTCTTTAAGCTCCAATAATCCCTTATTATACCAGCAACCCATTGGTCTACATTTTATGATGTGAAGGGGAAATTTTTCTATGTTTGGATGGAATCTCAATCTTTCAGTGGACCTATGTTCTTAGGTCATGACCTTTAGGAGTATTTTCCCAGCAGTATATGTTTCGCCCCCTGCCCCCTTGTGAGACAAAGATGTTAAATGGAATATGCCCTTCTTTCATGTGTGATAAGGCCTTGGTAATGTCTTTTTCCCTAAACTATAGGTCTTGCTATTAATAAAGCTCTTGCTGTATTTCACCATGATGACTCTTCCTCTTCCTCTGCCAGAGCCTTCAAGGGTCTGTTATCAGTTCTCTGTGGTTAGAGCCAGTGGGGTTTCTAGAGGTCAAATTCAGGAAAAGGTCACAAATGACAACTTCTGAGCTCTGCACATGTTGAAAATAAATCCAAAAGTCCTTTTGTAATGTTCTCTTTTTTATAACCCAAATATTTGAGGTTATATTATTAAGAGACTCTTTTTTTTTTCAATAAGTAAAATGCATTAAGTATAACCTAGATATTCTACACTCATGAGAAGACCAGTTTTTTCCACATAATCAGAGATAAAGGACTACAAGAACTACAAGGGTCTAAGCCTTTTACTAAGACAGGTAAAGACAGATCTTACTATTACCTAAAATCAAAGTGTAAATGTGGACCATAATTTTTAAATTGGTTATTCTTTAAAACTGACATAATTTCAATTTACAATGTAGATTCAGGAGTGAAAGAGCATTAAGTAACTTACTGATCCATAAAGACAATTTCAAAATTTACGGTAAATAAAATAATACGTGATTTTTCCATAGTCACATGTTTTATTCATTCGTGTTTTTCAAAGTACTTGCATCAGTTCAGAAAGGTGTCAGCTATTTATTTATTTAGGAAGTGGAGTGTGTATTTTTCTCCCAAGGAAAGCATACACAGGCATTACCTACTTTTAAGGGAGCATAGTGGCTTCAAGATAGTATTCTTCCTTGTTTCTGTTCAGTCATATTTAATTTGTGTTTTTTTCTTCATGGTCAGAATATGGGTATTCCTCAATCATCAAAAATACATTCCAGGTAGAAAGACTGGACTACTGTTATTTGAACTACTGTTCTATCAAATAAGAGAATTAATTTGATAATAAAGCAATTGCTAAAATACCTTTTTATAACAGAATATAGACTGTATAGAAAATTCATAGGATTTTATTAAATTTTGAAGCCCATAGAGAATTTTGTGACTTTTGGGTTTTGATCAATGCTGCCATTTTAGATCAGACAAAATTTGATTCAAAAGCATGTATGTGTTACAATATGTAAATTTTTTGAGGGGTGCAATCTAAAACTAAATTAATTCTAAGTATTCAACTGAAGTAAAGCCTTCAAAACTCCTGAAAATTTGCTACCATTATTGTTTATTTTAAACAACTTATTTCTCAATGGGAAAATTTACCCTGTGGCATCAAATGTATTATCTGAAACTTCCATTAAAATATACATAACATTCTGCCGAGAATCAAAGTTTGGTAAACAGAATAAATATGTTTTAATGATATTTGGAAGATTGTAAAGATGTCCTTATTAATAGAGTCCAGATTTACATATCTATTAAAAGGGCTGACAATAGATGATAATTCAATATTAAAGTCTTTTGTTGAAAGACAGATAAAATATTGAAACAGATTGGTTTTTATAAATGAGAAATTTAGTTGAGACATTTGGAATTATGGGAAAGCACAAGGAAATTATTGCATAATTATTGCATTCAGACTAGAATGAAATAGTGTGTGTGTGTGTTTCCTTTAAATGCAAAGAAAAATAGCAGAGATAAATGGAATAGACTTCACTTCTAGTTGAGGTTGAGTAAAGATGGAGTCCTAGAAAAATATGCATGATATCAAAGTCACACAAATCTTTGTGATTATTGATGAGCTGTGAATACAATAATCCCTGATTAACTGATGATAATTAAGTGAAGACACCAATTTCATCTATAGAATTGTCTTACCAATTCTTTGAAGAGTGACTACAAAATAGTCAATAAAGTTTAAATAAACTTTATATTCTGCTTTAGTAATTGAAATTGGCCAATCTCTATTATTTGTTAGCTTTTTCCTAATCAATAATCGCTTTCTGATTAAATTATATACATACAAGAAATGTAATGAGTGACACACAAATATAAGTGAATAATGCATTCAATTTGGCCACAAACATGTATTAATATTAAAATCTATATGTTAAAATGAGAAAATGAAACTGTTTTAAGTAACGCAATATGTTTAAAAAATAAATGAAAATGTGGTTACGCATTTATATGGCAACCCGGAATCCTGCCCTCAGGCGGCAGCTGAACATTGTACTTTATAAACCATCAACAAATTGGCTGTCCTACAGGCTAATGTTGATGGTTTCAGGATAGCAGTGTTAATAATAATGTTCAAAGTGTCAGTCTGGTGGGGAGGCATTAATTGATCTCATGGGAGTATTAAGCTATAAATGGCATTCATTTTGAGCATTAAAACATGTCAGACAGAGATTCAAACAGTCTTGGTGAAGTAATTAGCAACATAATCCAAAACTAATTTTCACTCACGGTTTTGAGTAGAGAAAATTGTACTCCATTAGATTTTAAAATTGAGAAGTAAACAGGAAGAATAAATCTCATTTTTTTTCTGTGTTCCCCCATCTGTGGACCTGAGTATTCAGTTACGTCCCCACATGCCCTGGTTGGGGGAGAACATCTTGCTGATCATTTACCTTACAGTTGCTACATTTTGGATGCTACATTCTCATTGGATGAAAAGAAATCATCAAATCATCCAGTAAACTAAAATCAAGCATTGATTTTACTTTTTGAAGATTTCTGAATAAAGTTTTTAATAATTTAGTATTACAAAATTTCATTTTTCTTTTTTTTTAAACAGAGTCTCAGTTTGTTGCCCTCTGTAAAGTGCTATATCATAGCTCACAGCCACCTCTAACTCTTGGGCTCAAGCGATTCTCTTGTCTCAGCCTCCCAAGTAGCTGAGACTACAGGAGCCCGCCATAATACCCAGCTATTTTAGAGATGGGGTTTCTCCCTAGCTCAGGCTGGTGTTGAACTAGTGAGCTTACGCAATCCACCCACCTCAGCCTCCCAGAGTGCTGGGATTACAGGCATGAGTCACCGTGTCCAGCCCAAAATTTCATTTTTTACTGACAGATTCACATATATTCCTTCTTCTTTCTAATTACATTCACCAAAGCAGTCAGAAAAAAAAAAAAAAAAGCATGAGAACTATATCTTTTAATATAGTTGTATGTGTATAATGTTTGTATGCTTTCCAGGTTCCACAAATAATATGAGAATGGATTTTTAAAAGTCTGTACATTCTTTTACAATGTGTAAAAATACTCCACACAAATCATCTCAATTTTCATACTAATATGTAAGACACATGTTTTTATCCTCAAGCAATACCTAAAAAGTCTTATTTGCTTGCTATATTTGAACCTGAAAACCTGAAAGCTGGATATTATCTAGCTAATAAGTAGTAAGGCTGGGATCACAATGGTCCACCCAGTTCTGAAGCCATGAAAGTTCTGTAGGCAATAAAATATTAAACTCCATATACTTATTTTTTCCTTTTATTAAGTCATATACATATAGATCATGAATACATTTATGCATTTGTGGGATACAATGTGTTTTTTTTATATAATTTGGAGTGCTTACATCAAATTAATTTCGCTTTTGCTTCATTTACTTGATTATTGTGTTAATACATTTATGTTCTATACTATATATTTGACTTGTATCCTTACAATATGGTCCATAGGTTTGGTCCCACAGTTTACCCTCCCTCTATCAAACCTCCTAGATTCTATATACTTTGATATAATAAGCATATTTATGTCACTGAACCTGAAATCATACTGTTTAACTTCTACGCTTTATTTTCATTTTTTTATTTGTTTTTATATATAATTTAGATAATAGATACTCGGGGATACATTATAAGCCCTGTACCGAAGATAAGAAACACTTCAACCTGAACATCTCGTTAAAAAATTTTATCCCACTATCCTACTTATTTCTCTAATATAGTTACATGTGCAAAATCAAACTTGTATTGTACATAAGCTACTATATATTCTGGGTCACTGTTGTATTTCGTTAATGCTAACATAACATCCCATTCTTACCCTGCTAGGAGTATAAATTTACTCAACAATTTTGGAAAATTCTTGGACAATCTATTTATATTATGGGATCCAAAAATTGTACTTCTAAGTATGCAACCAATGGAAATGTTACTCGTTGTTTTAAATTTCAGAATATTGGGGGTACACATGTTTTGTTTGCATACTTTGCTTTTGTACAGTTTGAGTCAAAGTTCTAAGTGTACCCTTCACCCAAAAAGTGGACACTGTGCTCAGAAGGTGCATATTTACCTATTTCCTCTTTTAGCTTCCCCCAGCTTGCTTTTCATGGGGCTCACTTCTATACGTGCATTGAAATGTTAATTGATTAATTCCAATTTGGTACCGAGTACATGTGTTTGTTCCTCCATTCTTGTGATGTTTCAGTTAGAGGAATGATTTCCACTTCCATCTGTGTTGTCACAAAACATACTATTATAGATTGCCATTTTCTGAAACTCCATTCTTACACACAAAAGCATGTAAACCAACACTCATAGGGCCACAACATATACCAGGAGCAAATTGCAAACATCCCATATGCCCATTAAAAATAGAATAGATAAATACATTTTGATATATTCATATAATAAATGAGAAATAAGGACCTTCAACTACAAAGAAAAATAAAGGCATGGGTCACAAATATGAATTTGAATGAAAAAGTCATAGGTAAAAGAATACATGCTTTAAGTTTGCTTTGATGTAGAGTCCAGTAACTTTTCACACATTCCATATTTGAATCTCCTGCTTAATATCATAAAAATTTGTGCATGAACAATGGAGAGCTCATTGCTCCAGGTGGTATTTTGGAGCTCACATAGTGATATGATATAAAAATGCATTACCCTATGATAGAATAATTTTCTGCCAACACAAAGGAGAAAAACAATCCAAATTTTTAAACATCGTAAGAAAAACTTGACAAGTAAGCTCATTAATGTAGTTAATTGTTGCTGAAAGTTCTAGGGACTGACATAGGCTACAAGGAAGGACGTGGGAAATACTTTGAAAGATAGAGGCTCAGTAACACGAAGTTTGTTGCTCATATAGCATTTGAAGTCAGCCTGTGTCAAAGAGCAATTGGATAATGAGGCTGGCTACTAAAATCTGCGGATAGGCCTTTAGATTATGGCTAAAAACAAAAGCTGACCTTTCTGTTATTTATAGCTCTCAAAAAATTGAATAGGCTATAGCCTTCTACATGAAAGATATCTCTCATAATTATTAGGTTAAGGTCACAATTCAAGTAAAATACATGATTTTGACAGACTTTCTAGCTGCTTTTCTGATTTCAAGCCTTCCAGGAATAACTTTTAGGAAAAAATATAACATTTGAATTACATTTAACCACTTTTACCATTTTTGAGAGTGTTCTTTGTTTGTTTGTTTGTTTTCCATTTTATCTGCCCTTTTGTTATCCCATGGAAACAAAATACACATCAAGATGGGATGTGGCAAACCTTCCCCAGAAGTTTCGGTAATAGTGATGCTGATGGCATCATAATAGACAAAGTGTGCCACCCACAGCTGTGCTGTGTATGGTTATGCTTTGGATTTCTCTCCTGTGTTCTACTCCACATATTTTAAGAGGGTTTAAAGTGCGTATTCCAATTCAATCTCAAATGGAGAACTACACATATTACCATAACTAAATCTTGCTCTCCTAATCACTCCTATGTATGTGGCCTGTTGAAAAGTAAGCATTTATATCTTTTGGAGGATAAAGGGAGAGTCACAGATCTAGAACAATAATCAACTTGAACTCATGCTGCCAGCACAGGTATGGATTTAATACAATCTCAGGCAAGGACTGGCTTCCAGGCATGTTTCCTCAGTCGGGAGTAGGGGAGAGCATATGTACAATGGCAGACACCAGCTACTACCCTTTGGGCTGGTTGAGAGATAAAGTCATTGCAAACTTGGATTTTAATCCAAATGTGGTACTGGATACCTTCTGGGCTTATGCTTAAAATGCATGTTATGTTTTACAAAGAAAGCTGAGAATCACAGAAGCAAAAGAAATAAGTTAGAAAACTGGCATTTCATATTATTCTTCCTCTGTAATAACTTATAATTGACATTCCTAAGACCTGATTTGGCTTTAATTAAAAATTATGTTTATTTTGAGCAGTTAATGAACTTGTCCCTGGGCATTTCAAAAAACGATAAATTAATAAATAAGAGAATGAAAATCTATTTATTAAAAATGTAGTTACTTACTTCTGATTGTTCTCTTACTATCAAGACCAGGATCTGAATGTCATTTCATCTGAAATATATGTTTTTAGAAATTCATTGTCAACAATCATCTATGTACAAGCATATGTGTGTGTGTGTGTGTGTACTTATCTTAAAATAGGCGTTTAGTGCTGGAAACTGCCTAAATTTTTTAGAGATCTATATTGAGACCCATAAAATTACCTCAAAAAACAGGTCTGTCTATAAATGTACTAACTTATACTTTGAGAGGAAGAAGTCAATGAAAATTGCCTCACTTTGTCCATCAACGGATGTAGCACTGAGAGGTTTACTTGTATTATAGGTACCTATTAGCAAACGTGTATTTTACTTTGTAATTTAAGTTGGTATGAACATCATCCTAAAACGCAGATTGCTGGTACTTAAATACTTTCTTTTTTTTTTTTTTTTTTTTTTTCCAGCATAAAATTTTATCATGGGAATAACTGGAGTTTTTTGAGGCTTGGTTTAACAAGACGAAAGAAGACTAAAAACCATTAAAGCTCTTTAAATTGTTTTTTAACCTACTGAGCAGGATCTAAATTAAATAAATCCTCTACTATCTTAGGAAAGAAACTGTTTCCCCTAATCAAAAAAGTTGATTTCCAAGCCACGTTCTTACCTTTACAGCCTTGTACACCTAAGGAGACTAAACCTCATCAGGAATGGCTCCTCTTGCGGTCGAGGAGGGAAGAACAGGCAATGTCCTGACACAGATAGAGACTCTGAGCCAAAAGCAGAGTCTATGAAATGTAAGGTGACCATACAATTAATTAACCAACCAGGATACTTTTGAGAATTAAGGAGTATGCTGTGAATTACTCAGAATTAAAGGCATAAAATGAGATACATGGCCACCCTAACGATAAGGCAGTTTGGGAACCACATTTCCCAGTGTGCCTTGCTCTTGAAAGTCAAGAAGCTTGATTGGCACCAAGCACCCTGGGACACACAGTTAGTACCATTTAGGAGGTAAACAGGATAGGGCTGTTTCTGATGTGGAGGCGCCCACTTCCATGGGACGTTTAACCAGACACAGGACACAACACCTGAGGTGAAATTTCAATGGATATTAAGCTAGGGTAGAGTTTGTCTCTCTCCAACAATTCCAGCTTCCAAAGATGTGGAGCTAGTAGAGCTGTCCGTTGGTCCACAGCCCTGTTTCTCCTGGCTGCTGCCTCTGCCTGCCCACATCACCAGTGCCTCCACTGCTGCTAGTCTTTTGGGGGATTCTAGGCCAGGTGCTGTTCCCACTCCATCTCAACCAATTTGTACAGCTCCATGTGGCCTGGGCATCTCCACAGAGGAATGTCTGCTTTTCCCAACCTGGATATCCCGGTTCAGAAGCTTCTTGGTGAGACTCTTCAGAGACATGGTGGCACTCTCTGGGCACTCCGCCTTCTGGTTGAGAAGGGGGATATGGGAGGTGTCACGGGTGAGGGACTTGGGGTGAAAGTACTGAAGGGCTTTGAAGTCGTTGTGAATGGCATGCCCCACCACTATCTTCCCTGTGAGTATCTTCAAGATCTGGCCTCGAGCAATCTTGAAGGGTGTGGCGTTCACCATGTGTTGTTTCCAGATACCACTCCATCTAGTCCGGTAGTCCACAACGTGGCAGGGGGGAAGGATGTACTCATCATAAACCACATCTCCATTGTAGCTGACAATGCTACATCAAGCTAAGGAACTAACATGCCCTTTGGGTCCTGTGCCCACCATCTCACAGTCAATTGCCACCATCTTTTTTGGCCACTTCTGGGATGTTCCAAAGCATTTATTCTCTGCATGAGCTTGAGTGGAGTTTTTTGGAGTATTTTTCTGAGGAGGGTTCTTATGAGAGGATTTCTTCTGAGGCCCCTTCTTCTGGGAGCTGTATGAGGGCTCTTGATCTTTGGAAGGGCACTCTGGAACTCCCCCAGCAAATCTACGTTAGCTACAACAGAATCAGCCTTCTTGGAAGGGGCAGGGATCAGCCAAGACACTGCAGCTTTCTTGCCCCCAGGCTATTCTAATCTACTGCTAGAGGCAGCTGTCTTCTTCCTTTTGGGGAAGGTTGGAATCTTCCAAGTGCCATCCTCCCTAAGAGATTCTCCTTTCTTTGGAGGTTCTGAGTGAAATTTAGGTGCCTTGCTAGGGGGCTGGTTCTTTTTATTCAGAAAGCCTCTCCGTTCCAAGAGCCGCCACTTCTTGACAAAATTTCCGTGCTTGGCATTTCCTTCTAATGTCTTTTTGAGAGGAGGTTCCCCAAAGTGCAGATTGAGCAGTAAGGTAGACATGTGGACAGTGGGTGGTGGAAGAGCAGTTGAGTGACTTACAGATAAAAAGAGGGTGGGGGACTCATTTTCTGCTGAATCCCGTTGTCCAACATGTGGAGGTCTGTAGTACAACCTCCTAAACCCCTTAAATACTTTCTTTAGCATCTATTCTTATGTGCTGTTAAGTCCTAAACAGCCATATCCTGATCTGATGATGTGAGAAAGATGAGGGTTACCATAAGTGCCAGCTTACACATGTATAGCTTTTATGATTATTAAAGGTTATGCATATCGGGTATTTTATTTTCACTGTAGTCTTAAAAAAGGACTTAAATCAATGCCTAACATACAGTGGAACCACATAAATTTTACTGAGTCATTATCATAGGTTATAGAATTGCTATGTTCCAGGTAAAATAACTACCTCTAAAATTTTTGCCTAATGCAATGCAGGGAGTTTGAAATTGTGACATAGTACAGAGTCTCCTCATTTAGGTGTTTTTTCATTTAATCAGGTATCCCTATCATTTAGGATAATAGCTTATATTAAAATCCTACTTCATTCTCCTTTTATAATACTGTAGACCTAATTGAAGGTCAAAAGAGTAGACTGAAATAGTACAGATGACATATTTTTTTCACTTGCAGATAAAATATTGTCCACTGTTCAAAGTGACAACTAACCTCACAATATGGTACATGTTCTTAAATACTATTTTGAGTTTGCCATGAACTTGGAGGAAAGATTTTCTGTTTGCATGTTTATCTCTGACTCAACTCCAAAAAACTTTGGGTCAAAAATTCTGCTTTCAAAAAATAACATGAAATAAAAGATCTTATCATTTTCAATGTTACCTTTCTATTTTTCTGAGGAATTGACAATTTCTTTTTTATATTTGTCAAATTTCACCTACAATACCAGATTCTGCTTTAAATAAAGACATTATTAATTTCAGGATCCAAATTGTGTCTCTTTTTCTGCCCTTAATTCTACCCCAGCAATTACAGTGAACTCTTGGAGGCATCTGCTCTACTGGGACAATGGAAGCTTTATGATATGTTCCACAGCAGTGTAATACTATAACTTACTTTGTCTGTCAGCACCATTCTTTTATTTCTCATAGACCCTTGCACTTGGGAGAAATAAAATGGTCTGCATCATTAATTTCTATGCCCAAATAAAGAGTTTCTCAGCAGGTTACACATGAGCTATTTAAACTGGAGTGGTAGTAAGACAGTCATTAATTATCCAGAAATGAATCTTCAGAATGTGAAAATTGTATTCGTGAGAGTATATATCCTCCGAGAGGGGCTGGCTAACAGCTGGACAATGATGTATTGGTACCATCTAGCAAAAAAAAAATTGAGTGTTATTCCACGTAGTCAGGAACTTTGGGCCATAGGTTAGCCATTCAAGATGATCTTAGAGCAAAGAGTGGCAGTGAGAACGTGTACTGCACTTCGTCTCTGTCTAAGCAAAAGCCATGAGTGGTGTTCGCTGTGTACATATGAGATTAAACATAAGACTCAAAAGACACACAACAAAAACAGAAATACGCTTTATCACCACTCATTTGAATTCGTGGGTAGTGTATATATAATTTTTCCTGAAGCTGCTATGTCTAAAATCTTGTCTAAACCAAGATTTATAATACATGCAGTTCCTGAGTCACAAACATGTGCCTGGTATGATGTGTACTTGCAAATGGAGACTATTACAGATAGTAGGTATTTGTACCTGTTCCAACTTACCTATTAATTCCATTTAAGAACAAATGGAACTACAGAACTTTTATTATTCATAACCTGGGGACAGCCTGTACTTACTTTTCATCCTATTTTTGATCCCTTATTAGGACTTATCATGTATTTATTCATTGACTATTCAAAGCAACCATATGAACTTGGTATCTAATAAAATTCTTATAGATGAGGAAACGGAAGCAGAGAGAAATTAAGTTACTTTTCAGAGCTAGAATTTGAAGCCAAACAGTTGGCCTCTAGATCTGTTGTTAATATCTCACATGGATATATAAAGTCATTGTTCAGTAGGCCTGAACTGCAGCTCTGTGGGGCCGGAAGCCCACCTCTACTAATTTTCCATGTTTAGCAAATCATCAATTTTAAGCAGCAAACAATGAGTCCTCTGGTAAGAGTGATGATGTCCAGAACATAATTTACCACTTAAAAGTAGGAGATAATTTACCACTTAAAAAGCCAACTTAGCTATACCTAGGGATCCTTTGCTTTGGGGTTTCATTTTTGCTCTGATTGTATAATAAGAGTAGACAGAAATTATTTGTAAACTTTGCTAGTTATAACACAAAGCTCTTCAAGGTTTATAAAACACCATGTCAGCCTGTTTCTAAATGATTTTTAATCATTCTTTTCTTTAATTTATCTGACAGAGGCCTTGTAAAGAATATAGGATATAATGAATATTTCATAAAGATATGATTTATTTGGATTTCTCTGATTTTGCTTCAAAAATTATCCATCCTTTAGAAAGCAAGTACACAAGAACTTCCTGCTGGTGTGTTAACTAACCGAAGCCCTGAAGGCAAACCAGATTTCATAATAACTTCTGGGCCCCTTATAGACCAGCGAAGGGTAGTTAGTCAATGTACTATTAATATTTCACATGGCAATGGAATATAGTTCTGAGCTACCACATGTGGCTGTCAGAACTGTCAGATATGCTATCATAAAATTATTAATGATTTAATTTTTTATGAGTCTCATATCTTTTTATATGAAAATAAAATTGATTTAAGGTCTAGAGGTAAAGAAAATGCTTATAACAATTCCTTAGGGTATCTTAACACTTCTGCCAATCCTTTTTCAAATATTTGCTGTAATTGGTTACTTCTGTACACTTGGAAATTACACTTCATGCATTCATCTTTTTCACTCAGGAATAGAGTTTCCCCCAAAGGAACACCTTTTACTATACCATTAGTACTACTGCATGGTCTTACTTATCTGTAGTAAATTAAGGCATCATTTAGTACCATTGTTATTATTTGTAGATGAAATACTAGGTGAATATCTTTTTTTTTTTTTTTTTTTTTTTGGTGAGACAGAGTCTCAAGCTATCACCGTGGGTAGAGTGCTGTGGCATCACAGCTCACAGTAACCTCCAACTCTTGGGCACAAGTGATCCTCTTGCCTCAGTTTTTCTAGTAGAGTCAGAATCTCATTCTTTTTGCTCAGGGTGATCTTGAACTTGTGAGCTCAAGCAATCCACTGCCCTCGGCCTCCCAGAGTGCTAGGATTACAGGTGTGAGCCACCACACCCCGCCTTAGGTGAATATCTTAATGGGCCACAAATATACCTAAGGCACAAGTGAAGATGAGTAACTTCCACCATCTTTTCTCTTCTTTTGTGTGACTCTGACTTAGTAGCTGACTTACTCTCAGGCTGTGTTGAATATCAGCCTTATAAAAGAAAGCTAAAATATCAACTATGTTCTTAACTATGGAATATAAAATGGGATGTACTACGGAAGCTAAAATATCAACTATATTCTTACTATCCCAAATATGCATGGGGATTTACTTATGTGTTATAAATACTTCTTAAGATGGTCAGTTATTTGACATGTGAAATATACATCTAGAGACTTTTTTTCCTCAACAAACATAGAGACCTACATATGTCACACTTTCAGACACCAAAAAATATTTTTTTAGAAGAGTCCTGAAGTTAAATGTTAATGATTCAAATACTGTTTATTCTTGGTATTTAAGAATTCTCCAGCCCTTTTGCGATATTTTTTCTTAATTATTTTAAGCTGCCTAATTAAAAGTAAATGATGTTAGTTATATTCTAATAAGCAGTGGGCACAGTGCCTAGGGACTACAGGACTCTTAGAGATCCACAGAAGTGATCTGAAGTTTTAAAATGTAAAGAAAGAACAAACTTCAGGTCAAATAAAATGTTTTAGGATATTGGATTAATATATTTAGCTTTGTAACAATGCATCATAAAATGTACTTTATATTTACACATACAGGTATACGTACATGTATGTATATATACATATATGCATGTGTGGCACACGTGCTGCACATGTGTGTGTATGTGTTATGGAGGAAGAGGCCAACAAAGGCAAAAGTGCATGTAGCCCACAGGAGTCACAGGAGTCACAACATAGTCAACATTAACTACTTTGTAGTTAATTATTTTTGTAATAATTTAACTAATGTCTGTATTCCTCACTCTACGCTAGCTGCAAGAGAATTATCTCATCGTCCGGCACGTGGTTTATACCTAGATAGCATTTAGTAAATTCTTAATCAGTAAAAAAAAAAAAAAAAAGTTATTGTGCAGGAATTAACCCAAGTAGAATAAAAACCTCTTTTGTATTAGAAGTTAAGGTTTTGAATAAAGAGAATGCTAGGATAGCAATACCACACATAAATAACTGGGAATTTAAAGGGAAAACTGAAAATCGAATCCATGAAGAATGTGTACTAGTCCTAATAAAACTTCACGTATGTGAATGTAATGGGGCAGTTTAACCACAGGGATTTCTCCCCAAGCTTCCAGAAAAGGACTTGGTCTTGACAATACCTTGATTTCAGATTTGTGGTACAATAAGTCAAAAACTCCACCTGTGCCCTTGTGGGTTGTTGAATTATAGGACTGTGTCGAATGATGAGTTCATAAATGTGTGTTATTTGAAAACACTGAGTTGTAGTACGTTGATAACTTTTTATGCAGCAATATAAAACTATTAGCTATAAACTACATGAAAATTTTCTTATTGTCTATGTCTCCATTTCCTCATATGAAAAATGGGGGAAATATCACTTCTTCAGAGAACTGTTGTGAGGAATGTGTGTGTATAAACTGTAACACCGATATATAAACATTTGTGTAATTTATATAAATGTTTTCTATTCTTACCACAATAATCTCACTTAGGCAAAACTTTGCTTTAAGCTCACTCCTCCTTCTCAAGAACACCTTGTAAACCTCCTTGCTCCCATCACTAAACCAGCAGTTTCTTCTGGACAATATTTCCCAAAATATTCAAATGATTATTTGCATGATTTACTAAATATTGTAAGTAGAGAAGCAGAAAGTTACTTTTGGGTTCGGATGGTAACGTGAGCTAGGTTCGCTCAGTAATTTTACAGGATGCACCACTTTCTGCCCCCCAGTCTTCTTTTGAGTGATCCCCTCTGCCCCCTTCCTTAGTGAACCAGCGCAGCTGCACTGACCCTGCCTTCTCACTCCATCCTAGTCGTATATGTGTGTTTACGAACTATGCTCAGCCAAAGGGAGTGATTATCTCATTAGCCAGTAAGTAGTTTGAAGAGAAATAATGGACCCAAACTGAAACCATTTGAGTTCTCCCTGTGAATTTTGTCAGAGATACAGGAAGACTTTCCCTTTTCTTGCTTCAGTATTCTGAGTGATACTTATTTCAAATAATCTGGAACTGGCAACAACTACCATGCAGCTACACAAAGAGAACTCACCTGACTTAAATGCAAGCAGAGGTGAGCAGTCTTACAAAAAAAGAGGCAGGTTTTTATTTACGTTGCTTGAATTTCTGAATTTAAGCCTTATCAACGTCTCCATGGACTAAAGTTCAGATGAACCAATAAGATACCTGTTTTGGTTAGGCTAGTTTTAAATGTGTATCTGACTCTTGGAAGATGTTATAAATAGTATGCTACTGAATGAACACCTTCTTCCAAAAAGTGTATCGTATTCAAATTCATGCTTTGTAATGTCATGAATTAATAAATAACATGAAAGTTTCCAAAGTGAATATATAAACACTAGCTGATATATTCCTATGGAAGTACAGTATCTAGTATAATTCAAATTTTTTTCTTCATAAAATAGAGAAAATCAAATTCATAGGTGATAGAGATCCTACCAAATAGTCTTGGTGATTTTTAAAAATTCCTTTTTCACTGTATAATGTATTTGGATAAATTTGCATTTAACAAGGTTTTGCTGCCACCTTTTCTAATTTTGTGCAGCATGTTATCTTAGTCATAGACTATGTAATATTTATGATTGTACATTCCCATTAAGTTTTGAGTTGATATTATACAAATTGTAAATACTGGTTGAACTGAACAAACGGTGTAATTTACATATGTCAGACTTACACCACCATTCTGTGACACTCAATTGATGTCTGTTCACTGAAATTTAAAAGATACACTTAATAATTTTATTTAAAATTTGCATATATAGTGCTTCAGTACTTTTATACTTACTGTTAAATGAATTTTGTATGTTTCTACTCAAACTATCAATAATACATATTAGGTCCATCTGAAAAGAGTAGGGTTTTTTCTTTAGTTAAGAAAAAGGAAGATAACTTTGAAAAAGTCAAGTAAGTCACACAAATAACCTGGAAATCAAATTTTAATTTATGAAATTTATATAATTTTTAACAAAAGTGACATTACCTGAAAGCATAGAAAAGTAGAAAAAAATCTGAATTTATAAAGCATTTGCTCCATTTGCCTAGAGCAGATATGCAAAAATTACATTCTCCGTGGCCGTGGTTCTTTAGTGTACTTAAGAGTGCTTTAAAAAGTATATTTTGGGGTTTCACCTCCGGAGGTTTTGATTTATTAGTTCTGGGACATGGCCCAAGAATTTACGTTCCTTACATACTTCCAGGTAATATTGGTACTGCTATTCCTGAGAACAATCTTTGAGAACTATTTGTCTTATAAGATTCTAGATAGAAAGCCATTGGGAAGTAAATCACACTCGCAGATTTTAACGTTATGCTAAAGCATCCTGACAAGGGAGAAGAACAATTAAAAATATAATAAAAATTAAAAGCTGAATATTACCCAATTAGGTCCAATATTTTTATTGTTTTGAATTCTATTGAATAAGGACAGATTGAAGTAAAAGGAAAAATAACACATCAATTCAATGCATGCCATATTACCGACATAAAACAGGAAAATGAAATAAAGTTGCATTAAGAAATCAATTTTAGGGTGGCGCCTGTGGCTCAGTGAGTAGGGCGCCGGCCCCATATGCTGAGGGTGGCGGGTTCAAACCCAGCCCTGGCTAAACTGCAACAAAAAAATAGCCGGCGTTGTGGTGGACGCCTGTAGTCCCAGCTGCTCGGGAGGCTGAGGCAAGAGAATCGTGTAAACCCAAGAGTTAGAGGTTGCTGTGAGCCGTGTGACACCACGGCACTCTACCCGAGGGCGGTACAGTGAGACTCTGTCTCTACAAAGAAATGTACATCATTTCCTTTTTTTTTTTTTTTGGCCAGGGCTGAGTTTGAACTCGCCACCTCTGGCATATGGGACCGGCGCGCTACTCCTTGAGCCACAGGTACCGCCCACATCATTTCAAATGCTCATGTTATGGGCGGCGCCTGTGTCTCAAGGAGTAGGGCGCCGGTCCCATATGCCGGAGGTGGTGGGTTCAAACCCAGCCCCAGCCAAAAAAAAAAAAAAAAAAAGAAAGAATTCAATTTTAAAAGTTGTAGACTCTGTGTTGAGATTTAAAACTGAGATGAGATAGTGGTACAGTTATTTTATGTTTCTTGATAGGTTTTTTAATAAAATAAATTTTGGAAATAAGAGTGTGAGAATAACAACATTGACACAAGGACGATCATTTGATATGTAAAATGGTTATTGTGAAAGACATGCCAATCTAAAAATTAATACGCCCTGTTGAGACTGGTTCTGAAGGCGATAGGATTTTTCAGTTACCAAATGTGTGGCACCCATGACCTTTCTGAAAAATCTCCTACCATAGAGTGTAGCTAATGTCAGTGCAATGTAGTTGTGAGAAAGACCATGACTAACCACTCATAGATGCCCAACTCATTCTCAGCCACAGCAGGTTTCTAAAAAGCTATTCCAGTTTCTACTGAGTGAGGGATCACTTAAAGGTTCAAGAAAGAAAGTGCACGTTAATGTGTCCTTTCTCCAGTTAGACATTACACCGTTTGAAATCCAAACCAATTATTCAGCACTTTTATTCACTAGCAAAATGGAATGCTTTGAATTTTCTCTTATCTAGTCACTCAACATGCTATTATATCAAAAGACAGATTTCAACGTATCAGTTTAAGACCTGGGGAAAACAACAATATTTTGCCTCTAATGGCTTTCTAGATTATTTGGGTCATAATTTTTGAGTTAAATAGAGACCAACTTAGCTTTGTATTCATTCATACATTTATTCTGTGAACCTAAATTTGATAAGTACCTGTTTCCTGCCAGTCTCCATATAGGAAGAGAGTACATGTCCCTAAATAAGGCCATAGAGCAAGGTACCTTTTAACCTCAGTAAATACGTGATTTTGTGGTGTAAAGGGAGAAATACAGTTTCACAGACAGCTGTGATTTTAGACAAAGGTGTGCACCTAATTGTAACCAATAAATAATGCTCAGAAAAGATTTGGGTCATATTTTAACTAGAGCATTTATTACTGTAAGAGCCTTCAAAGTCCTGTTCTATTTTTATTAAACCAATTATTTCTCATATTACATTTTTAGAATAGTTAAATCAGTTCTTTGTGCCTTTTATTCACAAACTGTATTTGTGAGAATATTGTAACTTCAAAGATTACATTATGGAATACATAGCCTCAATTTAGTTTGTGTCACCTCAACCTTGTATGGGGAGAGGAAAGTGAGTGAGATGAACTTCACTTAGGCATGCATTTTACGCATTCACCTAGTTCTTCAAACATCAGTTTAATCCAGGTACCTGAGCTTTCCTAGATTTCAGACACTGAAGTAGAATAGAAAACTTGGTGGACAGAGGTTCCTTTTGCCCCTAACTCTTGTACAGACTGAGGAGAAGGATAACTGTGGGCTCCTGGGTCTCAATCCAAGCTCCATTACTACTAAGCTGTGAGAATTTGGGCTGTTACCTTACTGATTTGTCTATCCCAGTTTCCCAATTAATTAAATGAAACCAGTAGCACATGTGCCATAGATTTGTAAAGACTCGGTACTTTAATTTATCTAAAGTGCTTAGAATAATATTTAGAGCCTGTTACTGTTCAAAAAAGGGATAGCGATTATAAGGATTTTAACACATTCTGATTACTATTATATTATGGCTTCCTTGTAATAACCTTCCTATTTCATCTCCAAGCTTGGTTATAATTTTTTCATCATTTCCAAAAAATTTTAGTATTCCTTTGAAGCATTTTACACAATTTTAATCAAATATTTATGCTTAATTTGCTTGCTATCGCACCAAACACAGTAAGAGATTTATGTTTGCATTAAAACTGTATATTTTGCTCAAAAATATATCTTCGGTACCTTGTACAGTAATATATCTTCAGTACTTTGTACTTAGTTTTTTAAATTTCTGTGCATTTTTGTGGCTATTTTAACTTTAATGACTGTAGGTATTTAACTTATACTATCTGCACAATAATACTGAGATTAGAATAATTATAATAATATTTTTAAATTGAATACCTTTTATTAAAGTGAATAAAATCCTAAGATTTATCAATTTGATAATTAATTTGAGGCAAAAAGTTACCTTTATGTAACCTCCTAATATTTGTCTTTTAAACTTTTCAATTTAATTTTTTATTTATAATTGACACACAACAATAGTACATATGTATAGGCTACAATGTGTTGTTTAAATGCATGTACACACAGTATAATTATCAAATCAAGGTATTTACCATATCCATCAGTTTAAATTTACCCAGTTTATTGTTTCTGTATTTCTTGTTTTTTATTCCTGAGGTTATATAAGTGTATTTCACAAATATGTCCAATTATGTCCACTTGTGTACTGGCTTACAGGCTTGGAGTAAGAAACCATCCAAAATTTAACAGCTTGAAACAATTATTTAATATTCCTCATTAACTGGAAAGTGACAGAGGGATAATTGATCTTGCTGCCTCAGGTCAGGCTGTCCTATTCTATGCATCTCCTTTTAACCTTCAACTAACCTACAAGGCTATGCAAAATTTTTAAATAGTGCTAGAAAACACATAACATAATTTTATAATATCTTCTTAACCATTTTAAGTGTGCAGTTATTAGTTAGGAAACAGACCTACAGACCTTTTCATCTTGCCTATCTGAAACTCTACACCAATGAAACAATTCTCCCTTTTGCCCTCTGACCTCAGGCCCTGATAACCATCATTATATTTTCTGTTTCTAAGAATGTGACTATTTTAGATGCCTTCTATAAAATTAATCATATGTTATTTGTCTTTTGGTGACTGGCTTACACTTACCATAAAGCCCTCAAAGTTTATCCATGTTGTGGCACGTGATGGTATTTACTTTATTTTTAGAAGAAAGGTAAACATTTCAAAACATTTTAAAAGAGAAAATATTTGGGGAAATTTCTATTAAAGTCCTTTGCCAATTATTTAATCAGGTTTTTAATTTTTTGTTGCTGTTGACTTGTAAGAGTTCTTTATACATTCTGGATATTAACTCCTCATCAGATACATGATTTGCAAATATTGTATTCAATTCCACAGATTGTTTTTCCACTCTTCTAATTTTTTCCTTGGATGCACAGAAGTTTATAAATGGGATGTAGTCCACTGGTTATTTTTTCCCCTTTATTGCTTGTGTTTTGGTGTCATATCTAATAAATCAACGACAATTCCAATGTAATAAAGTTCCTCCTTACATTTTCTCCCAGAAGTTTTAGAAATTTAGGTCCCAAGTGTAGACCTGTTGTCTATTTTTAGTTATTTATTTTTTTATTTTTTTGTATATTGTATGAGTCCATCTTATTTCTTTGTGTGTGGATGTTTAATTTCCCTACTCATTTTGTTGGAGAGACTGTTCTTTCCCCCATATAATTAATGGTCACAGCACCTTTATCAGAGATCACTTGATCACATATGTTTATTTCTAGATATTCTATTCTATTTGTCTGCCTTAATGTCAGCATCACATTGTTTTGATTATAGGACTGTTTTAATATGTATGTTCAGAAGTCAAGGAAGTATGAGTCTTTTGACTATTTTTTCCCATTTTGTTTTGGTTAGTTTGCTGGGCATGGTGGCTGATGCCTGTAATCTTAGCACTCTAGGAGGCCAAGGCAAGTGGATTGCCTGAGCTCACGAGTTGGGAACTAGCCTGAGCAAAAGCGAGACCTCATCTGTAAAAATACCTGGGCATTGTGGCAGGCACCTGTAGTCCCAGCTACTAAGGAAGCTGACCCAAGAGAATTGCTTAAGCCTAAGAATTGGAAGTCGCTGTGAGCTGTGATGCCACAGTGCTCTACTAAGGGGAACAAAGTGAGACTCTGTCTCAAATGAAAATGAAAATAAAAATAAATATTATTTTGGTGAGTAGAGATCAATTGACATTCCATATGAATTTTAGGATTTTTCTCCTTCTCCATAAATGTCATTGAGATAATACTACAGGTATTGTTGAATTTGTAGATCATGTTGGGTTATATGGACATTTTTAACAATATTAACTCTCAATCCACGAACATGGAATGTCTTTCCATTTATGTGTTGTCTTCTTTAATTTCTTTCGGCTATGTTTTGTAATCTTCAGTGCAAATATCTTTCACCTTCCTAGTTAGGTTTATTCCTAAGTACTTTATTCTTTTTTAACCATTGTAAATATAGTTTCTTAAAATTTATTTTTCATATTTTTCTTTTTTTCATGTTTTTCAATGCTAGTGTTTCAAAACACAATTGCTTTTTGAGCGTTAATTTTGTATCCTTCAATTTTGAAAATTTTCTTATTAATTCTAATAGTTTGGGGGAAAGAAAATTTAGGATTTTCTACGTGTGAGATTATCTCATCTATGAGGAGTATGGCTGTCCACTGGGCTACTGGTCGATGACTCAGAGGCAGCACCTTAGACAAAATGAATGATTTTAAAAGGGATGGCTGGTGCTCACTCAGGCACATCAGCAATCACTTGTCTTTATTCACTTTCTTATATACCCAAACTCATCAGGTAAAAATAATCCAAGAATAAAGAAGACAAAAGGTAACAAAACTGTCATCAAGATTCTTTATCAGCGTTAATACAGCAAAGTACATACACAACTTTCTAAACTAAGAATATCCTGTTTGGAGATAAACAACAATGGAGATAAACCACAAAGGGCTGGGTTGTCTGTTCTGTTTGCCCACTTCCCTATGTGACTAACTGAAAGTTATGTAAATAGATGTAGAGAATTAAGTGCAACGGTCCATTACCCCAGACAGATGATCTGTCTCCAGCTACAACTTGGCGAGGGCCCTTTCCTTTAAGGTGTGGCTGCCTGCATTTTTCAGCAAAGCCGCTTCTGCAAGCTGGGGGAGAATATCCCCCCAAACTCACATCTAGCCCAAGTACTGGAAATGTTCCTTCTCAGGGCCTCATACCTCAAGGAGCACAAATGAGACTGATTCACCTCACAAGGATGCAGGGGACTGTGCCCCTTCAGAGGAGATAATTTTATATCTTCTTTCCTATTTAAATGTCTTTTTATTTCTTTTTCTTATATAATTTCTTTGGCTAAGACTTGTTCAAAAGTACATCCTTACCTTGTTCCTGATCTTACAGAAAATGTTTTCAGAATTTCACCATTGAGTATGGTTTACCTATAGGCTTTTCACAAATAACTGTTATTATGTTGAAGTTTCTATTTCTAATTTATTGAATGTTTATATCTTCTAGGTTATGCAAATTTTGGCATATTTACTGTATTCTCTAATATCCTTTATATTTCTGTGACATTGGTTGTAGGACACTGAGCACCAGGCAGATAGAAGCAGCCACCAGCTTTTGAAGAAGGCGCTGGGAGCGAGACAATCTCCTAGCCTGCATGGAGACATTTTGCAGCCCAGAGACAAGCCCTTAAGCAGCTGCATGCATTAATGAGATAAGATCAGTAGCTCTTTAGCAAGAGTTACACTTTGTAACATTCGTAGGGCAATAGTATGGGAGTTGAGCCAGAATAGAAAGAGTACTTAGCAATCCTAGCATGTGGGCCCCCACTTCTGTGATTTGAGGCTTTAATAAAAGGCCAAGAGAGAGGTTTCTCAGGGCTTTTGGAGGACAGATGGGAAGCCCACCTCTTGTGGGCATGTACCTTCAATCCATGTCCCAGTTGTTTTTATTCACACGGTGACGGGGTGCCCCAGCAGGCACCGACAATTGTTTGTAATAGTCTTTTTAATTTCTTATAGTGCTAATTTGAGTGATCTATATTTTCTCTTAGTTTACCAAAAGGTTTGTCAATTTTGTCAATGTTTTCTAAACTCAAACTCTTCGTTTTGTTTTTTCTCCTTGTTTTTCTATTCTTTATCTTATTTATCTTATATTATCTTTATATTAGAACAAAGATGTATTATTTCTTTCTTCTGTCCAGTTGGGTTTAATTTGTTCCTTTTGTATAAAGTTATATTGTTGATTTGAAATTTTTCTTCTTTTTTAATGTGCACTATTTTTGTTACACCCTGTAAGTTTGGATATAGTTGTTTTCATTTTAATTTTTCTCAAGATATGTTCTAATTTCTTTTGTGATTTCTGGTTTGATCCCTTTGTCATTTAAGAGTGTATTGTTTAATTTCCAAATGTTTTTGGACTTACCAGTTTTCTTTGTGCTATTCATTTCTATTTTAATTTCATTTTTGTTGGAAAAGAAACTTTATAAGATTTTAATGTTCTTGAATTTGTTAACAACTGATTTGTGGCCTAGCATGTACTCTTTTCTTGAGAACATTTCACATGCTCTTAAGAAGCAGCATATTATATATTCTGCTGTTGTTAAGCATAGTGTTCTGTGTATGTCTGTTAGGCCCAAGTAGTTTATGGTGTTGTTTAAATCCTCTATTTCCTTACTGATCTTCTGCCTGGTTTACCATTATTTAAAAGTGGGATTTGAGTTCTTTTCAATTATGTGTTTCAATTTACTTTTCCCTTTAATACTGTCAAAGTTTATGTTATAGATTTGAAAAATCTGAGATTTTGTACCTAAATACTGTAACTTTTATTGATCTTTTTATCATTACATAATGTTTTTGTTTGTTGTTTGTTTGCCTCTTATAACAGTTTCGTTTTTAAAGACTATTTTGTCTGACATTAGTAAGCTTCTGCTCTCTTTCAGTCACCACTTTCATAGACTATCTTTCCATTCTTTCACCTTTAGTCTGTATGTGTTTCTAGATCTAAAGTGACTTTCTTGAAGAAAACACATAGTTGTTCTCTGGATTTTTATACTGAGCCAATTTATAATTTTTTATTAAAGAGTTCATTTACATTTAAAGTAATTTTTGTTTTTTTTGAGACAGAATTTCAGTATGTCACCCTCAGTAGAGTGCTGTGACATCACAGCTCATAGCAACCTCAAACTCTTGGGCTTAAGCAATTCCCTTGCCTCAGCCTCCCAAGTAGCTGTTACTATAGGCGCCTGCCATAATACCTGGCTATTTTTTTTATTGTAGTTGTCCTTATTGTTTAACAGGCCCAGGCCTCGTTTGAACTGGCCATCCCTGGTGTATGTGGCCAGCACTGTAACCACTGAGCTACAGGCTCCAAACCTAAAGTAATTTTGATAGAAAGAGACTTACTATATCATTTACACAATTGTTTAGTATGTATATCTTATACTTTGTATGTCCTTCCTTTCCTCTCTTACTGTTTTCCTTTGAGTGCTATTTATTTATAATGATATCATTTGATTGCTTTTTCATTTTCTTTTGTGCTCATCTATATGTGCTATCTTGTGTGTATATACACATACATTGCATAAAATATCTTTAATTTATAGCATTCTATTTTAAACTGATAACAACTTCATTTGCATACAAAACTATACTCTTTTACAGCTTCATACCCACTTTATCTCACTGATATAACAAATTATATTTGTACATATTACATAGTTTTTTTTAATTATTAATTTATTTATTGTTTGGAGATAAAGACTCACTCTGTTGCCCAATGGTAAAGTGCCATGGCATTATAGCTCATAGCAACCTCAAACTTCTGGGCTTAACCCATCCTGAGCCCCTGGGACTATAGGTGCCTTCCACAAGGCCTGGCTAGTTTTTCTATTTTTAGTAGAGACATTGTCTCACTGTCTCAGACTGGTCTCCAACTGCTAAGCTCAAGCAATCTATTTGCCTCAGTCTCCCAAAGTGCTAGGATTACAGGTGTGAATGACTGTTCCCATCTTATATAGTTTATTTTTAATTTTCTTGTTACTTAAATTCTGTGTAACAGATTATAAGGATATGTTTTTATGTTTGTCTACATTTTAACTTTATTGGGGAATCTTATTTTTTCTAATGTCTTCGTGTAACTGTCTCTTTTACATTTGCCTCAACTTCAGCACTTCCTTTAACATCTGTTGTAGAGCAAGTATAATAGTATTGAATTCCCTCAGTTTTTGTTTATCTGGAAAATTTTTAATTTCTACTCTACTTTTGAGGAAAATTTTTCCAGATATAGTATTTTTAGTTGACATGTTTTTTCTTTTTTCTTTCAATACTTTTAATATATAATCTGACTCCCTTTTTGTCTGCAGAGTTTCTACTGAGAAATCAGCTGATCACGAAAGTTCCCTTGTATGTGACATATCACTTTTATCTTGCTCTTTTAAAGACCATCTTTTTTGTCTTTAACTTTATACAGTTTGACATAATGTGTATCTGTTTGTTTCTCTTTGGATTTTTTTTTCTTTTTTGGCCGGGGCAGGGTTTGAACCCACCACCTCTGGCATATGGGACCGGCGCCCTACTCCTTAAGCCACAGGCGCCGCCCCTCTCTTTGGAATTTTTTTACTTGAAGTACTTTGAGATTCTTTCCCCAGATACAGGAAGTGTTCAGTCATTATTTTTTCAAATATTCTCTCTTCCTCTTTTTACCTCTCTTCTTCCTTGATAATGTATGGATTGGTTAACATGACAGTGTTCTATGTGTCTCTTACACTTTATTTAATTTTATTATTTTTTAAAGTTTTCCTCCTCTTACTGAAGGATTTCAAATGACCCATATTTCAGATCACTGATTCTTTCTGTTGTCAGAAATACAATAGAAGATCAAATTGCTATTGAACTTCCGTAATGTATTTTTCCAATTAGGAAATTTTAATTTTTTTGACAGTTTCTATCTCTTTACTGATATTCTCATTTTATTTCTATATCATTTCCTGATTTTTTTATGGTCTGTGTCATCTTTTAGCTCATTAAGCATCTTCATTCAGTTATTTCAAATTCTTTGTCAGGCAGCACATAGATCTTTGTTTCTTTAAGGTTGAATTCTGGCCTACTACTTTATTTCATTGATTAGACAACATTTTCTTGCTTTTTAAAGTTTTACTATTTTGCTGGGATAATGGTGTTTACAAAACCAGCTACCACTCCCAGTTTTTGTTTACTGGCTTTGTCCAGGGAAAGACCTTTACCAATCTGGAGATTATACAGCTTTCAAATCTCTTTTGATGTCATACTCCTGTGGTGTATTTTCATGGTACTATACCTCCAATGTGCTGCTTACTTGGTTTTCCAGTGGTTTCCAGAGCCTGGCACTACGCCTGTCAATGCTTCAAGTCTGGTGAGACAGAAACCAGTCCCTGTTGGAGCCCTAAAACAACCCAGAATGTTGGACAGAAAACCTCTTTTGCTTCCATCCCAAGGTCAAAGCTTCAGTATAGAAAGGTTTGTGCTGGGTTTTCTGCTTATAACTCAAAGGCATTGGAGCACAAATGAAGGTGGTGCTTGTTATGAATTTGTCAATCTCTTTCCTGGAACCCTTTGTTGGTTTTAAAATGTCCTGGATAGTGTAGCTTCTCAACTTGTCTCTAGAGTTTTCACATATTGTTGTTAACTTGATGTCTCTTTTTTAGAAGGAGGCCCTGTAACTTCCTAATCCACCATTTTCTGAAAATCTAATATAGGCATTCTTTTTTTTCTTTTCTGTGGAAGAAGCTAAAGACAATAGTCTTACTCATGTAAGCATTTTGCAAGACTTTGGTCACATTTATCCTAGGAGTATAGACTTAGCCAAAGTAAAAAAAGAAAACAAAAAGCAAAAAAAAAATAAAAAATAAAACATTATAAATCTGTTACCATTAGATTGGGAATAAGGAGAAACATTTAATATTCCTGAGTAATGTAACTGTTTAGAACCTACCCTCTTCGTGAATATTATTATTTCTCCAACAGTTAAAATACACAACCTGGGCAAAGTTATGTAATTTTTCTTTAGTCAGATCATTTTGTTCAAATCCCATGATCAACACTAGGCCTGGATATGATTTCTCTTGATATAGAAAATTATGGAGTAAAAGCTACTAATTATTTTCACACTCCTTCCCACCTCATTTTCACACCCATCACACAAAGGTAAAATGAGAGAAGATAACTAAAATAAGCAACTTCTATTTGAAAAACAAATGAACGAAACACATACTTGTTTGTAGCACTTTTGAAATACTGTTGGGCAAATGTCAAGTATTCTTATCATGTGTCCTGTGGGTGGAAGACAATCCATGATGAGGGTCTGATTCTGCTGGCTGAAGCTGCCTGTCCAGTCCATTGTTCTTCCTAGTCTTGGCTTCCTTAAGAGCAACATGCTCTTCTTTCTTTCTTTTTTTTTTTGTTAAATCATAGCTGTGTACATTAATGTGATCATGGGGCACCATACACTGGTTTTATAGACCGTTTGACCTATTTTCATCACACTGGTTAACATAGCCTTCCTGGCATTTTCTTAGTTATTGCATTAAGACATTTATATTCTACATTTACTAAGTTTCACATGGACCCTTGTAAGATGCACCGTAGGTGTGATCCCACCAATCACCCTGCCTCCGTCCATCCTCCCCCCTCCCTCCTCTTCTTCTCCCCCTTCCCCATATTCTTAGGTTGTAACTGGGTTATAGCTTTCATATGAAAGCCATAAATTAGTTTCATAGTAGGACTGAGTACATTGGATACTTTTTCTTCCATTCTTGAGATACTTTACTAAGAAGAATATGTTCCAGCTCCATCCATGTAAACATGAAAGAGGTAAAGTCTCTGTCTTTCTTTAAGGCTGCATAATATTCCATGGTGTACACCAATTACTCACTTAAACAACTTCTGGAGAAGGCATTAGAAAATGTACATTTTGACCACCAGACAGCACTCTCAACCTGCTTCTTGTCTGTAAACTATACAAGTGCAAGAAACAAATTTTACATGTGGAACAATCCCAGACATGTTGAATTCAGATTATCAGTGCTTGTGGACATAAAACTTGATCAAAATCTTTGTGGGATCTTTATGTATCTGATTTTAGTCCATGTTCTAAAAGAAAGCCACACCTGCAATAGCTTTGTGATGTGATTTTCTATATGTATTTAAGATATGATATTTTAAACACATCAGGCTGCTTTAAAACATGCCCTTATGATTCTAAAAATCCTTTATGCAATCTGAGAGAAACTCAATGTTTTCAAAGTTCTTAAAAATGTGTTTTGTAGCCAGACTCCTAGTTTAGTCTATCCTCTGGCACCTTGTTTACTCTGAATATACTGAATGATGTCTTCATTCCAAAATTAAACCTTAATTTGAGAGTGTGTTACTGACTGAGGAATTTAGGGATACAAACCAGTTTCATTTAAATTCTCTATAAATCTGTTTATAAACTACCCCCCCCACCATTTTGAGCTTGTTTTTCCCTGTTTTCACTTGTTTTCAAGCTACTGTCACATATTTGAGGGCTTTATTATGGCAACTCTCTATTTCTCCTTGCCAGTTTTAGTAATGTTGGCTATTTATGCATAGCAAAATACTCTCCAAAGTTCAGCTCGAGGAGAGTTCACCGAGAATGAAATCAACTAAAATTCATATGTTCCATATTCTCTTATATTTATTACACCAGCAAGCTAGCCTATGCAGGTTTTTCTTAGGGTAATGGAAGAGATTCACGGAATCAAGATCAATAATAGAAGGGTTTTTAAGTTGTCTGTATCTTTATACCTGCTACATTCCACTGCCCAAAAAAACCCAACAAGATGACAATCAGAGGGAAAAAGTACCCTCTGTCCACAGAGGTGAGGTATAGTTCAAATAAATATTTCTGAATAGTTACCTAATCTGAAACAACTTGGTACTATATTGGTACAAATACTTTTTTTTTTCCTTTTTTTTTTTTTTTTATTGTTGGGGATTCATTGAGAGTATAATAAGCCAGGTTACACTGATTGCAATTGTTAGGTAAAGTCCCTCTTGCAATCATGTCTTGCCCCCATAAAGTGTGACACACACCAAGGCCCCACCCACCTCCCTCCGTCCCTCTTTCTGCTTCAATAATTTTTTTCATTTCTCTCTCTTCAATAATCTGTGTGCACGTATACACATGTACACAGAGCAGCAACTATCCCATGTGCTAATTAGAAAAAGGAGTTCTTCTTCTGAGTAGACATGTTTCTAATGTGCAAGGTTTGGCAAATTATCTGAGTGCTAACTCTGAGATTTTTCTTAATTGCTGACTATAGTTCTTATAGACTAATACGTTCCCCCACTAAGTAGAGTGGTCCCCTTTTATCCTCAGGGAATTTTCTCTAAGACTCCCCGTGGATGCCTAAAACCATGTATAGTACCAAATCCTGTATATATTCTTTTTTTTTTCCTATACATACATGTCTATGATAATATTTAATTTACAGAGTAGTCAGAGTAAGACATTAATAACAATGACTAATGATCAAATAGAACATTATATTAATATTCTAGCATCTCTACTCTTACTCTTTGGGGCCAGTAAAATAAGAACTACTTAAAACAAGCACTATGATATTGCAACAGTTGATCTGATAACTGAGGTGATCGCTATGAGACTAATGGGCAGGTGGCACAGACAGTGAGGATATGCTGGGCAGAGGGATAATTTACAACCTGTGTGGGATGAAGTGCAATGGTGCGAAGTTTACTCACATTACCCAGGATGGCATGCAATTTAAAACTCATACATTTTTTGTTTCTCTTACTTTTTATTTAATATTTTTGGATCACAGTTGACCAGAAATAATTAAAACCTTAGAAAATAAAACCATGGTGAAAGGGCACCATGGAAAATGAAATCATAGTGAAGGGGGTATTACTGGTTAAATATTTTTGTAAAATTTTATTATTTTTAAATAAGTTTATAATGTATATTTGAGGTATAAAACATGACAGAGTGGGATATAGAGAGACAGTAAAAAAGATTTCTATAGTGTAGCAAATCAACATATCCATCATTTCAAACATGGAAGAAAATAAAATCAATTATAGGTATCTTATAGGCACACTATCTAGTAACAGAAATTAGAAATGTATTCCTCATAGCTTATCACTTCCGAGGGTTAAGAGGTTAAGACTTGTGGTGTGTAAATTCATGTCTCACCTCATTCAAGTAGGTGTGTGTGTGCATCTGAAGATACCAATAACACATTCAAAATAGGATGTTTTTACCCCTCAAATTCCTTTTTTGCCACTATGCGTCTGCCTTTGTACTGACATTGATTGAATCAAGTTTTATGACTTCTATACTCCTAGTATAATCACTTCTTTGATCTAAAATTTTACTTTGTTATCCAAGAAAGGAAGTTTAAGAAATCAGTTGTTATTTCACTTCTACTGTCTCTTTAATTTTGAGAAAGTTGTCATAATCTAAGTAAATATTATAGAGGAATAAATATTTAAGTAAATAAAATAATTGCTAGGCATCAGGCAAAGATTATACGATCATTTTCCCTCTTTGTTTAGAGCTATGATGAATCATTAATCAAATCCCTAAACTCAACCAACAAGATCCCTGAAATCTATGATTTTCCCAGTGGCTTTTGTGAGTTATGTAAATATTGCCATAAATTGTACCAATGAAGGGCTTAAAGTATTCAAGACACTCCAAGTATTAAAACATAAGGATGCTTCACTAAAGTGTTTGTCTGTAAAAACATAACTGACTTATAAGTTGTCCATCAGGATTTTTAGAAAGATTATGAATCATCCATTTTCCTTTCTTATCCAATGTTTTACTAATGAATCTTTTTGAAATATGAAATCATACACTCAATTCCAAGTTCATTTTCAGTTAGAAATTAATCAGGGATATACAAATAATGGAATGTTGATAAAGGCAGTTTATCAAGTACCAATATATGACTTTTAATAATTATATATTTATTTAAATGCTTTTTTAAAATGTGGTGACATATTTGAAACACAACACTATGACTTTTTGTACTTGACAATGATTAATTTTATCTGTCAACTTAGCAAACATATGGTGCTCAGTTGCTTGATCCAACACAAGTTTAGAGTTTCTATGAAGGTATTATATAGATGTAATTAACATTTATAATCAGTAGACATTAAGCAAAGTGGGTCATCCTAAGTAATGTCAGATCTTTCAATCACTTGAAGGCCTTACAAACAAACCCTGAGGTTTCAAGGGGAGAGGATTTGGCCTCCAGTCTGTAACAAGTAGTTTTCTCTGAGTTTCTAATTTACCTGTCTTTCCTATAGATTTGGGACTTAGCTTTGTTGATTTTATCAACTAATTTCTTAAAATAACTCCTTTTCTATATACATTTATATACCATTGGTTGTTTTTCTTGAGTACTGTTAAAGAAAAAAATTATATTCTGGCACATAAAAATGGTAACAAAGACTTTATTTAAGGCTATTGCAGGAAAGGTGCCTCAATGGAGGAGAGAAATTGCACTCATCTCCAAATACAGCAGTGACAAGTGCAGATTTATAGCTAAAGAGAAGGGTGAAAGGATCACTGGATGAAAATTTACTAAGAGAGGATGTCAAAGATGGGTAGATTCTTACAAAGTCTTACAGAATCTTACTTAACAAGATTCTGACTGAAGTCAGGACAGAGTGATGAGATAGGAAAGGTGGAGTTGAGCAATGTAATCACTCTCAATTGTGATCAGATATCAAGGGTGGAGGGATTCTCCCTAAACTGACTTAGCAGGATTCTTGCTGAAACAGGACTTGGCAAGTACAGACACAGAGGCCAAGGCCAAGGCCGAGTCCAGAAAGTGGCTCAGAGAAGCCTAAATAAAGTGTGTTTGAGATAGAGTCTTTCTCAGACCCCTGAAGAGTAGAGGGAGGACCAGTCCTCAAAATATCCTCTGCTGTGCACCTAAAATGCAGAAGAAACAGCCACATTTTGGGGAAGAATATGAAGTGTGACATAAAATATAAATATTACTTTAATAGTTGGTGTGTAAATACTAAGATTTGAAGAGCCCAAATCTTTTATCAATAATCAGCTAAACATAGAAACATTTTTAGCATTCATGGAAACATCCGTTTTCCCACAGTAAGTAGAAATGTAGTATCTATGGGTTAAATATAGGATAATTTTGTTCACTTTTTCAGCAGTTTATATTTTAAATATATTGACTGAGTTCTCAACATACTGTGTAGAACAGTAAACTGTGTTCTTAAGCCCAGTTATAGCATTTCACATTAAGTACTTCCCGAAGTGGCAGCAGGCTTACTGCTATACAAAGTGCGGTCTCAGCTAAACCCATTATTTTGAAATTCCTACAATTGGAACTGAAAATAAGAGCAGATAAAGCTTTATTAGCAAATACACAAAAATATATTGACGTTACATATAGCCAAATAATTCTAATGAATGGTTTAATAGTACACATGAAGACCAACTCAGTAAAGGTTGCAACTATAAATACTGATTTTGCACTACTAACTATAACAATGAAACTTTTGTACTATCAAGATGAAGAGAAAATAATAGTGTCAAGGGATTCTATGTAAATGAATCCCATAGGCATTGTAACAGTACATAATAGAAATTATTTTCCCACTGGGGAAGTGACTTTCTAAAAAGCCACTGGTGGCACAAAATTCAATTATTACATATCTGTGACTTTCCTAGTTCGTATGCCTTTTTTTGTTTCCTTGATATATTATCAAGAAAGTTTTTGTAAAGTGGTAATGGGAAAAGACATGTATAGCTGATATAAGGAAGTGCGATGGTTATATCTTATTATAGTGTAAATTTGTCACTATCCTTTGAAGTGACAGAGGTTATTTCCAAGACATCAAATTACCAAAAATGTTTCCTATACATGTATTATATTACGCTTCAAGAGAGTGCATAAATAGATGAATTTTCTAATGCTTTTCTGTGCAGCATTTTTGATCCCAAATATTTGCTAAAAAACTAGTCTTTGTAAGTGATTTGTGTTAAAAGCACCATCTAAAGCATTTAAGGTATAAACAAAACCCAAAAACTCCAGCCATCTTTATGATACAGAAAAAACAAATGCATGTAATAGCAATATATTATGTTTTATATTTTTCAGAAAAATCTATGTTGGCTACAAAATCTCTCATTTGGCTAGAAATGTGAGTCATCAACAGCACTCCATGAGAAACCTTTTTCATTAGATTTTGAAAAATAATTCACGACTCATACTGTAAGTGTCTGCCCAAAAACTTTAAGGTTCCCTTATAATAATAAGAAATTTTCATGGTATTTCTGTGGGATCAAGAATGGAGTTACTATGATCAGGCCAACTCTGGACACTTAAAATACTGTAAATTTAGCTGTACAGGGTTTTTCTGGTTCCATACAAAATGCAGAATCATTTTTTCCGAATGATTCTGCATTTTGATTCTGCATGTTGATTCTTTCAACATCCTTGAAAGTAGGATGTTGGTATTTTAATAGGGATGGCATTGAATTGGTAAATTGCTCTGGAAAGTATAGACTTTTTAACAATGTTGATTCTTCCCAGCCACGAGCATGGGATGTTCTTCCATTTGTTAATGTCCTCTGCTATATCCTTTCTTAGGGTTTCATAATTTTCTTTATAGAGGTCCTTCACCTCTTTTGTTAGATATATTCCTAAGTTTTTCATTTTCTTTGTGGCTATGGTGAAGGGAGTTTTGTCCTTAATTACCTCTCATCTTGGCTGTTGTTGGCATATACAAAGGCAACTGACTTGTGGACATTGATTTTATATCCTGAGACATTACTGTATTTTTTGATGACTTCCAAGAGTCTTGTGGTTGAATCTTTAGGGTTCTCTAAGTATAAGATCATATCATCAGCAAAAAGGGAGAGTTTGACCTCCTCTGTTCCCATTTGGATGCCTTTTATTTCCTTGTCTTATCTAACTGTATTGGCTAGAACTTCCAGGACTATGTTGAATAGTAATGGTGACAGAGGACAACCTTGTCTGGTTCCAGTTCTAAGAGGAAAAGCTTTCAGTTTTACTCCATTCAGTAAAATATTAGCTGTGGGTTTGTCATAGATAGCTTCTGTCAGTTTAAGGAATATGCCACCTATGCCTATACTCTTCAGTGTGCTAATTAGAAAAGGATGCTGGATTCTATTGAATGCTTTTTCTGCATCTATTGAGAGGATCATATAGTCTTTGGTTTTGCTTCTGTTGATACAGTGAATAACATTTATAGACTTGTGTATATTAAACCAGCCTTCTATCCCTGGGATGAAACCTACTTGATCATGATGTATGACTTTTTTGATGATAAGCTATTAACTATTGGCTAAGATTTTGTTGAGAATTTTTGCATCTGTATTCATTAGCGAAATTGGTCTGAAATTCTCCTTTTTAGTTTGGTCTTTTTCTGGTTTTGGTATCAGGGTGATGTTTGCTTCATAGAATGTATTGGGGAAGATTCCTTTCTCCTCAATTTTTTGGAATAATTTCTGCAGTACAGGAATAAGCTCTTCTTTGAAGGTTTGATAAAATTCTGGTGTGAAGTCATCTGGACCAGGGCATTTTTTTTTATTGGAAGATTTTTTTATTGTTTCTTTGATCTCGGTGCTTGAAATTGGTCTGTTCAGGAGACCTATTTCATCTGGGGTAAGTCTAGGGAGAGGATGTGATTCCAAATATTGGAATTATTTTGACATTGTCTTTTACTTTTATTTATAAATATTAGTTATTTTTATTTTTTTTTATTGTTGGGGATTCATTGAGGGTACAATAAGCCAGGTTACACTGATTGTAATTGTTAGGTAAAGTCCCTCTTGCAATCATGTCTTGCCCCCATAAAGTTATTAGTTGTCTATTTTTTGATACTTAAAAAAATAATAAGTTAACTGATGACTCTATACTGAATCTCAGAGTCAAAGCATTCTATAATAGACATACTCTTACTTGACAATGTGAATGTTACTTTCTTTGCATTATCATTATTATTGCTTAATATTTTGATGTAATTGTCTGATTCCTTCTCTGAATGTATGTATGTTCATTCATTCTTCACGAGGTTTTCGTTTCTAGTCCTTATCTTAAACATTGTTATTAAAGTTTAAGCCTCTTTAATTTTGTGAAGGCAAAAAATGGAAACCTTATAAATACATGTATATGTAAATATATATACATACATATATTTACATAATTATATTTATATACATAAATATATTTACATACATATATGTAAAAAAATATAATTTTTTTTAAATACTGTAAACTTTTCCCTGGGACTTCTTCTGAAGTTGCTTGCATGGATTTCCTATCGTTTCCACACAAATTGAACAAGTTTGATAACTTAAAATAATATTCATGTATTATCTTATAGGATAATATGTCATAGGTTTTACCAGACTAAAATCAAGATTATCACAGGGCTTCATCCTTACTAGAGCCTCTGAGGAATAATAACTCCATTAGCTTCTTAGCCAAATTCAGCACTTGGCTGTTGTAGGACTGGGGTCCTTGTTTCCTCACCACCCATCCATCAGAGACCATATTAGGTGTAAGAAGCTTCTTTTCAGGTCTTTGCCTGTGGTCCCTGCACTGCAGATCTGCAAACAGCAAAAGGAACCCTTCTCATTTTGCAATCTCCTTGAGTTTTCCTTCTTCTATAAAGCTTCCCGGAGATAATCTATTGACTTGAAAACCAGGAAATTATGTACCATGAGCATGAAGAATCAAAGAAAATTCTAGTTCATAATGTAAAGTCACTCTTACAGGATAAGTTAACCACATCTGGAACACATATATTGTTGCAATTAATATTTTAAAAAATCTAGCAGATGTTGAACTTGGTTTCCATGTGTTCTTTAATTGACATAGGCAGAAATATTAATATGTATACATATAACAGAATAATTAGCAAGGTTATTAAAACTATTCATAGAGAATCTGTACCTAAAATTAAACATAAAATTTTATAAACAAGTGTTTAAATGCTGGATTTCTTCTACTAGTAGATATTCTGCTTTACTCATGTAATTCTGTTTTAGACATATATCTATGCTTTGATATATTCCAGAAACTATCACATCACTGCTCGAAATTTATTTTTTTAAATGTCAATATAACTATTTTTCATTTGCTTTCATTAGCATTTCCATCACACACTGGGGCAAAGTAAAAAGCAGCACTATTTTCCTCAGTTGTCAACCTTTTTTCAGCAGAATCTACTGTTCTTTTAAATGAAACCTGAAATAAGATGTGTAATTAAAAGAACTTAAGTAAGGGAAAAATTATCGTATGTCAGAAATTATCACATTTGGTTAGAAGTATAACAAAATCTTTAGAGATAGTAAGAGGGCTTTTTCTTTTGGAACTTTGTGTGTTGTTCTGATTAAGTAAGTTTTATATGACAGATTCTACAGGATATATAACAAGTAACTTTGTGCATTACTCCATGGAAGGGTATAGGCTACAAAAACTGAACACATGTTCAGGTACTCAAACCTACTGACATAAATCTGTCAAAGAGAGTTTCATTGGATAGATTGTCCTCTATGATTCTGGTAAGTTTAAAGCACATGGTAAAGTAGCTGAAGTCACAAAGTCTAAACAACTGACAATTACAAATTTCCCAAAACTCAATTTTCTCAAAAAGACACAATTTTGATGTGATTTTAATGAGGCAATTTTCACTTTACTTTTATTTTCTTAATTAAATGTCTACAATTAACATGGAATTAAACAAAATCAATTTTTACTATTTATCATCATGATAAAATGCCTCATGAATACTCTAAAATATACAATCATATATAAAAAATGCAAGGCAACTGGTTTTCACTTCAAATCTGGATTATTTTCTGCTTCTAACAACACTAAATAATAATTTAAAAAAAACCACTGAAGTTACATGCTGTCTTTCTCTCATTTTGTAATATGAATATTGCCATGAATCCTAAAAATAAATCTTACTATATAATAAAGGAAAATAATTTGAAAGGTAGATAAGTTGACAGCAGGCAGAAGGGGGATAGAATTACAAGGTCATGTTATTTTAAATAATATTTAGTGAATATGATACCATATAGTGATATAATAATTAATTAACATAAATTTTCTTGGAAAGAGTCGGGAGAGGGCAAAGGAAAGGAGAATTAAATGAAAAGGGGTGGAAATTTAGAACATGTTTAGCCATAGGGTGGATTTTCTTCTTTTGAACCTTACCTGTTAAATAAAATACACCCATACACAAACACACTCTTATGTATACACACACACAGGTAGAAATCCTGAAAGACTCTGTTGCTTAGATCTATCATAGATTGACAGGTATACAAACACCCAACCAAATAGGAACAGAAGTAGAAATGGGTGGAGGACAGGTATATCTAGACAAAATTAATATTTCTGAATTTATGTTTTCTTCTGGAATCCTGATGTACACATGTTTAAAAAAATACCTTTTTTTTTTAAATGTGACTTGTCAGTTTAGTTAAGGAAAAACCACATACAATGATTATTCCAAAATGTCAGTAATTATGTGGAAAAATATTTTATTAGAAAAAAGAAGTAATTGCCCCTTCATAAAAAGAACATGTTCTCCAGAGGGTAGGAAATGAGATGCAAACAGTGTGTTTTTGTGTGGGTGTATGCATGGGTGCAGGTTGCTGCATGTAGAAGTGGCTTTTACACTTAAAAACTCATTTCAATATATTGAAGCAGAGTTTTGCTATCATCAAGCAGAATAAAAGAAAACTGGATTTCTAGTAAATTATCATGGTTCAAATTTGAAAGATACTGAGTATACCCAAAGGCAATATTTTCAGAGTGCCTACACTCGTTCCAATATAAATGTCAAAAGAACTGTAAAGATCATACATAATTAGATCCTGTACACAAAGTACATAAAAAAAAGGGAAATCATGACATCAGTCCTTATTTTAAAATGTACTTGAAAAAATATAGTGGTACTCATGTGCCACTTTAACCTAAAAGTGTATTTTCTTCATACAAAAGTCATTACCTGAAATAATATTAAATATGTTGTTCACTCTTGGAGGAAAAATGGATTTTCTTTGACAATTAGTAATGCATTTAACAAGAATTTAATTTGGTCAAATGGTACACTGTTCTCTTAAAAGCATGGACAATTCTCAATAGGTGAGCATTCTGTACTCGAGAAAAAGATTTGTCCTTAAGATAGAATAAATATCTGTGGATTTATATAGCACTGATTTGAAATTTAAGACAATTTAGAGTGGTGGTAAACTGAAAATTATTTGTCCTGTGAATTAAAATTATTTAATAAATGATATGATAAACAAACATAACTGACCTATGAAAGTTTAAGTGTTAGAATTAGTTTGGCCCTTATTCATTTTATCTAATCTCAATGGAAGCCTTTTCCTTGTTCCTTGAATGCATTGCTTATATGAAACCATTTCAAAAAAATCTTATTTGGCAATTCTTCTCCTTTGGTATGTCTTTTAAATACTGTCACGAGTATGGGATATATTATTACAAATGTTTGTGAGAATTACAGATTTCTGTGAAGTATCCCTCCACATTGCAAACAGTTGTTCCCTTGCTTATAAGGGGAAACATGCAATTACAGCTACAACTGCCTTTTAAGCTGACTGAATCCTGTTAATAAAAGCCTCTTTCAATTCCCCAACTTTTTGAAGAGTGTGGGTATTTTAGTTTTGGAAAGAATTCCAAGACAGGAAAATTTCTAATTGTGAGTAATAGAGGAAAAATAAGGGAAGCTTCTCAAAGCATTTGAGAAGAAGTGTAAAAAAGGAAAGGAAGAAAAGAAGGAGAAACAGTGGAACAAAAGATAGCAGTTGTGTGTTATGCTTTATGGGAAAAAAGTTAACCTTTCTGTTAATAATAATTCTTTATTGATTGATTGAGTGAAGTATATTTCTCTCCATCCAATCAAGTCGCCAAATGCCACAGAGACAATATTTAAAAGTATGAGTTAAATAACATAAATACAAAATAGAAGTTAATCTATTAATGTTTTAAAATATCTCCATACTGAGAACTTCAAATTATTACTGATAATATTACAGAATTCTCAAATTAATGATGGCACATTTTATGTTCTTGCCTTAGAAGACTCAATGGTTGAGATGTTGATTTGATCCAAATAGAGGTAGGGATTCAAAGTAATGCCATTCAAAATCCCAGAAAAGGCTCTCTCTTTTATTTGTTTGTTTTCTTTTTTCCTCCATCTCTATTTTTATTTGGTGAAAATATGAGAGACTTACACAAGCCAGAAATAATATAATAAAGGAACAATGACAGAGGATGTACACTATCAAAATTTAAGGCTTATTATAAGACACTGGCAAACAAAGCAAGATATTATTAACAGGAAGGTGTACAAATGATAAAATGTAGGCCAAACATGGTCTAGAAACAGAGGCCCACATATGCAGTCATCAGACTTGACAAAATGATGCTGTAAATTACTAGGAAAATCAATTTATTTTCAATATATTACACGGATAATTACCACATCTGCATGGAAATATGAACCTCAACACTATCACAATACTCAAAAGTTAACTATGAAGATAAATTTATTAGAATTAAAAGAGAATATTACATTTGAACTTGGGGTAAATATTCATTTCAGAAATTAAAGAAAAAACAAAACTCTTGGGGGCAGGACACAATTATAGGAGGGACTATACCTAACAAATGCAATCAGTATAACCTAATTCTTTGTACCCTCAATGAATCTCAAAGTATAAAAAAAAAAAAAAAAGGGCAGCGCCTGTGGCTCAGTCGGTAAGGCGCCGGCCCCATATACCGAGGGTGGCAGGTTCAAACCCGGCCCCGCCGAACTGCAACAAAAAATAGCCGGGCATTGTGGCGTGCGCCTGTAGTCCCAGCTACTCGGGAGGCTGAGGCAAGAGAATCGCTTAAGCCCAGGAGTTGGAGGTTGCTGTGAGCTGTGTGAGGCCACGGCACTCTACCGAGGGCCATAAAGTGAGACTCTGTCTCTACAAAAAAAAAAGAAAAAAAGAAAGAAAAGATAAAAAATTACCAGTAAAAGAAGATAGTGATTGAATTACGATTAATTAAAATGGAGAACTTTTGTTCAACAAAGGGAATACTTGTAAAATAAAAAGGGAAACCTACTATTGAGATAACATATTTGCCGCATGTAAATCTGATACAAGATACTGATACATATATAAAAGAAACATGACCTACTTGAAATCAGTGATAAAGACAAACAAGGTAAAAAAATATAGTGGAAAAGTTATGGAGAGTTAACTTGCAATATAGGATAGCCAAATAATCAAGAAAAAAATACGTAAACATGTTTAACAACATAATATAAAGAGAAATTCACATTAAACCACATCAGCCTAATAGCTGATATGAAAAAGACACTATGAACTGGTGAAATTGTGGAGTGATTTGAAATCTTATAAATAATTGCTGGAAATGCAATTTTTGCATTCACTTTAGAGAACAACTCAACAATATTTAAAATTAAACATGCAGAAATTCCAACTCTAAGTATATACCCAGAAGCAAGAAGTGCATATTACCATAAAAGCGTGTATGAAGAAATGTTCACAGCAGCTTTACTCATCTATACACAACCCAATTGTTCACCTTATGGAAAATAAATAAATTGTGTTAAATTCACAAAATGAGGCAATAAACAGTAATAAATAATGTGCACACTAAATGAATTCATTTAAATCCAGTCAAATTTAAATTTTAAATAAAGCCAATCTTTTGCACAAAAAAAGCACTAGACAACTTATGTTATGTTACCATTTGATATGTAATCCCAGAAAATAAATAATTAATTCTATACTTATTTAAGTCACAATAATATTCACTCAGAAAGGATGAAGGGAGCCTTGTAGTGGTGATGAAAATACTTAATATCTTAGCCTTGGGAGTGGCTTTGTGGGTGTTTGTCTAAGTAAAACATAACCAAAATACATTGATAGTGTGCATATTATTCAACTGTACCTAAACATTATGCCATTTAAAAAAGAAATACTATCAAAATACATAGAATATGAAGATCTTTGTAAAATCAAATTTATAAATAAGATTGAATGCACTTAGTAAAATGCACTTTGAAATGGAATCCTCAAGAAGTAGTAGGTTTAACTAGTTCTGTGTGTATTAAGTAACTGGATTTTTTTTTTTAATTGCTGCTCAACTGTTTTTCTTGAAAGATGTGTTTTCAGTATGTTTCCCAGGCTGGTTTCAAACTCCTAGCCTCAAGTAGTCCTCCTACAATGGCCTCCCAAGGTGCCAGGATTGGAGGCGTGAGCACCTGCACTCAGCCTGGATTCTTCATTAGACAATTTTGCCCATTGAAACTTTGAGGAACATGAGTTTTTACCAGTGAATTCTGCACCATATTTAAGAAACAAGAAATAGAAGCAAAGAGAATGTTATCACAACATAAGACAAGACATAGCAATCACACATCCTAAGTAGAGATGCACTGGGATCATATACCAAGTGCAAAACATGAGAACAAAGACATTTTCAGTATGGCATTTAATGTGAAATATGAATATTCAGAAAATCAATCATCAAATTCTAGGTTAATAAATTTAAAAATACTGAGAATTTGAATCCTACTGTATGCATTGCTACTGAAAGAGAAAGAAAAAGAGAGAGAGAGAGAAATGCAGAAACAGAATGAAACTTTGGGTTTTGCCATTTTCCTGGTTCAGTTGTTTAACAAGGAAAATATCCAATTCATATTTTTGGATTTTTCACTATACACACACACACACCCCACACACAAAATAACATTTTTTGGTGAATGTTTTCAGTTTCTAAAAACATAATAAGTTTCATTATTTGCTTTCTTCTTTCAATATTACATTTCCTAAATACCTAAGGAGCTCTAGATCAGGTTCATGGCTTGTAACTGCTGCATATGAACATACACATGTACCCAAGGGTATTTACCCGTTCTTCTAATTATTGGTGTCTCACTTACATATGTTTTTTCCATTACAAAAAATGCTGCTATAAATATCTTTGCCCATGACTCCTTATATTTTCTCCAGGGCATACAAGCAGATGGAGAGTTTCTTAATTATAGTATAGATGCACTTGAAATTTTATTAGATATTAAAAAGTTAACCTCCAAAAAATTTTTACCGATTGTCTCTGTAGCCACCAGTGATCGAAAACTCTTATTCTCTTGTATGCAAACAAGATCTGTTTTGATTGATTAATAGGAATTCAATGCAGATTGGAGTTTAGAAAAGAGAGAGTGGGACATGAAATGGCTAAGCAGTGAGCGCAAACATCCATTCTGAGATGGACGCTATAAAGGAGAGAAGAAATGGTAAAGGTGTCATACTTAATGGCATAAATGTTACTGTCATTTATATTATCAATTATTTTCTAGGCTTTGAAGTAATAGCAGTTAGTAGAACACCCAATTTTCTTCCTTTATAGATGCAGCGTTTATGTTGTTGTCAGGATGACAAATGACAATCAAATAAACATACAGTCTAATTTTATTAATTCATGTTTTAAAGAGGAATAAAACCAGATAAGAAAACAGAGATATTAGTCATGTGGGATGAAGAAGGCACAGAGCTGGGTGATAGGCTTGTCCAGTAACCAGGAAAAAAACCTAAATGGTGTGTGTGGACAAGCATGGGACTCAAGAGAAACAATAGAACCAAGGCTTTAAAGCAAACACATGACTGGTACGTTCCCTGCATGATAAAAATACCAGTGGGGCTGTATTGGAGCAAGCAGAGTAGAGGACGTTAGAAAATCAAGCTAATGACTCTGGCAGAAGTCTGACAGAGGGCCCTTTTGAAATATTACTTCAAATCTTACTCTCAGGGAGACCTAAAATCATTAGAGAGTTGAAAACAACTAATGATCTATTTTCAGGCTACAAAATCAACACCCATTAATCTGTAGCCTTTATATATACCAACAATTACCAAGCTGAAGAAACAGTCAAGGACTATTCCTTTCACAGGAGTGCCAATGAAGATGAAATACTTGGGAGTATACCTAACAAAGGATGTGAAAGATCTCTACAAAGAGAACTATGAAACTTTAAGAAAAGAAATAGCCGAAGATGTTAACAAATGGAAAAACATACCATGCTCATGGCTGGGAAGAATTAACATTGTTAAAATGTCTATACTACCCAAAGCAATATATAATTTTAATGCAATTCCTATTAAAGCTCCGTTGTCATATTTTAAAGATCTTGAAAAAATAATACTCCGTTTTATATGGAATCAGAAAAAAACCTCAAATAGCCAAAACATTACTCAGCAATAAAAATACAGCAGGAGGAATCATGCTACCAGACCTGAGACTGTATTAAATCAATAGTGATCAAAACAGCATGGTACTGGCACAAAAACAGAGAATTAGATATCTGGAACAGAATAGAGAACCAAGAGATGAATCCAGCTACTTATCGTTATTTGATCTTTGACAAGCCAATGAAAAACATTCAGTATTTAACAAATGGTGCTGGGTAAACTGGCTGGCAACCTGTAGAAGATTGAAACTGGACCCACACCTTTCACCATTAACTAAGATAGACTCTCACTGATAAAAGATTTAAACTTAAGACATGAAACTATAAAAATACTTAAGAAAGTGCAGGGAAAACTCTTGAAGGAATCAGCCTGGGTGAATATTTTATGAGGAGGACTCCCCAGGCAATTGAAGCAGTATCAAAAATACACTACTGGGACCTGATCAAACTAAAAAGCTTCTGCACAGCCAACAACATAGTAAGTAAAGCAAGCAGACAGCCCTCAGAATGGGAGAAAATATTTGCAGGTTATACCTCCAATAAAGGTCTAATAACCAGAATCCACAGAGAACTCAAACGTATTAGCAAGAAAAGAGCACGTGATCCCATCTCAGAGTGGGCAAGGGACTTGAAGAGAAACTTCTCTAAAGAAGGCAGAGGCACAATCTACAAACACATGAAAAAAAGCTCATCATCCTTAATCATCAGAGAAATGCAAATCAAAACTACTTTGAGATATACCTAAGCCAGTAAGAGTAGCCCACATAACAAAATCCCAAGACCAGAGATATTGGTGTGGATGTGGAGGAAAGGGCACACTTCTACACTGCTGGTGGGAATGCACACTAATACATTTCTTCTGGAAGGACATTTGGAGAATACTTAGAGACCTAAAAATTGACCTGCCATTCGATCCCATAATTCCTTTACTAGGTTTATACCCAGAAGACCAAACATCACAATATAACAAAGACATCTATACCAGAATATTTATTGCAACCCAATTCATGATCACTAACCAATTTAAACATTTTTTCATTTGTTTTTGACATTTGTCTTTTATGTGAAATACTTGTACATGCATGTAGTCCATCTAAAGAGATGGTTTAATGTTGACTTATAGACTACTTTACATATTTTGGATACTTACATTTGATCATTTTTCATATTATGAATATGTCTTTAGCTATGGACTGCAGTACTCTCAGGAACTCCTATATTTATTTTTTAGGTTTTTTTTCTTCCTGTTTTTGTCCTTAGAATTTTAACCTATTGTTTTATTCATTTTGCTCTTAGATAACCCCGATTTAATTGTTTTTCTTTATTTTTATCTAGCCCTTAGTCTATGAGCTTCTTGGGGAGTTTGGTTTCTAAAAGTTACATTAGTAACTTGAACAGAGTAAACACTGAATTTATGTAAAAGAAATAACAAAGCAGGTGCATGGTAACAAATATGTCTACATGGTATAGCAGAGAGTTGTGAATAAAAAACAAAAAATAGTGTGTAAAGACTCTTTAGAGCTTGATGGCCTAGGCTACATGAGAGAGCAGAATAAAGATGTACTGCTCAGAGACAAGAGTGCAGGGAAGAAAGCTGAAAAAAACAAAGGGAAATTTCAAACCTCTCACAGCTTTGCCTTTGGCTAAACCTGGGGCTGAGACTGTTAGGGTTAGCGAACAAAGATAGCAAATATTGAAATTTTAGAATATAAATTACTAGAAGGCTAGGTTGCTGAAGATTATTCTATTTTTTTCTGTATATAATATATCTGACATGCTGGTTACCTGCCAATGTTATGAAGTGATATCATAAGCCTTCATTTTTCACTTTGACACTTTCAGAATGTATCACAGTCTCACAGTTAGTAGGGGATGCTGTATAATAATATATGCATAGAAGGTAGCCCTAAAACTTAAAAGTAAGCGTTTTTCAGGCAAAAAGTGGAGTAAGCTACATGTAGCCTAAAGCAAAATTCCATTTATAACTTATTGATATTTTGGGTTGGTTCAATCATTGCAGGGGAATTGTACAAAAGCGAAGTTTATGTCATCTCTGTGAAACATAACTTGCACCCAACAAATTACAAACAGTGCTAATACTTCACTATGTTTCAAAGAGCTGAGAATTTATAAATTGTTCTGAATATAAATATTTCTTTACCTTGGGGCAATAAGGAGAAACATCAAAGTTTCAACATAGTAAACACAATAAAATATTAGGGTTCATCCCTAATTAGTAATCTGATGTCATTTAAAATGTTTTTATATCAAGGTAAACTGCATGTAATGAGATGAATGAAAATTTCTCTTTTGAAATCTCTTTAAAGTGTTAAAATAATAAAGGAGGCAATTTTCACTCTCCACTCTTCTTCTTTCCACTTGATAACATTGAATGATCATTACTAGTTAATTATAAAGAATGTAAAGAACCTTTATGTAATTAAAAATAATAAAAATCTATGTTAAATTAATCAATATATTTTGGTTTCAGACTTAATATCTTTTTTTTTTTTTTTGTAGAGACAGAGTCTCACTTTACCGCCCTCAATAGAGTGCCATGACGTCACAGGACTCACAGCAACCTCCAGCTCTTGGGCTTTCTCGATTCTCCCGCCTCAGCCTCCCTCCACAACGCCCACCTAAAGACTTAATATCTTAATGTGCAGGTATGTATGCATAAAGTGAAGTAAATATTTACTAAATTTGGAGGTCATACAAACATTTAAAACATTAAATGTACGAACAGAATGAGATATTTAAGATCAGACTAATTAACACTTAATTGTATATAGTACCTATTCAACTAACTGTAAGACCTTGAACAATAATTTTATTTGAGTTTCAGCTTCTTTATGGGGAAAGTTACACACCAGTTAAGTGATATTGTGAAGACTACATAAAATTAACCTAGAAAGTACAAGTCTAAATATTTTTTGTGAAGTGGCCGATTCTGTTTTGTATTAGATAAAGCATTCAAAAAACCTTTGTATTGAAAATGATTTTACAACTTTTTGCAAAACAATTTCCAAAAAAAAAAAAAACTGTAGATAACTTTTGACCCTTAGAGTTCACGAACTGTTTTCGTGTGACTTCAAATCAATAAGTGGCAAGTACTGTGGTGTTATGAAAGAAAAATCTTGAATTTAACAGAGTTCTTTTTTTACATATTATCCAATTACTAATCCAGTTTACGTTAGAGCATATTTTAGACACAGACTGTATAGAGATGGGACAATTAAGCTCATGAACTCAGCCTGGAAAACATGCTACAGACCTCATTGCTGAATACCACTACCATCACCTTTGAAATACTCCCCTTGGGAAGCTATGAACCAATGCCAGGACCTAGTTCACCCTTCAAAGAAATTTTGGAACTCTTTCTGTGGAATGGCCATCAGAGATGTCATCTTATGAGGCCTGACAATTAAGTCTGCAAACTCACCCTAAAAATAGTGCTACACACCTCATTTCTAAATATCAATCACCACAGTCACCAGATGGCCAAGAGGAGTGCTTCGAATGTGACCATGGTGACATTCAGAAATGCAGTATATAGCACTTTTTCTAACATAACTTAATTGTCAGACCTATGACATTCCGATGGCCATTCCATAAAAATAATTCCACAATAGCTTTGAAGGGAGGACTAGGTGCTGACATCAGTACATAGCTTCTCCAGGTGAGTACTTCAAAGATGGCCAGGGTGATCTTCAGCTATGAGGCATGTAACACTTTTTCTATAATGAGTTTGTGAACTTAATTGTCAAACCTTGTATATAGGGTTGCTAGATAAAATGCAAAATAGCCAATTATATTTATATTTCAGACATAATGAATATGTTTTAGTGTAGGTATGTCCTATGACATATTTAGGACACACTCATATTAAAAATCATTTCTTATTTATTTGAAATTCAAATTTTCCTGGATATGATGTATATACACACATATTTGTTAAATCTGGCAACCCTAACTGTAACATTTTGGTGGCACCTGTGGCTCAAGGAGTAGGGCGCCAGTCCCATATGCTGGAGGTGGTGGGTTCAAACCCAGTCCTGGCCAAAAAAATAAAAAAACATTTTCCAATTTTAGAAACAATAAGTACAATATAGTATTGAAAAAAACTGTTATAGTGCAGGGAGTGGATGAGTCTGATCGCCAATTGCCCATTTTCTTTTTTCTTCCTGCTATGAGTAGAATGATTTAAATTATCTGGGTCATGTTTGCTTTATTTACTGAAATGAGTATGGTAATTCAAAAATTATTTGTAGATAAGTATTTCTGGATTGAATCTGAGGATATAACATTCTTTGAAATGTAATTAAAATATTCATTTGAAATATCAGTTTTGTGATTTCCTGTTATAGAATCCTCTTATTTTGAAAGCACCATAAAGTTCATCCTAAATATTATGTTACAAACATTTTCCAATATTATTTTTGTGAGTTCTTTACCAAGAACATGTATTTAACTATGAAACAATTTGCATTTGTTGAATTTTTCTATTATTATTAGAGGCAAATATAGTCATTAAGCATAATTTTAAAATGGTCTTCCAAGATATGGTTTTTAACTACATTTTTAAAATGCTCTGACAGATAATATCTCACAGGGAAGATCAATAGTGTGATTGCTAAACCCTTTGAATGTAATTTTACATTATCTAAATCAACTTAAAATGTACTTGATTTGACGACTTTTACCAATAGTAAAAAAAAAACTAAAGAAGAATTAAAAATGGCAAGATGTCCAGTTTTTACATGGACTAGAAGACAATATTATTAGGTTACCAATACTCCCCAGACTGATCTATAAAATCAATACATTTCTATCAAAATTCTACCTACACTTTTTAGTGGAAATTTTCTGATTCAAAAATTTCTATGAAAATTCGAGGAACTTTAAATAGCCAAAATTATTTTGGAAAATGAAGAACATGGTTGAGGTGTTCACACATTGTGTGATTTAAAAACTTACTGCAAGTCTACAGTAATCAAAAGAGTGAGATACTGGCTTTAGAATAAGCATATAGAGCAATGAAACAGAATAGAGATTTGGAAAATAAACCCTTGTATTTATTTTCAACTGATTTTACACAGATTGCTGAGAAGATCAATGGTGTAAAGAAAAGTCACTTCAAATGATTCAGGGAACAACTGAATATCCACAAGTAAAATAACAAAAATTTGATGCCTACCTAATATCTTACACAAAATATAATTCAAAATAAATCACAAACTCACATGTAATATCTAAAGTTATTGAACCTTTAGAAGAACACACAGTAATAAATCATTGAGATATTGCATTAGGTGACAGTTCCTTAAACATGAGAAAGAAATAGAAGGAAAATAGATAAATTATACTTTATTAAAAATTAAAAACCTCTGTATGTTAAAGGGTACCACCAGGAAAGGAAAAAAAAATCCATAGATGAGACACAAAATTTTAAAATAATATACCTATAAATAACTTGCATTCCAATTATAAAAAACAATGTTTTCTAACTGAAAATCAAGAAGTTAGGCAAAGAACTTGAGTAGATAGTTCTTCAAAGAAGATACACAAATAACGAATAACCTCATGAAAAGAAGTTCAATATCATTAGTCATGAGGGAATTGGGAATAAAAACTGCAACAAGACATAATTCAAATCCATTAGGACTGCTATATTCAACGTCAGATAATAACAAGCATGAAAAAAGATATAGACAAACTGTCACTCTTGTAAATAGTTGGTGAGAAAGTAAAACGTTGTAGCCACTTAATAAAAGACCTGGATAGCTCTTCATGAAGTTATACACAGGATTAACATATAATCTAGGAAGTGTGCTTCTAGATATATATGCAAGAGATCTAAAAACAGACGTCTACACAGTAATGTGTACACAAATGATAATAACGCATCAATGATGATGTCTGAAAAGTGGAAAAATCCCGAATTGCCATGAACTGATGAGTAGACTAACAAAATGTGATTATCCATACAATTAAATATTACTCCACTAAAAAAGAATGCAGTAGTAGAGCCTGTTACACCGTGAATGAACCCTGAAGACATCACACTAAGGGAAATAAGCCAGACATGAAAGCCACATACAAGTAGTGTGTTTCCACTGATATTATATTAAGAATGTGCAAATCAATACAGAGAAAATAGATTAAAGATGGCCAGGGATTGAGGGAGTTGAGAACATGGAGTGGCGCTAATGAGTATGGGCTTCCATTTGGGGGTGATGAAAATTTTCTAAAGGACATAGTGGTGATGTCTGTATATTTTGTGAATATAATTTAAAAATCACTGAATTATATATTTTAAAAGATGTCTTTTATGAGTATGAGTTTTATCTCAAAGAGGTTATACAAAAATAGAAAAGTGTGGTCTTGAGATAGAAAGTTGCTGAGTATTTTGAAGAGTTGCTAAATGCTATTGCCTGACTGTGGGTCCCCCAAATTCATATATTGAAATTTAACCCCCAAGGCCAGGCTATCAGGAAGTAGCGTCTAATGGACAATGATTAGGTCATGTATGGGATTGAGGCCCTTCTAAAATACATCATGGATGTATACTGGCCCCTTCTACCATGAGAGGACACAGCTAGAAGGCATGACCTGGGAACCAGAGAGTTAGTCCTTACCGGACGCTGAATCGGGTTCTCTGATCTTGGACTTTACAGCTTTCAGAACTGTAAGAAATAAATTTATCCTGTTTATAAGCTACACAGCTTACAGTATTTGTTATAGCAGTCAGAACAGATTAGGACACAGATTGACCTAACAATCAGGTGGTGTGTAGTAAAGCACCTGACAATTTAAAAGTTAACATATCCATAATATTCTTGTGCAATAAGAGACTGAGTCAAAGTATGCTGCCTACCCAGGATTAGGAATGAAACCGTCTCTAGGTCATCTTCCCACTGCTGACTGTCCTTGTTTTATTTTGTTTTGTTCTGTTCTGTTTTTATAGCCGTTCACATTTGAACTTTAGTTACTAGTCTCCTCTGTGGGTGTTTACACCATAAAGGAACATAGTGCAATACTAAATAGAAACTGTAAATTTAGAACATCTGCTTATATGTACTTAATTAAAATTAAAACTTTAAAATTAAACTTTACTAATATTTAATATGCATATAACACTAGCATTTTTCTTATCTCTATGTCTGACAAACCTCAGTATCCTTAGAAATAACTGATATTTCTACAAAGACAAGGAGCTTGCAGTGAAGCTTCCAGTTTTTATTTTGCTTTCAAAGCATATTGAAATTTATATTTGGCATATTGCATTTTACATATGGATGTTGAGTAGAGTCACAGATTATGTTATCTAGTTTTTAACTAAACATTATCAACTTTCAATTAGCATAAAATATCTAACTACAACCATGGATTTAAGAAAATATTAACAATGCAAGCAAAAGAAATTGATTAGGAAAAGTAAATGAGGCATTGCCTTCATCAGCCAAGACTATAGAGAATAAATGATGAGAATGCAACACAACATTAAAAAAAGGTAAAACTTACAACTGGTCCTCAGTATAAATGTGGCATCCTAATGAGAGATTGAAAATTTTTAAAGAAGAACCCTTACACGGAAAAGCATATTTTGGAACTATTTTGGAAATCTCCATTATTATAAGTCAATATGGCCCAAGGAGATATAAGGATAGTAACATATTAGGAAATTTAAAATTGAATATTTGAAAGCCAAGACATATATTTGTAACACTTTAAAAAGTATTATAATTAAGGAGATCCTGTCAGTTTTTATTTTTTTAAATATAAAAATATAAAAATCCCACACTTTCCAACTGTTTTTTTAAAAATCACTCATTTACAGTGGAGAAATGCACATTGACTAGCTAACTTTCAGTAATAGTACAAATCAAAAACCGATTAGGATGACTGAAAAAAATAAACGTCATAAATACTCACAGAGCACATTGTCCCTTTACAGTTTGGCCCATCTTTGAGAAAAGCCTTATTTTCATTTATTGCAAACGAGAATAAAAAGAACTGAGGCTTGGACCTTCTAATTACTGTAGGATGAAGAGGTAAGAAGGGAAGCAAAGTCAGTAATTTATTGTTATCATCAATAAATAGTCATGAGGATGCATATCATTCTCATTTTACAGAGGCAAATCTAAGCTTCAGATATTTTGAATCACATGAGCAGAAACACAGAAATGGATTGATCTGGATTCAAACTCTGATTCCCCAGTTAGTCTTCCCTCTGGACTATCATTCCTTCTAATAGAAAACATTTTTCTCTGTTATATCATGTAGAATATTTTTGCAACTTGTAGTTCATTCTAGACACAAGTTTGAACACCCGTCTCCGTGACTTTAGGCTTGGCCATATGACATGCTTTGGCCAGTGAGCTGGGGGGAAGTAGCACTGACTGACCATTCACAGCAGAAGCCTAGGAGGTGTCATTTTTTCTGCCTGCCCGAGTTCTTCCTCTCTCCCTCCAGCATGGCTCCTGGAGACGTGTTATTCCGGGTCCCCGCTGAAAAGACACACGGATTCCAGCGGAGTCTGGCAGACCCCCAGCCAGTGAGCAGTAGTTCTTATCTGGGATGGACGAGAATGAAAGTTAATTTTGTAAACCAAGGAGAATATGTTTTCCTTTTCAGCGTTTTCATTTGGTGTTCGACTGCAAAAGCTGAAAACATATGTTCTATTTAACTCCAAGCTTCTTTAAGAGTCCTGCAACTCTTTTATCAATATTTTTAAAATGCATATGAAGTGAGACCTACATTACATTATGCTTAGACGGGGCAGATTCTGTCTTTACAGGAAAATAACATGATCTTGCAATTATACTATAGCAGCAATGGATTCAGAGACTACAGAGAGGACTTATCTCATGTTTATGTTACCTCCTCTGGGTTGTATAACAGGATTTGCTGTAAGGAAAATCTCCTCCATAGCCCTCAGGAACTGAGTGAGCCAGTATACAAACAAAACTTTTATAAGCACCAGTCGTACTTGAAATGACAAAAATACAATAATAATATCGAACACTATTTAGAAAACGTGTATTTCATAAAATATTCTGTAGCTGAAATTTATTTACTCATTGGCTGCAGTTAAATGAGCGAAAGCTGGTTATTCAGGTCTCACTGGCCCACTAACAGAACAGTTTACCCAAAATGTAATTCTATGTGATATTGCCAATTGATATTAAGTGCCTTATATAAAAAATATAGTCTCAGGGAGCTCATTTCTATCAGTGTCTCTTTTAAAAACAATTCGAAAATATTGTTTATTGCACAGCAGAGAAATTTCTGTGTGCAGTTTATACAAAGAATAATCTACTTTTTATTAGTAAATGGTGTGTTTTAATCTTACCTTTGCAGTAAATTTGTCTAACTAGCAGATTTTCTTTTGTCTTTGAAGCTAAAAATCTTAAAGCTAAATTTGGCATTGATTTTACTTAGATATATCTGTTTCTTCTAAGATCTCTCTCTCTCTATGTATATATATATATATATTTTTTTTTTTTTTTTGAGACAAAGTCTCTCACCGTCACCCTAGCTCGAATGCTCAAATGCAGTGGTGTCATCATAGCTCACTGCAATCTCAAACTATAGTAGGAGGCTCAAGCGATCCCCCTCAATTCTTTTAGGATCTTGTTAAATGCACATTCTGAATTTGCTTTACAGAGGGGTCTAAGATTCTGCATTTCTTACAAGGTGATCCTGATGCTGCTTATCTGCACATTAAGTGTGAAAAAGATGCAACTCAACCAAATGTTGCAGTAGTAATTTGACATTACCCCCCTAAGCGGGAAGAATTTTACAAGTGTTCTCAAAATTATAATTTAAGGACTGATATTCAAAAAAACAGATAAAACATTATATTTCACCTACTATTGCCCTGAAACATCCCTACTTTCAATAATGTGGATGCATACTGCAATCTAGAAAACAAAAACAATAAGCAGAAAAGTGATCTGAATAATAAATGAGCAAACATTCTTCACCTAGAGAATAAACAAGCAAAAAAGGAAGTCACAGCAGAATCATAATTTGGGTTACTGAATTTCAGCATATTACAAAAATAAGTTCTGGAATTTAGATTGTATGGTTAGCTTAAAGATAATGTGATTGTTTATGCATTCTGTTTTGGTTTAAACAAATCTGTTGGCATTCTACAAAGAGAAACAGAGACAAATGGCTTAGACAGAACGCGGTCGCTCTGTGTTTCAGAACACTGCCATAAAGTTAGATGAAATTAAGCATGCAGCAAGATGGAAAATTTTTGTTGGCGTTATCACAACTGCTTTCCATAAATATATTATAGTACATGCAGAAAGACTGCAGGGAAACTAGTGCTATCAAACTGTAGACGGCTTTCATTCCCACTTTTCATACTGACTGCTTTGTTTGTTTATTTCTGTTTGCTTTCGGTTTGTGATTATCATACACAATGGAAATATGCAGGAAAACACACCATTAATTTTCTCCATTATTTGCAAAACATTAATGAGGAATTATGTAAACATTGATATTTTTAATGAAGACAGCTTTCCTTTTAGTGAATTTATTGGGGCTAGAAGGAGAGAAGTGTTTTGTATTATTCAAAACAAATCTGCCTTGACACCAGGGTGTTTTCCTTGATGCTAAACTGTGGTCTTCTTAAGGAATATTCATTTATTCATCTTTGGACCCTCAGAGCTTAGTGTAACTGCTAAAAACAGTTATGTGCTAAAACGTTGCTTCTTCATCCTATATCATATGGTAATAAGAAAAATCTTATTAGCTAAAAATAATGCAATATTAAATCCAGTTTTCTGTTAGTGAGGGCAGCATTTAAGCCTAATTATAGAACAATATAACAGTGATAAAAGAAGTTAGAACAAATATATTACCATATGATTTCTTTTGATCATAGAAACAAGTAAATAGGGAAAGATTAAATTCTCTGTCTTTCTTTAATTTCATAATACCTATGGTCAGATGTAGTGGCTCCTACCTACAATCCTGGCACTCTGGGAAGCCAGGGAGGGGGATCACTTCAGCTTAGGAGATTGAGACCAGATTGAGTAAAGGCAAAAACTAAAAACAGAAAAGTTATCTGGGTATTGTTGGGCATGGGTAGTCCCAGCTACTCAGAAGACTGAGGCAGGAGGATCACTTGAACTCAGGGGTTTGAGGTTGCTGTGAGCCAGGTTGACGCCGTGTACCACACACTCCAGCCTGGGCAACAGAATGAGACTCTGTCTAAAAAAATAAAAATAAATTCTTTCCTCAATCTTATTTGTCTAGTCACATTGCAAGGATTCAATAACCACACATGGAACTGTGGAACCAAACTGGTGTTGTTCAAAACAGCTGGAACATTTGTGTCATCAAGGAAATCCTTATCACATGCTACTATGACAAAGATTTAACAAAACTTGATGTAGCCAAGGTTTTAAGTTGGGCTGTGAATGATTAAGTAATCGTGATCTTAATTTGTATTTCCCTGGTACTAATGAACATTTTATCTTATGTGAACTACCTATATGTTCATAATTTTTTGCCTATTTTTAAGTGAGTGGTCATTATTTTATTGATACATACAAGTGTTTATATGTAATCTGATTAATAATTACTTTGCAGTCTTACATATTACAAGTATTTGTCACTGCGGCTTCTCTTTTCATTGCCTTTGTGGTACTTAGGAACAAAGGGTACTAATTTAAATGTAATTTGAAAGCTTTTTTTTTTTTTACTACTAGCATATCATAATGAAATTCTTCCACATAGATCTGCCATTCAATCCTGTAATCCCGCTACTGGGCATATACCCAGAAGACCAAAAATCACACCATAACAAAGATATTTGTATCAGAATATTTATTGCAGCCCTATTCATAATTGCTAAGTCATGGAAAAAGCCCAAGTGCCCATCGATCCACGAATGGATTAATAAATTGTGGTATACGTACACCATGGAATATTACGCAGCCTTAAAAAAGATGGAGACTTTACCTCTTTCATGTTTACATGGATGGAGCTGGAACATATTCTTCTCAGTAAAGTGTCTCAAGAATGGAAGAAAAAGTACCCAATGTACTCACCTTATTATGAAACTAATGTAGGACCTTCACATGAAAGCTATAACCCAGTTACAACCTAAGAATAGGGAGAAGGGGGAAAGGGAGGGGAGGGAGGGAGGAGGGAGGTGAAGGGAGGGGGATTAATGGAATTACACCTGCGGTGCATCTTACAAGGGTATATGTGAATCCTAGTAAATGTGGAATATAAAGGTCTTAGCAAAATAACTAAGAAAATGCTACAAAAGCTATGTTAACTAGTGTGATAAAAATGTGTCAAACGATCTATGAACCAAGTGTATGGTGCCCCATGATCATACTAATGTACACAGCTATGATTTAATAAAAATAAATAAATAAATAAAAATCATAGCAATATTTTTCTCATATTTTATTTATTTTCTTATTGTACAGAATGAATACAATTTATTTATTAATATTTAACCTTATAGTTACCATTTCAAAAATCATGTTTTCTGTATTTCAACTTAATCTCTAGGATAATTTTTTATCTTCTTTTCAATGTTACTTTAGAGAAGGACTGTAGATAATAAAGTTACTCTATGTTGTTTCTATTGTTAAAGTCTTATTTCATTCTCATTCCAAGAAACACAAAAATATTTTGACAGGGTTTTCTTTCCTCCTTTAAGATTTTAAAAAAAGTATTTCCCTGTATTCTGCCCCCCTCTCTTGTTACCAGTAAGAAGTCTACTGTTAATCTGTTTTTCTTTTCATTTACAGTTTCCTTTTTTCCCTTTAATTATGTGACTTTATTAAATAAATTAATCTAATACCCTGCATTTGCAGATCTGCTTTCTGGAAGAATTTTTCTCTGCTGACTCCTTCATGTATCCTCATGTGTGTGTGTGTTTGAGAGAGAGACAGAGAGAGGGAGACAGGGCTGGGGGGCAGGGCTTCTATCCTGGGAACATTATCTTAGCAGTGGTCTCCAATAGTTTTGGCATCAGGAGCAGGTTTCATGGAAGACAATTACTCCACAAAGGGTGGGAATGGGGGAGTTGGGCCAGGAGGCAGAGCTCAGGCAGCACTGTCTTACAGCTGGGTTCCTAACAGGCCACAGACTTCTATCCATCCTATCATCCATGGCTTGAGAATTGGGGTCCACAGCCTGAGAGAATATATTAAAGTTTTTCTATGAAATCAATATATTTGAAGAGCAGTGTTTTGCTTTGATTTGAAGAGCAGGGACTCTGGTGTCTGGGTATACAGTCCTACATACTAAACTAGATAATTTTTCTTCGAGCCAGAAAGTACAGGGTGTCCTAAAGGTCACCATTAAAGTTTCCATACTTAGGGAAAATGGGAAATTGTAGCTAAATGTACCTTTAGTTACAAAATATGCATTACAAAATTTTACAAAATATTCTCTAAATGTTGGCCACTTCTTTGTAAAATTTTGTAGTGAGTATTTTGTAAATAAAGATATGTTTAGCTACAATTTCCCATTTTCTCTATGTATGGAAACTTTACAGGAGACGTTTAGGACACCCTATCATATGGGGTACATACCATAGCTAAAATAGATGAAGACAGATGTGGGTAGGGAGTTAGGAGCTCCTAGGAGAAACTTGACAGCTGCAGCCAAGGTCAAGGTATGTTTGTATATCACTGCCTTCCCCAATGGGATGTTGTTATTCCTCCCACTGAGAATTTTGTCTTTCAAACATTCCAGTTTCATGAGAGATCTGCAAATCAATTTGTTCTTTTATTTCGGCCCTTTGCTTTGACTCCTGTTCCATTGTCCATAGGGGCCAACCCATTAAAACACAACTTCTAGGCCAACACGTATTAGCAGATACCTTGCTCTTGTTCACTTAACCCTCTAGGTTTTGTTCCCCCTAGTTTATGGATTCCACAACCCTAATATTACGCACACACACACATATACACAAGGTCTTTAAGAAGTTTATGAAAATGTATATTACAAAAAAGTATGTATGTTTTTCAAAAATGTTTCCTCTAAAATAAACTTGTAATAATGTGTCTGAACAGTACATAGTTTTAGTTTAAAAAGAGCCCCTTTCAAAGCAACATGAGTTATGCTAAAATTGAAGGAAGAATAACATCAAAATTATGGCAGAGCTTGGTTGGAAGAATGGTGAAATCATCAATGCTTTATGAAAAGTTTATGGGGACAATTATCCCCCCCAGAATCAGCAGTTTAAAAATGTATAACTCATTTTAAGAAGGGATGAGACAATTCTGAAGATGAAGTTCATGGGGGCAGACCATCCACATCAATTTTTGAGGAAAAAAATAATATTGTTCATGCTCTAATTGAAAAGGACTGATGATTAACAGAAAAAATTGCCAACACCCTAGATATAACATTTGGTTCAGCTTACATAATATTAACTAAAAAATTAAAGTTGAACTTATTGGAGTTTTTGTTTAGAAATAAAATTTGTATTCTTACTTTTTAAAATTCCATTTTCCTTAACTTTTTGAAGTTCTCTCATGTGTGTATGTGTGTGAATATGCTCATTCATACATATATATTAAACATATATTATACACATAACACTTATTATATATATGCAGTCCCATAGTTATGGATGAGATATGTTCTTAAGAATGTCTAATGTCTATAGGTTGGATTTGGGGGCAACTTAGATCCCTGATGAATAATGCATATATAGTAATAGTAACAGTAGCATAATGGCTTGTATGTGACAATAATAACAAAGTATCATACTGTAATAATAATAATACCCCTGTACTATAATAATTAGTTTCAGAAACTATTGTACTCTTTCTGCAAATTCAAACATAAAACAAAACATAAAAACAACCTCATATAAAGAGTTCAGATAAGAGATAGGAGAAATGCCCCAAAAGAGTATTAAAGGTTAACTAACACTCAGCTGACAATGTGTCAGTGCTGGGTTAACAGAGATGCTATGTTGGTTTGGATATTCTAACCCAATCAGTAATAATGTTTCCATTTCCATGATTAATCCCCTGTGCTGCTTAGTAATAATTGACGTTTTATTGCAGCGCTGGCTTTCACACATTATGTTGTCCTCGCTTCATCCTTTATAACTGTTCCAATAGTCAAGTGACTGAAGCCGAATGCCTCTCAAGGAATGGTAGCATCTGGCCTTTCCCCCGAACACTGAAATTATTTCTACTTCTATTTCCACTGTAATCATCTTTCCCTTTGCTGTAGGCTCACCCAGACTTGTAGTGGATTTTCACTTTCGGGCCATGATCAGAAGGGTAAATATAGACTCACAAGATTGGGGGGGAAAAAGTTAGGAGGAAAGCGATGCTGTGCCTGAGACCATGTCAGCAAAGAGTCTAGCCACCCACCCAAGTAAAGACGCTGAGACAAGAAACCACCTACACCAGGCGGGTTTGCTTACATGCACAGAAGAAACTGATTGTCAAATTATTAACTCAATTATTTAATTATAAGTGATCCTTATGGAGAGCCTCAAGAGCCTGTTCTAAGTACAGAATGCCACAGTTTGGGCCTTCCATAACCCAGGGACTGCCTGTGTATGTATGTATTCATGGCTTTTATCAACCTGTAGTTTACCATGCTGCCAAAGTAGATGGAAACGTCATCTTCTTTGTATTAGTTTTTTGTAGGATCCAACTAATTTTACACTTCTATCTCAAATTGGAATTAAAGATTTATTACACATGTTAATATCAAGCACAAACCCTACAAAAACACAGCACACAGGTGTTTGAAAGTATCTCAATGTGGCCTGTAAATCAGACTTACCCAGTGAGCACTTGAAATTAGGCATATATGAAAAACTTAACAAGAATTATTCAAAGTTTATATGAAAAGTATAAAACATTTCTGAAAAATAATAAAGTAGACTTGAAAAAGTGAAAAATCTTGCTGTTAAAGATAGTAAAATATTTTATAAAATCTTTTAATCATAGTGGTATCATTGATTTATGAATAGACAGATAAAATTAATAAGAATAGAAAGTAAAAAAATATAATAAGGTACATTTAAATATTTTATATATGAAAAGGTACCAAATAAATCAGTCAGAAATGAATCATCAGGTTTAATGCAAAACATAAGAAAATAGATAATTTATATGTCAAATGGTTTATGAAGCTAGTGTATGATGCCCCATGATCATGTCAATGTACACAGCTATGATTTAATAAAAAAATAAAATATAAAATAAAAAAAGAATATATTTATAATGACTAGAATAATTGAGGTAATTTCCCTTAAAAAAAAAGCTACAGAGAAAATTTTTTTTTTTTTTTGCAGTTTTTGGCCAGGCCTGGGTTTGAACCCGCTACTGCCACCTCCGGTATACGGGGCCAGTGCCCTACTCTACTCCTTTGAGCCACAGTTGCCACCCAAGAAATATTCTTTAGATATGGCTCAAATACTTGAGTAATAATGCAAAAGATTAATACACATGACTGAAAGAATTTTAAAAATTACAAGTAAAAATACAAAATAATAAACATAAAATCAAATGAAATACAGGGGTAAGATGACAATTATATAACCAACTGTTAATATACTAAATATATTAAAAACTTCTAAAAATTATATGGAAAATTGTATGGAAAAAATAATCACTTATAGCAAATACATCAGAGATAGAAAAAAATGCAGAAATTGTTTCTATCTATAATTAGTGATATTCAAATTAATGTTACATAAAATGCTATATCTAACCATTAAATTATTTTGATGATATTCTCTCTTGAAAATAAATAGGAAACAGTATGTTTCTGTTTTATAGCTGATAATACAAACTGTCACACTTCCAGACATGAATTTGGCTGTATACAATAAAATTACATCCCAGTTTACCATTAACACCAGTTGTATGAATTGATTTTAACACTAATTCAGAATGGCACATGCTAGAGGCTATTGATTATACAGCTATTTAAATTCGCAAAAGGCTGAAAATAACCCAAATATTTCTCAATAGTGGGATGTGTGAGAAATTATGTATTGTATGTCCAGTGGTAACAACTTTAAAAAGGAAAATCTGTATATGCTGTTATGATTTGATCTCTTCAAAATGTAAATACTTTTAATATAATATCTTTTAATCTAATAAATCAATGGAATGCAAATGTATCCAAGTATTTATTTATAAGTTCAAATAATTCTACTCATAAATAAATTCAACATGAATAAAAATCAGTTAATAGAGGGGGTGTCGAAAACAGTTTGGAGAAGATATAAGATAGATTCCCTGAATGTGTCTTGTGTAATGTTGACCTTGCTATAATGCAGATATTTTAAATATTAAAAAATAATTAAATAAAAATGCAAAATATCACAAAACATGATTTTTGGATTTAGTTAATGACTTAATCTCAAAGAGAATAATTTTCCATATCTTCAAAGTACAGTAATTTGCTTGAACAACCCTGGTGAGGTATATCCTAAGGAAAATCCAAAACTGCATGTAATCTTAGCCTGTATTGGTAATTCATATTTTAATAATTACATTGCTATTTTTATGATCATCACTGTATGAAGTACTTACATGCTGCATATGTATATTCATTATTTGTATACAAAGTAAATAAACAATTATGCTAATTTTGTATAGAAAGATTATAAACATAAAAAATAAACTTGTAATAAAAGTATTTAGGGACAACCCTGTAATCTTAAATTTGCTTTGGACATATTAATGTGCACTCACATATTACTCTTCTCTTTCAAAACATTGGTAATTCTTATCTCTGTTACCTGTAAAAATCTATATGTGGTGACCAACCTTTTTATTTATTTGTTTATTTTTAATGTTGGGGATTCATTGAGGGTACAATAAGCCAGGTTACACTGACTGCATTTTTAAGGTAAAGTCCCTCTTGCAATCAAGAAGATGTGGCACACACCAAGGCCCCCACCCCCTCCCTCCTTCCTTCTCTCTGCTCTTCTTTTCCCCACCCCTCCACCTTCTTTCTCTCTCTGCTCTCCCCTTCCCCCAACCCTTAATTGTCATTAATTGTCCTCATATCAAAATTGAGTACATAGGATTCATGCTTCTCCATTCTTGTGATGCTTTACTAAGAATAATGTCTTCCACGTCCATCCAGGTTAATACGAAGGATGTAAAGTCTCCATTTTTTTTAATGGCTGAATAGTATTCCATGGTATACATATATCACAGCTTGTTAATCCATTCCTGGGTTGGTGGGCATTTAGGCTGTTTCCACATTTTGGCGATTGTAAATTGAGCTGCAATAAACAGTCTAGTACAAGTGTCCTTATGATAAAAGGATTTTTTTTTTCCTTCTGGATAGATGTCCAGTAATGGGATTACAGGATCAAATGGGAGGTCTAGCTTGAGTGCTTTGAGGTTTCTCCATACTTCCTTCCAGAAAGGTTGTACTAGTTTGCAGTCCCACCAGCAGTGTAAAAGTGTTCCCTTCTCTCCACATCCACGCCAGCATCTGCAGTTTTGAGATTTTGTGATGTGGGCCATTCTCGCTGGGGTTAGATGGTATCTCAGGGTGGTTTTGATTTGCATTTCTCTAATATATAGGGATGATGAACATTTTTTCATGTGTTTGTTAGCCATTCATCTGTCTTCTTTAGCGAAGGTTCTATTCATGTCTCTTGCCCATTGATATATGGGATTGTTGGCTTTTTTCATGTGGATTAATTTGAGTTCTCTGTAGATCGTAGTTATCAAGCTTTTGTCTGATTGAAAATATGCAAATATCCTTTCCCATTGTGTAGGTAGTCTATTTGCTTTGGTTGTTGTCTCCTCAGCTGTACAGAAGCTTTTCGGATTAATGAAGTCCCATTTGTTTATTTTTGTTGTTGTTGCAATTGCCATGGCAGTCTTCTTCATGAAGTCTTTCCCAGGGCCAATATCTTCCAGTGTTTTTCCTATGCTTTCTTTGAGAATTTTTATTGTTTCATGGCTTAAATTTAAGTCCTTTATCCATCTTGAATCAACTTTTGTGAGTGGGGAAAGGTGTGGGTCCAGTTTCAGTCTTTTACATGTGGACATTCAGTTCTCCCAACACTATTTATTGAATACGGAGTCTTTCCCCCAAGGTATGTTCTTGTTTGGTTTATCAAAGATTAGGTGGTTGTAAGATGTTAGTTTCATTTCCTGGTTTTCTATTTGATTCCAAGTGTCTATGTCTCTACTTTAGTGCCAGTACCATGCTGTCATGACCACTATGGTGTTGCACGACCAGAGACACGAATGAACATCAGCTTTGCCGTGGGCGTAAACTTGCTCCTGTAATTATTAAGACGAGAAACAGACTACACAAAATGGGATGGTGTGTGTAGCAAAATTCTTTATTCGGAGTTTAGATTTTATACTTTTCTTAGTTACTTACACACTTAATCTATCATCTGTTAGTTCCATCATTATCTTATTTTACCTACCTGAAATTAACTTGAAAGGAAATATTTTGTTATATCAATGCAATCACTTTTGTAGTAAACCTCTTCTTCTAAACACTGAATAATTTCTGGGCAGGTATCTAAATAAAGATCACAAAGAAGAAAGTAGCCACAGGGGAACAAAGCTAATGGAAGAATATCTTCAAGCATTCACTCAGTTTACTCAGTATGAAGTAATGACTGTGTCTTTCCCTCAGGGCTGAGTACCTATAGACCTCTGACAATATGTTGTTTCTGCCTGCCTCCGGCCCGGCAGGCCTGTATTTCTGAGGAAGGGCAGCATGCCCTTTGATCTCTGGCTTCACGGGGTGTACAGCTTCAGAGAAATGGCTTATGGAATTTATAACTCCAGGGAAACCTACACTATGTGTATCCCAGGGGGGCCCAGGTCCCTGGAACTTCTGGAAGAAAAGCAAGTCATTTTAAACTCACACTGAATTCACTTTGTGTGCTTGACGTAGGATATGTTTATTTCTAAATATTATCCCACACTATGGCTTTGTAGTACAACCTAAAATCTGGTATGGTGATGCCCCCAGCTTTGTTTTTATTACTAAGAACTGCCTTAACTATATAGGTTTTTTTCTGGTTCCATACAAAACACAGAATTATTTTTTCCAAATCTTGAAAGTACAATGTTGGTATTTTAATAGGAATGGCATTGAATAGGTAGATTGCTTTGGGAAGTATAGACATTTTAAAAATGTTGATTCTTCTAATCCGTGAGCATGGTATATTCTTCCATTTGTTAATATCCTCTGCTATTTCCTTTCTGAGGATTTCATAATTTTCTTTATAGAGGTCCTTCACTTCCTTTGTTAGGTATATTCCTAGGTATTTCATTTTCTTTGAAACTATGTTGAAGAAAGTTGTGTCCTTAGCTTCTCATCTTGACTGTTATTGGCATATACAAAGGCTGCTGACTTGTGGACATTGATTTTATATCCTGAAAAATTACTGTATTTTTTGATGACTTTCAAGAGTCTTATGGTTGAGTCTTTGGGATTCTCTAAGTATAAGATCATGTCATCAGCAAAGAGGGAGAGTTTGACCTCCTCTGCTCCCATTTGGATTCCCTTTATTTCCTTGTCTTGCCTAATTGTATGGGCTAGAACTTCCAGCACTATGTTGAATAGTAAAGGTGACAGAGGACAACCTTGTCTGGTTCCAGTTCTAAGAGGAAAAGCTTTCAGGTTTACTCCATTCAGTAAAATATTGGCTGTGGGTTTGTCATAGATAGCTTCAATCAGTGTTAGAAATGTGCCACCTATGCCTATACTCTTCAGTGTTCTAATTAGAAAAGGATGCTGGCTTTGGTATCGGGGTGATGTTTGCTTCATAGACGTGGTAGGGAAGAGTCCTTCATCCTCAATTTTTTGGAATAATTTCTGCAGTACAGGAATAAGCTCTTCCTTGAAGGTTTGATAGAATTCTGGTGTGACGCCATCTAGATCAGGACATTTTTTGATTGGAAGATTTTTTATTGTTACTGTGATTTCAGTGCTTAAAATTGGTATGTTCAGGAGCTCTATTTCTTCCTGGCTACGTCTAGGGAAAGGGTGTAATTCCAAATATTTATCCATTTCCTTCACATTGTCCAATTTCTGGGCATAGAGTTTCTGGTAGTATTCAGAGATGATCTCTTGTATCTCTGTGGGATCAGTTGTTATTTCCCCTTTATCATTTCTGATTGAGGTTACTAGAGATTTTACTTTTCTATTTCTTGTTAGTCTGGCCAATGGTTTATCTATTTTATTTATTTTTTCAAAAAACCAACTCTTTGTTTCATTAATTTTCCGAATGATTCTTTTGTTTTCAATTTCATTGATCTCTGATTTGATTTTGGATATTTCTTTTCTTCTACTGGGTTTAGGCTTAGATTGTTCTTCTTTTTCTAATTCCATAAGAAGGCTTGTGAGTTTGTTGATGCGTTCTCTTTCTGTTTTTTGAATGTAGGCATCTAAAGCAATAAATTTTCCTCTCAAAACTGCTTTTGCAGTATCTCACAGGTTTTGGTAGCTTGTGTCTTCATTGTTGTTATGCTCAAGGAAGTTAATGATTTCCTGTTTTATTTCTTCCTGCACCCATCTATTATGCAACAGAAGGTTGTTTAATTTTCATGCCTTTGTGTGGGGTAGAACATTTTTGTTAGAGTTGAGTTCCACCTTCTCAGCCTTATGGTCTGAGAAGATACCAGGTAAAATTTCAATTCTTTTGATTCTGTTGATAATTGTTTTGTGTCCCAGGATATGATCAATTTTGGAGAATGTTCCATGGAGTGAGGAGAAGAATGTATATTCTTTATCTTTGGGATGGAGTGTTCTATATGTGTCTATCAAGCACTGTTGTTCTAGGGTCTCATTTAAATCTCTTATATCTTTGTTTAATTTCTGTTTAGAGGATCTGTCCAGCTCTGTAAGAGGAGTGTTAAAATCTCCTGTTATTATGGTATTATCAGATATCATATTGCTCAGACTGAGTAAGGTCTGTTTCAAGAATCTGGGAGCATTTAAATTGGGTGCATAAATATTTAGAATTGAAATGTCTTCTTGTTGTATTTTTCCCTTGACCAATATAAAGTGACCATCTTTGTCTTTTTTGACTTTAGTTGCTTTAAATCCACATGTATCTGAAAATAAGATTGCAACTCCTCTTTTCTTCTGAATTCCATTTACTTGAAAAATTGTCTTCCAACTGTGGACTCGGACTATTAATTTTTCTTTTGGAGCCAGGTGGGTATCTTGCCGACAGCAAATGGATGGCTTATGTTTTTTAATCCAGTCACCAATCTATGTCTCTTCAGTGTGTAATTCAAGCCATTAACATTTATTGAGATAATTGATAAGTGTGGTAGTATTCTATTCATCTTATTTTGTGAGAGTCCATTGCTTAGTTTTATCTTTTGCATCAGTAGGGAGGTTAGAGTCTGTCCTTTAATTTCTGAGTTTTTACTTTGCTGCTGATCCATTGTGATGGTCAGTGTGTAGAACAGGTTGAAGTATGTCCTGTAGAGCTGGTCTTGTTGTGGCAAATTTCCTCAATGTTTGTATATCCGTAAATGATTTGATTTCTCCATCAATTTTAAAGCTTAGCTTAGCAGGGTACAGAATTCTGGGCTGGAAATTGTTGTTTAAGTAGATTAAAGGTAGATGACCATTGTCTTCTTGCTTGGAAAGTTTCATTAGAGAAGTCTGAAGTCACTCTGATGGATTTTCCCCTGTAGGTCAACTGACGCTTACTTCTGGAAGCTTGCAGAATCTTTTCTTTTGTCTTGACTTTGGACAGGTTCATCACAATGTGTCTTGGAGAAGCTCGGTTAGAGTTGAGGTGACCTGGGGTTCAATATCCCTCTGAAAGGAGTGTGTCAGGATCTTTGGTGATATTTGGGAATTTTTCATTTATAATATTCTCTAGTATGGCTTCCATTCCTCTGGGGCATTCTTCTTCCCCTTCTAGGATTCCTATAACTCATATGGTGGAACATTTCATAAAGTCCCTTAATTCTGACAGTGAACGTTCTGCTTTCTCTCTCTTCTTTTCTGCCTCTTTAACTATCTGATTTTTTTCAAAAACTTTGTCCTCTACCTCTGAAATTCTTTCTTCTGCATGATCTAATCTGTTGCTGATACTTTCCATTGCATCTTTAAGTTTCCTAATTGACTGTTTCAGTTCCTTCAGCTCTGGTGTATCCTTTCTATATTCTTCACATCATTCATCTCTTATTTTATTCTGTTTTTGAATTTCCTTTTGGTTATTTTCCACTTTATTAACAGTTTCCTTCATTGTTTCCATCATTTCCTTCATTGTTTTCATCATGTGTATTCTAAATTCCCATTCTGTCATTCCTAACATTTCTTTATAGGTGGAATCCTCTGCAGTAGCTACCTCATGGTCCCTTGGCGGGGTTGTTCTGGACTGGTTCTTCATGTTGCCTGGAGTTTTCTGCTGATTCTTCCTCATGAGTGATTTCTTTTATCTGTTTCCTTGCCCTAATTTTCCATTCACTTCCTCTTGCTCTTAATTTCCCATGCCTGTGGACTAAGGTTTCGATGAGTCCTTTTGATATAGGACCAGAAGGATGAGAAGGTTGAAGAGCAAGAAGGGATAAAAGAGAAAGAAAGAAAGAAAGAAAGAAAGAAAGAAAGAAAGAAAGAAAGAAAGAAAGAAAGAAAGAAAGAAAGGAAGGAAGGAAGGAAGGAAGGAAGGAAGGAAGGAAGGAAGGAAGGAAGGAAGGAAGGAAGGAAGGAAGGAAGGAAGGAAAGAAAGAAAGAAAGAAAGAAAGAAAGAAAGAAAAAAGAAAGAAAAAAAGGAAGAAAATAAAAGAAAATGGAGAAAGGACAGGTGGTGGGTAAAAGGCTATTTTGACAAAAAGAAGAGAGGCACAGAAAGCGGGAGACAGCAATCTAGGTGTACAGTAGCGTACTTTGACACAACTTTAAAAAAAAAAAACCAACCTCTTGGGGTGCCCAGTTGGGTGGTTCCCTTGAGGTCAGCAGCTCTTTGCTAACCTGATCGGACACAGTGCCCCACCCCCACCAAGTAGAGAAGAAAGATAAAAATACTATAAATCAAACCAAAACAAGCAAACAGAAAACTTTATGGGTGAAAAAACAAATAATATGCATAGAAACACTAGCAAAAATGAAGTTGTAATTATTGAAAAAGGCAGCAATGGAAAATTGTATTTAAACTAGAAAAATTGAGAAAGAAAAGAACAAAAAAAAAGAAAAAATCTGTATGGAAAAGGTTGAAATTAAAAAATAAAACAACAACAAAATAAACAAAAACGAACAACAACAACAATAACAAAAACAAAAACAAAATATATATATCTTGTTGAATGTTGTCTGGGCAACAGGTGGTCTTCTGGGGTATGAGGTGTTAATCACAATGCTGATACGACTGGAGGCCTCCAATGATTTCTCAAACCCCACCAGGTGGACACCCTAATCTCTCTTCAGCCCTCTTAAAAGGCACTTTAAACTTCTAAACTTAGCTAAGCAGAAGCTTTCTCAGGAAAGTGCTTATCGCTGGGATCACTGCTGAAGTGGCTATCCACTTCCCCCGTGTGCCAAAACTGGTCTCACTCTGCCCTTGAGGGTTCAGGCTGTAAGACGGCTCAGTCCCTGCCTTTAGGCTGCTCAGTCACTAGGTTACCAACTCCCACCCGATCCTTGCTCTGCATCCCTGAGGGTGAGCTTGCCGGGGCAGTTCTCTCACAATGGTTCCCTGTGGCCCACAGCCAAACACTATTAGCTCCGTCCAGCTCAGCAGCTCAGTCTGGGGCCCTAGACAACACCCAAAGTTCTCCGCACTCCTGCTCAAGCTCTCCCCAAGGCAGTTCAACTGAGTGCCAAGTCCAAAAACACCAAAACAGTTCACAGATAAGGCCTTTCCGTTTTGCAGTCTCGCTGCTCCTGTACTTACAGCTGACAGCAGGATTAGACCAATTGAACACACGCAACCACTTGCCATTTTCCACTGTTTTTGTCCTCCTTTTGGGATCCAGAAGTCTCTTACTGACTCCCTGTATCCTCAAAGGGATGATTATAGGCAGATTCCACCAGCCAGAGATGGCTAGAGTCTTATTTCCCCAGACTCACAGTGCCCAGTTCCAGGGAAGCTGTTACTCAGCCGCTATCTTGCTCTCACCTCCACCAACCTTTTAATAATGGGTAACCTTAGTGTTCAGATTTTAATTTCTATTCGCCCTTTATTTATCTGAGAAACAAGATCTCTTAGAGAAATATAGGACATGTATTAGATTGGAAAAGCTCATTCTACTAGAAACCAGGAAAGCAACTAAACACAACTGGTATGTACCATAAAGAGACAAATGCCAGAGTGAACAGGTTTGCACTAGCCAAATGAGCACCACAAATCCACCCATGGAGTATTGTTAAAAACATATTTGAAACAATCTAGTGTCTAGATAAGTCACTTTACAGAAATCTGGTAAAAAAAAAAGGTTAAATTAGACCACAGGGATACATTTAACAAAATCATAATGTGAAATACTGTCAGAGACAAATAAATAAGAAGTAAAAATAAAAGAGAAAACACATGAAATATTTGAAATCTATTTGACATCTATGTTAAGCAGTTTGTTGTAAGTATTTCAAATTGTGTATAATTGTGTACCCCATAAATGCATTCTTGTACACAGCTATGATTTTATATATATATATACACATATATATATACACATATATATACACATATATATATACACATATATATATTTCTAAGAAAATCAATGATACGTGACTTTGGCAGGATATTTAATACTATTAAAAAAAAAAAAGAACTATTGTTAAAATTTTAGGCATGATAGTATTTATCATGAAGATGTTACCAGCCTCCAAGAATAAGTTTTTTTCAAGTTCTTTGTGTTTGTGTGGAAAAGAATTTCAGGCCACAACACATACGTCAATCAAGAACAATTTTTTTTTTTTAATCTATCCTTGCTAATTGCATGGACAAGTATTCAAGTCCAAGCAGTTGACTTTTATTAAGAATTTAGGGAGTGAATGATTCCTAGCCTTAGAATCGCTCCCTTCTTCATACTTTATATGCTTGTTTGGAACCATCATGGTGATTTCAAGGTGGTTCCATTTAAAACCACGATGTAAACAACATTGTAATTAGGCCAGGGATCAGTCTGTGGCAGAGAGAGCTCAACAGTGGGTGGAAGGCAGTTCTTGTCTGTGGTTGTTAGCCTTTCTAGTTAGCCACTGCTTAAAGATTGTTTAACACCAACACCCAACCTTCAAGCTCCTGCATCTGGTCTCAGCCCTGTCTCGTAGTATCCTACTCTGAGATCTCCTCCCTTGAGGGCTTTGCAGCTTTGTAATCTTATAAGAGAGGCTAAGGAAAAATCAATCTTCTGAAGCTGTTTTTTGCTACTAATCCACTGATCACACCTGCAGGCACCAAATTCTCTTCCATTTTGTTCTCAGCATGTCAGTGAGACTGGTGTCAGGGTATGGGTCTTAGGAACCTCATTATGGTGGGAGGGACCTTCAGGATCCTCAGGGTGGTCAGGTGGTTATCTGCAGAGGGAATAAGCCACCCAACCAAGGGGATATTGATAGTCTCTCTCTTCATTTTTCTAAAAAGGGACGATGTGAAAGCCTTGGAGAGCCATGGCACCTTGTGTAGAAGTCTGGACCACCCAAGAGAAAGGGATTTTAAAAGGAGAAGAAAGAAAAACATGAGTTATAATAATAATGGGAACCATAAAGGGTCCTGGCCAACACCACAAAATTTGTCTAGGATCAGGCCACTTGGGGACAGGTATTTCCATATTCAGAAGCTGTGTCAGACTTTCCCTTTTGATTATCCTTGTGCAGCCATCAGCCACCTTATAAACTTCTTGTAAATTTATAGAGACTTGGACTATAATAGTAATCCAAGTGTGCACAGCTGAGTTTCACGCAGGGCAAACCCCCTTTTTGGTGGCCAATACATACTTTAGTCCTGAACTAAGTGGTGTTCTTCATCAGATTTTAGGACAGGTAATATAGGAGTATGCAGGGGTACTGACAGGGCCCTAGCAGCCCATATGTTACAAATTTTTGTATTAATGGCTTAAGTCCTCTTTATGCTTCCCCCCGCCGCCCCGGAGCATTTTGTTTTGAGGACAGGATGAAAGGTTTTTTCATAGTAACTCTGATCAGAGTTGCTCTGAAGGCTTTTCCCAGAATCCCTTTATCCCAGAATTGAGGACCTACCAGGTTGAGAAGGATACTGCAACTGTTAGGTCTGGTGTGGTTTAAAGAGGCCAAAAGGGCTCAGGGCCTGAGAATGCTCAAGCAACCCCCAAAGCTGAAAGCAAGCCTGTGCCTAATAAAGGAGTAGGGCATTCAGGCAAAATCAGGAACTTGTGGGTAATTAAATGGTTTACTCATTGACAAAAAAGGGACAAAGGAAAGGCTCCGTGTCACCTTTCTCCCCTATCATAGTTTCCAGGTTTAATGATGCACCTGTTCGTTCCCTTTATGAAGGGGACATGACCCACATGACCACGTCACCCTCACTCCCTGTTGTCCCCATGGGTAATTCCAATTGAGATTCTGAAAGGGGTGGTGTCTTTTCTACAGGGCTTTGGTGAGGTTGGGCAGCATTTAAGGTATCTGCGAAGCCTGCTTCTAGGCCTAAATGTGCAGGTTTTCCTCTAGGGTGCCCGAATGAGAGAGAATTACATTAAGGTTTCTCCATGTGAGATCAAAGGAAAAAGTTAGGCTTTGAAATTCTCTAGTATACTTTTTCTGAATGCTCAGAAAACCAGCCAAGGCTTACCTGGCTTATCTGCTTAAGGTGTGACAAAGAAAAAATACAAGTACTCTGGTGGTGACCCCTGGACCCATGGCTACCTCCTGGAAAAAACACAGGATTTAAGGATTTATCAGTAGGTTGAGTGGGAGTTCAAGGGCAGAGTCTGGAGTTGCCTCAAGGGATCCTGCTCCCCATTTAGGAGTCTCTTTGGAGTTTTCTGAACTGGGGTGAAAAGAAGGCACAAGCTTTAGGTCAAAGGACCTAGGAAGATCTAGTTTTATGTGGCAATGCATGAAAATGCAAGCTTCTCCCGTCTCTTCGTTTTTCTGTAAGGCCACAAGTACCTGAACATAGGCCATTTCAGACTATTTCTTCTATCACTTGCAAAAGAGGTCTAATTGGAGAATATTATTATAGTTTAGGCTCCTGTTAACCAGCCAGATCTCCCCGGCCCCAGCTTCTAGGGGGGCCAGATAGTATTGCACAGAAATATGAGGGATTTTTCTCTTTTTATGCTATCTAATTTTTTTAAAAGGCCAATTTTGGACAATACAGCTGAGGGGGAAATCCCTTGAAAAGGGAGAGACCATTTCTCTGGCTCTCTGGACATACTTAAAAGAAGAGAAGAAAAAGAGAGAGGTGATAGTGGAGTCTCCTGGAGGCTCCGCAGTGTAATAGGGGAGTCTCCCTGAGGCTCGCAGGGAAAAGGACATCCACAGCCTTCCCTGTCCTCTTCCTGGCAGCCACCTGTTGCAGCAGTGTCCACGGTCAGCCATGTGATCCCCTGTGGAGTCCAGGTGTTCCTGGAATCTCCTCTTTGCCCTGTGAAGAAGAAATCCATGCCACAGTGGTTCAGGCCAGGGGAGGTCCTTGCCCCAGTATTTGCAAATGCAGGGACTGGGGGTGAGCCATTGTCCAGGGCCTTGAGGTATAGGCCATGTCCAGTTATTAGTGGTCTTACCCTCAGGTATATTATGCTAGAACTGGCCAGGTTCCAAAGCCTCTGATACACACCATCCTCTCTCCTAGAACTGATGGAGAACTTTAAGCCACAAGGTGGATAAAGGGAGGAGAGTTTTCTGAGTCTGAAGGGCTCCTTTTCTATTTTTTACGTAACATTTTATGTCATCAAGTTTTGCTCCTGTAAATGTGGAGCTGACCTCAACGGGAGTTCTTTTTTCCTAAAGTGCCTCTACTCTGTGGCATTCACTCAAGGGTCTGATCAAACAAGACCTTTCCCTCAGGTCTTCCTGTTTATCCCTATTTCTTCCACAAAAACCCAACACAAAACAGCCAGTAGGAGGAATTGGGGAGTACTGTGAGGTCAAGCAGCATAAGGGCATCTGTGCATGTTAAATCGCAAGCACCTTGTCCCCACATATGGGGAAGCAGTACGGAGAGGTGGGAATGAAGTCTAACAGCAGAGGCTACACACACAATTATTGCCACAATTTAGAGAATGAGCATTGAGGCTTCTACACAGTGAAGGGAAGTCGACTGCCAGCTCCCGAGTCTGGGGTCACCCAGCATCTCCTGCCTACTTGAATCTACAGAGCCTAAGAAGTGACCCTCTGCCACCCCAGACAGAGGAACCAAAGTCAGCCAGATGGAGAAAGATTATGCACCTGTAACTCACCGAGAAACTGAAAAGGCTATGGAGCCAAGGAATGTACTTACCTCTAAATGCCATGTGACAGTCAAGGTTAGTGTGATGTCTCCCGGCCGGCTCACTACAAAAATGATACCAACTCTCAGTAGAGATTTCACGATGGCTGCAGGTACTTTCAGGCGTGCAGGCGAAGTTAAGGATCACTGCTAAGGAAGAACAAGGTGGCCAGGGTTAATACTGCACAAACAGTGCTGCCACATCTCTTGATGTGAGCAGTTTTGACACACTATAACTTTCTTTGTGATTACAGGTAATAAATGAGATTTTCCTGTTGTGTGAGTTTTTTCAAAGGAACCTAAAGCTGACAATAAAGCAGTATCTTCCAAACAGAATTCTTGTTTGACATCAATGAAGTAATTGAGTCAAAATCAGTTTTGCAACTTAACATTTTCTTTAGGGCATTTGAAGAGAATTGAAAATTCTAAGTAATAAGAAAAAACAAATTAGAGTAACGCATCTTAGACTTAGTGGTACACGTGGTTCTTTTCCTTAAAAGTGGGGAAGAAAGAGATATACTTCCCCGTTCCTTTCCAATTAAGTCAAAGGAACTTTAGGGGAAAACTGGGAGACATTGGCTCGTGTTGCTTGAAGTTTATGAGACATATGACTGCTTTCAGATCCTATGTAAACAGGTCTAAATGTGAATGACTTCCAGTATACTGGCTTGAGAAGGCCACAAATGAATACACTGATAAATAAAATTTTTAAAGGGGCACTATTAGAAGCTAGTACTTCCCCAATGGACCAACAACCTGTTTACCAGAGACCAGATGTGGACCTGCTTGGAGATTTTAACAGGAATAGGAGGTGCTCAGTGAGATGGCGGATTGCCAAATCTCCAGGACTAAGTTGGCTAGAGTAGATATGAAAGATATATAGATGAGTGGCTGAGAGTTTTCTCAAGAATCCACACACACACACACACACACACACACACACAAAACGCTCAAAGAAAAAATTCAGGAATCGAAGATCTCATACCCACCAGATTCCAGCTTTGTAACTAGACATCTTTGTTCCTGTCCCATGCTTTATACCAGTCGAGAGTGGAAGACTTTTCTTGATCCTTTTCTACTCCTTCTAAGACTGTCTGAAATCTTTGACTGATGCAGCATTTTCAAGTTAAAGCTCAGTAACCAGCTTATGAAGCCCCTCTCCCCACTTTAGGCCTTCAAGGTCAGGTTAGACTGGAACTGCAGAAAGAGAGAAAGTTAAAGATTTTTAAGCATTTGGATCATTAATATTACACAGGAAAAATCTTTTAATTTATTAACATGAGACTATTTTTGTGACTATTTCAGGTATAATAGTACCTGAAAAGTAATTACTCAGGTCTGTGCAAGATTTCGTCCCAGTTTAGGAGCTATGGCGACTAGAAAGCAGATTCGTGAAAAGCATAAGACAATATAAAATGTTCTTGCATTTGGTGTGTGTTTAGCACAGGCCATTTTGAAAGTTTTGTAGAAAGTTTTAAAGATGTAAGCAGAAAGTTACCACGCTTGCTTATCTAATACCTACTTATGTAATATCCAAAAAAGTTTAAGACACTAAGAAATAGTTTTAATATTATTTTCATGAACAAAAGTATGGAGTCATATTTCCACTAAAATGCCTAAGAATTTTAAAGATGGGGACAATATACACCCTTCTGTTATATGAGGCTGTGAGAGAGAGAGGGAGACTGCAGGAGATTATATTCATAAGAAGGACAGAACAATGTGGGAGAATACAACGCACACCTGGACCCGAAGCCCATGGCGTTACATAGAATGAGTTTTCGGCCTCTCATCACGAAATTCACAAAGGGGTGATGGTGGGTCTGATCTCGTCTCTATGAATCTGTGAACTACTGTTCGTCAAAGACACAGTAAAGGATCAACCAAAGCGCAGCCGCGGAGCCACGCTGGCATTCAATGAATGCACTAACTGCTTTTTTACAGTGTTCTTCAGTGTGTTACTTCTGTCATGCTGAGACCTGCATAAAAATGAAATGTCATACTTCACTACCCTTCTAGCCAGTGGTACAGTTTATTTTCTTGTCTTCTGCTAGAGTTCACAAATTTAATAACTGCCTTTTATCCCAGCCTCTATACTCCCTTTCAGCTTCCTATTCAGCCTTCTCTCTCTGCAGGCTGGCAGGAAATGCCTCATTTTAGGTTTTCTATAAAGGACATAATACACAAGAAAAGCAAAAGAGAAGAGGTTATTATCTATCATTTAGAAATGGACAAGGGGCAATCAGACCATTTTAATGGAGGCAGACTGGGAAAAAAAGGAGAAAAAATAAAGCCTCCTTACTATTATGACATATACCCTGTTCTTTGGGGTGACACAATTTGGGCCAGAATAGATTGAGTAGTTCTATGTTGAAAAGTGTATGATTCTTCTTATCAATGTCCCCTTTGAAAGAAATGATTTATCCTTCATCAAAAATATTAATAATTATAGGATTATTTTCACAAAAGTAGTGATAAGGTGCAACTGATTTTTTACCTAATTAACAAATACAGTGATGAATCACACAAAAACCCAATTATGCATGTGGCTATAATTAATGAAGACGTTTCAGGTCCCTGCATGTTTCCTAAATGACAATGACGATATCATTAACTACGGGAATTATTGTACAGGTTTTTTGGAAGTTGGGAAATAATAGATTTAGGCTCAGGCAATACTTCTAATGAAATATTATCTGCTGGTGGAAACCAATAATCCTTCATTTACATTCTCATTAAGGACTGAACAGGCATTACACCACTCTCCCAAGTTGCTTTTAAACATTCAAGCAAGCACATTACTAGCAAATTGCAAGAGTGAGTTTGTAACTAGACATCTTTGTTCCCATCCCATGCTCCATACCTTTCACCTCTTTGATTAAAAACACAGCTTGTGAGAATGAATCATTGTTAATCGCAGAGAAAATTGTTTCTAACATTGAATTATTTAAATGCTAATTGCAGTGCTTTGCCCACAAATAATCAACTCCAACTGGAACTTCTAACGAGATGATGTGCAATTCTCTTTTGAAATACCCAGTGGCTCTCGATGCTTCCATAGTTCTTGCATCCCAATAAATAAATATCAAAGTACATACTTTAGAGGAAGCACGAGATTGACAGCTGGTGGCATTAATTTTCCTGCTTCATTCTGTTCTTACTGTCCAGCATTTGTATGCAGGGACACAACATTATAGTTTTACAAAAATTCGGATGCCAGATACATTCAGTGTGACGCTGGTCTCTCTCACTATAATCCTTAGAGTTTTATCAGAACGCATTTCATGCCATTTTATATTTTTCTCTTGCAACACTAAAGACATAGCAAGCTTTGTGAGAATTTTGTGAGCTGGCTTATAGTATAATCTCAGTGAAAATTTTCAGAGTTGATAAAAGAAAATGTCTTTAAGTTAGAATATTAAGAAGCTGTTCTAAAGGGTTGGTGTACATAAGGATCACCTGATGTGTCTATTAAAATATTTCTGGGTTAACCTTTATAGTTTGAGAGTTAACACTTCTGGAAGGAGACCTAAGCATTTGCATTTTAATTCTCATACGTCATGTGATTCTCTCATAGTCTACAAAAACACAATTTGAGAATTTGTTTTCATTATATTAACTACAATTTGAAGTATCCTTATTATTTTAATGCTGTCATTATATTTACAATTCTTCTGAATATGACTAGTTTGTTTCATTTAATCATTTCTTTCTTCCAGTCTTTTGTTAACTCCTCCTTGTCTCCTTAAAACAACTTTTGTTTTATTTATTGTTTATTTTCTCATCTGCTTATAATACAACAACATCTACTTAGATGGTTTGCCTATGATATTTTGTTCTATTTATTTTCTTTTTTTTTTTTTTTAGCAACCTCCAACTCCTGGGTTTAGGTGATTCTCTTGCCTCCATCTCCCACGTAGCTGGGACTAAAGGTGCCCGCCACAACACCCGGCTATATTTTCATTGCAGTTTGGCCGGGGCCGCATTTGAACCTGCCACCCTTGGTATATAGGGCGGGCGCCCTACCCACGGAGCCACAAGCACAGCCCATTTTGTTCTATTTCAATACATTACAAATATTGCTATTAAAATAATTCTCAAATTTATGTGACTGTTCAAGTACACTAATGTCAAAATGAGTATACACAGATTAGCACAGTAGCTTTCAAAAGGTCTCAACTCAGAAGGAGAGTTTTTTACATTGCAGTAGTGCAGGCCTAGATATGAGACTGAAACACGTACACAGCAAGTGCAAAATAGGTTGTGATTCAGATCTGGTCTATACTGTACCGTTTTATTCTATTCTATGATTTTTTTAAATTGTTGTTAAAAACTCACTAAATTGATGTACAAATGGTTTTGACTTGCCTTTTGACTATGAGCCCTAGACTTCAGTGACTTCCTTTATTCTATATGATTATTTTATTTTTAATTGCTGCTATTGACAAGAAGTCATCACAGGGAAATGTAAATGTACTGGATGATCAAATAGAAGACCTGGTTTTGTCCTGGCCTTGCTAAAGATTGGATTACTACAAATATATGATATTATTTTATAGTCCTTAAGATCTTCATTTATAAATATTCTGATACATTACCCATAAAAATCAGATTTAAATCTTCAAATAGGTTGTTTTCTTTCTAATATAATAATAGATACTATTATTAAATCTTCAAATAGATTTTTATAATTTTTATTCTTTTGGTCATTACCTATTCCTAGCCCCTTTCTTTGCCTGAAGTGAGTGCTTCCATATGCTTTTACTAATACACATTTAGCCCCAGTAAATCACTATCATGTGTTCTACAACCTGTATTTTATAGAATGTTAGAGTTTAGGGGCATCTGAGAAGCCAGCTATTGCTCTGATTCATGAGATTTCTCAAAATGTCTCTGATGGATACTGATTATGGGTGGATCACTTCTGGCGAGAGAGGACACAGTAATTAGAGTGGGGGAAAAATGAAAGTTATATAAAAGAGGCTGAAGATACAAACTAGAGCAAAACATGTAGGAAAAATAACAATTAATAGTTAAAAATCAATATCAGGGCATTAAAAATACAAAACAACAACAAAACACATTTAGAAATTTAAGTAACAAATAAATGAGTAAAATTACACAGATACAGGGTCTAGGTTCTTTTTTTCTTCCCCAGTTGACTTCCTTGGCTTTGTCAGTCAGCAGCTCATATTTTTCAGCTTTAGATTTTCATGATTAAATATGATCTCTTAAAGTGCATTCTTGTCATGAATACAGTGATCTACTTTAAAACACCATCCCATATGTGGTGGTTAGCGTACTCTATCTGCTGAAATACTGATCTGGCAACAGACTTTTCATTTCTAACTTTCTGATTGATAGCTGTGGTTTACTTTGGCTTTGGTTTTTAATTTTACTTTCAATGCTTTTTAATTTGTGTCAGAAACTGGTAAAATTAGTGTCTGGCGGTTCATACTTCAGTTCTCTGGTCTTTCTGTCTTCCACCTAAAATTTCTGCATTATATTTTTTTAACCAATTATTTTCAAGATCTCGACTATGTTAACTTACTATGAATTAAACAAGAGATGTTTTCATATGATGGAGATTGTATGTTCGTAGTATAATTACATCTTTCAGGATCTGAAAATGAATGATAGGACATCATAGTCTGGCATTTTCACTGGTAGGAAATATAATTCTTTCCATGTTAATTAGTTCAGGTAATACATTATTGACATTTTCTTCAATGAACAAAACAATAAAAAGACAACGTTAGAGGTACCAAATCAGCCCATGTATTTGAAAGTGTCATATCACAATATTTACAAATTAATTATTCATTGATGTCGTTATTGCCCTCGTGAAGTAAGTATAATGTGAATGCAATTAAATTAAAATTTAGAATTCTTATTAATAAAACAACATTGCTAAGGAAAAAAAAGATGCCCAAGAAATCATCTAGTGAATTATTATCCCTGCACTTCAATAATATTATAATTTAATATATTCTTTTGCAGCAATACAGTGTTCTTAAAAAGTTATGCCTCAGTAAGTAGTTTCCGAATCAGGTACATGAATTGCTCTGGGGTTTATATACTGGCATCATATATAATACATGTTTCTATTAGGCAAAATACCCAGCAGTGGGTATTGAGGTTCTATAAGTAGAATTTGTTTAAGATTTTAGTACATACATTAAAAACTGAGTTTTGTCACTATGTAAATTTCAAATAGATTACTAAAATATTTTGCAATATCAAATCTCCAAATAATCTTTTACTGCATACAAAGAAAGCACATTTGTAATGCATTCATTCTAAGTTTCAGAATTATTTAATATTAAAGTTTCCAAAGGCTGAGTAATGTTATGAATTTGTCAGATTAATGCATATGTGTATATGATTGATGAATTATACTTTCATAACAACTCTTTTGCATTTAATTTTTTTTTGTCTAATGAGGTAGGTGGACTTTAAGATCAACAACAGTTTTAACATAAATAAGTACAAATCCATCCTAAACTTTGTGCATTCAGCCCAGTCATTTTTGTGACATTTTCTCTTACAGTTAAAAACGTCTCCAGTGAAGAGTAAACAAATAGGATAACAAAGCACTATGCAATAATCTAAATTGAATTTTTAGTTACTCAACTGTTAACACTCATGGATCTTGATGAGTTCAGTTGGAAAGTGTGTATTTATGTGCCTATGACTTTGACAGAGAAAAAATAATCAAAGTTGTAGTAGGCTTTTTCAAATAATCATTTTTATTGTGCTATACAAAGAAGACAGATAATTTGGTTTAGATCTAATATTTTAATTGATGTGGGTGTATCATAAATCTATCATCCTAATTTTTCCTTCAGAATGGATTGCATCTATCAGTGGCTTCCCATGAGAAGGGAAGTGGAAGCCTCTGCCACAGTGCAAAGAAACTATTTTATCAATGTCATTGTCTAGAATTGACAAGTCTTTTAGTTGATTTTATTATTGTGTTAAAGAGTTTAACACTAAGCATTCTGGTTTTTGCATGTGCCCTTGGCACTTCCTTCACCTTCACCTATATAACATGTTGTGATTAAATAAAACTTGCGTGGCCCTGGCTATTTTGATAATTGTTTTATGCATTTTCCGCATCATAAAAATACTAACTAATCGCATAAATTTGAGAATTTTCAATATTCGCAATAACATTTATATTTTACTCTTAAAGTAAGTGCATCTGTGACGTAAAACCCCAAGACTGTCTCCATTCATTCAATTTGGACTGTAGAAGTGGGGTGATGATTCAAAACACTTTCAGAAGATAGTGAAAACATAACATGTTTTCCCCATTCTTCCCCATGCAAGCAGTTTTTCCCTACATTCTTCAGATAATTAGCTTTTTATTGTTGTTGTTGCTGTTGTTGAGACAGAGTCCCACCCTATGCCCTGAGAAGAGTACAATGGCGTCATAGCTCACTGCAATCTCAGACTCGGACTGTGGGCATCCTGCTGCCACATCCTCCAGAAGCCGCTGGGATTGCAGGTGCTCACCGCACCGCCTGGCTGGGTTTCTCTTTTTTCTTTTTTTTCTTTTTAAGTTGGGGGTCTCACTGTCGGTTAGGCGAGTCTCCAACTCCTGAGCTCAAGCAATTTTCCTTCCTCACCCTCCCACAGTGCTGGGATTACAGGCATGAGCTACCATACTTGGAGGATAATTAGCTCTGAGCTGCTACATATATCAATGAACTTTAAAAGTTAGGTCATAACTTTAGAGGAATACTTCATATGTCAAAGATTTTTAAAAGGTTCAAGTATATAATCACAAAAATTTTCACTATTTAAATAGTAATAAATTATTTCCATAAATAAGAATTAAACGTAAATGTATTTTTTATCATAGATACTTTCTACTTCTATTAAATTATCTAGGTTTTAGATCATATTTATGGTGTGAACAGACCATGCAACTAAGTAGTAGATAAATACTACCTAGGTTTAACAAAAGGACATCTGTGCTTGCTGATGACTGATAACATTGAACACCATTTTATATGCTTCATGGCAATTTGGATATCCAATCCTGTTAAGTCACTACTTAAGCCTTTTGTCCATTTAAAAATTAGGTCGTGTCCAGCATGATGGCATGTGCCTATTAGCTACTCAGGAAGCTAAGGCAGGATCCAAGAGTTCAAGTTCCACCTGGACAGCATAATAAGAACCCATCTCTAAAAAGAAAAATAGTTGACATTTTTATTGATTTAAACAAGCTCCTTATATATGTTCAAGATACAAATCATTTGTCTCACATATGTGATTAAAGTACCTTCTTCTTCTTAACTTTCTTAAAGCTATCTTTTGAGGAACAGAAATTTTAGCAAAGTACAATTTATAAGCCAATTTCTTCAATGTTTTTAGTGTTTCTGTTAGTCTGTTTAACAATCTTTACTTGGTCCAAAGTCCTGAAAATGTGCCATCCATCTTCTAGAAATTTAATTGTTTTATGATTCAATTGTTTTATGATCCATAGGCATTTATTTTTGTGAGTAGGATTAGATGAAGTCAAAGTTGTCTTTATATGGCTAAGCAACAGATCTGGCGAAGCTTACTAAAAAGACTGTTCTATTCCTACTGTTACTATAGTATTTATAATATTTTTATCATAACTTCATGAGCCTACATACATGGAACACTTTATATTCTCTGAATTCTGCTCTATTTGCCTCTCCTCCGATCAATAACTCACTTTTAAATTAGATTTAAAGTAGTTCATATTATTGGGGTGTATGTCTTCTGACATTGTTAGTCCTCAGATGTCTCTTGGACTTTTTGTTGTTTTGTTTCAGATACTGCCAAAACCATAAACAGTTCAACATTTTTCTCCCACTCCTTCATTTTACACTATTTGCTATCCTAAAATATATTTCTACATATATTCTAAATCCCAGAAACAGTACTATCAAACTGAATGTATCTATTGAATTCTTTTATTTTTTTTTTTTAACCAGAGAAAAGAGATATGGGGACACGAGTTTATTCAGGGATCTTACCTGCAAGGCATCGGTGTTGGCAGGCCAGGAAGTTCTTTGTGTCGTAATAGCAAGTGATTACACAGCAAGCATAAACACAGAAACAGTAACATGAGTATGCGGATTATGTCACCAGGTAAGTTAGGGTAGTCTTCCATGAAGGTCAACATGCTTCCATAGAGGTCAGACTCCATGAGGGGGCCTCCAGTCCCTGTGCCCCTGAGCTTTCTTTGTTTTAACTAAGATTCCCTCTGTGTGTGTTAGAGCTTTTTATTTCAGGTTAAATGAGGTTATGTGTAGTAGGTTATATAAATTGCTTTGTAAGGTTAGAGTCCACATTCTAGTTGTGTCCTTCACCCAGGAAGGAGCCATATACTTGTGCAATGTACCTGCTGGGTGGGAACTAACCCAACATCTTCTCCACACCTATTTGAATTTAATTTAGTTTTTATCTCCTGTGAGCAAGTAGTTGTGGATCCACCAGTTTCAAATAGGAACTGAGTACATGTGATGCTTAGTACTGAGTACATGTCTTTCCATTCTTGTGATACTTTGCTTGGGAGAATATTCTCCAAATCCATCTAGGTTGTTACAAAAAATACAAAATCTCCACATTTTGCTTTTAACCACAGAAAAGAGATATGAGGACATGAGTTTATTCAGGGAACTTGCATGCAAGGCATCAGTGGTGGCAGGCTAGGAAATGTGTAGAGCTAAATGGTATTCCATGGTATACATATACCACAATTTATTAATCCATTCCTATGTTAAGGGGCACCTGGATTATTTCCACATCTTTGCAATTATGAATTGTGCTGCTATGAACATTTGAGTACAAATGTCCTTGTGGGATTGTAGAATCAAATAATAGGTCTACTTTTAGTTCCTTAAGGACTTTCCATACTTCTTTCCACAGAGGCTGTACTAGTTTGCAGCCCCATCAACAGTGCATGAGTGTTCCCTTTTTCCCACACCCACATCAGCATCTGTTGCTTTGGGAACTTTGATGTGGACCATTCTCCCCGGGGTCAGGTGACATCTCAAAGAGTTTCAATTTGCATTTCTCTGATGATTAGGGATGATGAGCATTTTTTCATGTGTTTGTTGGCCATTTGTTTGTCTTCATAAAAGAAGTTTCTGTTCATATCTCTTGCACAGTTTCTAATGGGGTTGTTTGTTGATTTTCTTGAGTTCTTTGTAGATTCTGAACCTGCACCTATTGAATTCTTAATTTCAGCCACACTCAAAAGGTCTAACATACATGTAATTGGAATACGAGAGAGAGAAGATAAACGTGTTTTTTAGAAAATCCTCATCAATGTCTTAAATATTTAGTTATTTGTTTATGTCAATAAATTCTATAGTAGTTAAGGGATAATAAAGATACAAAACTATATGTCTTCAAAGCTGTCTATACCAAGATAATCTTTGTTTTGTTTCAGTGATAAATACCACCGCAGGTCCCAAACGCTAATCAAAATCTATGTGTCCCTCATGTGCCCTGACTGTGGTGTCTGCTGGTTTCCTTTCTCCGGGATCCAGAATGATGGAGAGTACACAATTTTATGCATTGCTGGGTACCATGACAGAATAAAGAGAGAATGATGATTTGTTTATTGGTTTAGAAGAATTTATGACATTTTATTGGCTATGGAATTATAAAGTCATATACTGACTAGGTTGAAATAGTGTCTAGAAAAAAACCATAGATCATGAAGAACCATGAACAAAGGCCTAAGGGGACTAGAAACAACAATCATGGTTTTCCTGTCCCTATCCTGCTATTATATACAGTCTTGGAGCTGAGTAGTGGGGAGACCACATGTATGTAGTTTTATATTGTTTTTATCTTTTTTTACATTTCATAGTTACATAGTATATCTGAATCTAATATAAAAAATATGTGCTGTTTATCCCTGGTTCAAGTTACCACTGTGAATCAGCAAAACAATGAGGTATGCAGCCTTGATGTACAAGTTGATGGGGATTTGTGGGGTTTTTTCTGAATGGAAATATATATATTTATAGTTATCTGCAGGAACACAATGTATATAGTCATTAGGACAGATCGTAAGCATTCTTAATATTCTCCTCTTAAAAACGTAGTAACTTTGCCAGCTTCTGTTGCTATATGTGTCTTGTAAGGAAAAGAGTCATTTGAAGTATTCTAAATATAAATTAATTTAGGAATGGAAGTTTATATGAATATGGAAGAAATGGGACAACAAAACTCAGGTACACCATTGTGAAAAGGCACAGAAGCTGCCACCATAAGATTAGGTACACAGTTGAACACCTCGGCTTGGAATTTTGAAGAAAGTATTTGTCAAAAAGTAGCTGGGAATTGCTGCCTTTTTGAAAGCAATGTCTAAGAATGTTCCCTCCACTTATCTCTGTTGGCAGCGTCATGGTGGTTGTTCTCGATTCTCACCAAGAGGCACCTGTGAATCTCACATCTGCTCACTTGTTTGCTGGTAAAAACTTCCAGGGACTAATGACCTTTCTTTACCTCTTTCGTTTTAAAGGAACATTCCAGAAAATATAAATCCACACTTTTCTACTGCAGAGATTTTAAAAGAGTATGGTGATTATACTGAATTACTAATGCATAATCCGGTCATTCTACTAATTTGATGTTAGATGTAGCTTTGCAATTGCTTTCGGTCAATGAAACACGAGAAGTACCACATCTCTTCTGAGCAACATTTTACTCTGAGAGTTTAAGGCACTTACAGGCTTCCCCACAGTTACTTTCCCTGCCACAAAGATGAGAGAATCATGTATCAAAATGGGCCTCCATCAGCGTGGGTGATTAGAATGAACGAAGTGGCCCTTTAAACCCACATTGAACTGTTAATATAAGCAAAAAAAATGAAATTTTGTCACATTAGGTGCCTGATATCTCTTTACTGCCATCTGACTGTCCCAACTAATACATAACAACAACAGAATTACATGCACACATGCACAACCCCAGTGGTGTAAAGTAAGAAGATTATTACTTCATACATTACATTTATGTAAGGTTTGTGAGGAGGTCTTTGGTCGCCCCCCTCGAGGACCCAGGCTGCTAGAATAGCCACTACATTTAATGTTGCCAATCACAGTGACGGAGGGCAAAATAACTGCTTTTGGTGGTTCTTTGCAGAAATGACCTAATTTGGGTAAATTTTATTTGACAAAGCAAATCACGAAATTGCCTTTGATTTTCAGATTGCAGGGAAGTCCAATCTAATCACATACTTAGAGGCAAATATGAACTAGAATACTTATTAATATCCTTAATGATTGCCACAGGCATGAAACTAAAATGATAAATGACAGTGATAGGTGCTAGAAAGATCAGCTTAGTGATAGGATATAAAATTCAAAAGGGATGCAAATAAATTTCTATATTCAAACTCTAAGGATCAAATCTTTAAGTTCTCTACAAACCGCATAAGTCATCAATTAACAAACTAAATATAAGAAGCAAAAACTTCACAGTTTTAGTTTAAAATAAACAAATTAAAAACCAAATATTGGTGCTCCAATAAAAAAAAAAGACTCAATTCCTAGTAATACATTATTTTTAAAGAGGAAAAATTATCCCTTAATCTTATATATTTCTGGGAAAATCCCATCTATAAGTAATTAACAATGACTGTCTTGTTAATGCTATTACAATGACATTCTTGTATAAGAAACTTGTTATACGTAGGATAGTGAAAGAGTGTGTTAAATTGTGTATTCAAGGAAGAATATGATTGACCAGACATAATATGTAGCAAGAGAAAAGTGAGCTATTTTTGAATTTCAGATAATTTTAGTATGATATTTGAGAAAACTTTTATTGATTGAAAATTATACTAAATGCTTTATGTATACTCACTATGTCATCTGAGCAAGAGCCATGACCCTTATATTTTCAGATAGAATCCGATTAAAATAAACATTAATTAGATTTTAAGTAAGGAGAAATATGGGCGATGTTTTGTGTTCATTCTTATGTGAAAGTTATATAAAAATTAGAGATTAGTTTTTAGAAACTTAAGAATGAGTTTTAGTGGACATAAAACTTTTTTCAAATGTTTTAATATTATTATATTTATATACCTTAAAATATAAAATATTTAGGAAACAATCATATGTTTTACATAGAATATACTTTAAATGGTGAAAAATAATTCAGATATTATCAACATAATATTGCCTTAGGAAAACCATTCATCTTTTATAAAGGTAGATAAATTATTTTAACAATTAGAGTTGTATTTGTTCCATAATCACCTAACATTGTCATATTTATGCTTATTTTTTATAGGGGTGCATGATGATTTCTGTGCATATTGAGGAGTTCTTTAAAAGGAATTACACTCTTGCTATATAAAAGCTCTTTATACTGTAGGTCAAGGTTGAAGATAATTTATCCTTTTACCGAATCATAAAATTAAGTACTTAGTAGTCAGTCGTAAAAAGCCTGATACTCAGACAACGAATAAATTGTCTATCTAGTTTATGTAATATTGACAAAAAGGCCATTTCTTTTGAAAAATATTATATGCATAATATCCAACACAAAGCAATTATTTAGATTATCTAGCAGATCTGAATCAATGTCGTGTATTGATGGTGAGACAGTTGAATACACCAAAATAAACAAATAGACAAAAATGTAACATTTTGTTACATTTGTGATTTCTGTGATTTCCATCGAAGGGTAGTAAAAATATGAAATTTGTTATTAGTAAAGAAAATAGATCATGCCAACATAACAGATGTGATGTCTAGTATGAATATAAACTGTAATGATAAACTACAAAGGTAGAATTTGGTTAATTAATCAAAACTGAATATTGTTGTTAAGTATCGGTGAAATAAGAAAGTAAAATTTGGTCTCACCCCAGAAGGAGTCTGTAATATAATTGGAAAATAGAGACTTATGGGGGGAGCAAAAAAGAATGTTAAAGCTGCAAGATTCCGTAAATAAAATGGACTTTTTCCTCACACATTTTGGACAATTAATAAGAGAAACAAAAAGTTTCTTCTCTATGTCATTCAAAAATTGACCATGAATAACCAAAATAACCAAGACTAAGACCCATGTAAGAGGTATAACGTGGTAGGCAATGTTATTAACTTCATACCCAGAGCATTTCTGAAATGCCACCTCATTGCATAATTCCCTGAGTCTCACTTGCCTCCTGTAAAAAACTCTTGTGATTGTAACTTAAATTGTCCTCACCCCAAATTCCTATGTTGAAGTTCTAAACCTTAGTCCTTCAGGATGTGACTGTATTTGAAGACAGGGCTCTTATTTTTTTAATTTTTTTTATTAAATTGTTAACTGTATACATTTATGGGGTATGATGTGATGATTTGATATACAATGTGGAATGCTTAAATCCAACTGATTAAAATAACTATCCCCTCACTTACTTATTTTTTGAGGTAAGACATTTATAATTTACTCTTAGTTGTTTTGAAATGCACCCTTGCATTGTGCACATTAGGCAAGATCCCATGAGGACATATGAATGGGCCATAGTTCAATATGACTGCTGATCTTACAGTAAGAGGTTAGTACACAAAGACGCACACAGAAAACCAGGTGAAAAAAAAAGAATGCCTACATTCAGGGAGAGAAGCCCTCAAAATATACCAACCCTGCCAACATCTGAATCTCAGACTGCTAGCCTACACAACAACAGGGAAATACATTTCTGTTGTTTTAGCCACCCAGTTTGTGGTACTTGGTTATGAAAGCCCTTAACAAACTAATATATCTATGGAATCACTGAATTCATATGAAGATTAGACAAGATTATATATGTAAATCAATCAATTTCAGCTGCCATTCATTTTTTAATCCTACCCCCTCCTTCCTTTAAAATAAAGAAGGCCCCCCCATCTCAAGAACTCAATATAAAGCAAGTTTATAGCTGAAGATGTTCAACTGTTTCAAACCTTCAGAGAAGAAAAATAGGAAGAAAACCAAAAAGATAACATTTATCATTTCAGAACAAACTGCTATTCTTAAAGGAAGGAACTGAAGTTACATTTCTGAGTTGACCAGGAAAGGACAGAAGTAAATTTGCTTTAGTATTCTTTTTTTTAGTATTATTAAATCATAGCTGTGTACATTAATGTGATCATAGGGCATCATACACTGGTTTTATATACCATTTGACATATTTTCATCACCCTGGTTAACATAGCCTTCCTGGCATTTTCTTAGTTATTGTGTTAAGACATTTATATTTTACATTTAGTAAGTTTCACATGTACCCTTGTAAGATGCACTGTAAGTGTAATCCCACCTACAGGATGGGTGGAAATCACCCTCCCTCCACTCATCCTCCCCCCTCCCCTCCCCTTCCTTTCCCCTTTCCCCATTTTCTTAGGTTATAATTGGGTTATAGCTTTCATATGAAAGCTATAAATTAGTTTCATAGTAGGGCTGAGTACATTGGATACTTTTTCTTCCATTCTTGAGAAACTTTGCTAAGAAGAATATGTTCCAGCTCCATCCATGTAAACATGAAAGAGGTAAAGTCTCCATCTTTCTTTAAGGCTGCATAATATTCCATGGTGTACATATACCACAATTTATTAATCCATTTGTGGATTGATGGGCACTTGGGTTTCTTCCATGACTTAGCAATTATGAATTGGGCTGCAATAAACATTCTGGTACAAATATCTTTGTTATAATGTGATTTTTGGTATGTTTGGTATATATCTTCTGGGTATACACTTCTGGGTATACACCAAATATATATGCTTTAGTATTCTTAAACATGGGCTCAAAGAGGCATGGGAAGAGTTAAGTGAGGATCCACAGAGTTCCTTCTTATAATTGTCTACAATTACTAGCTAGAATGAAATACTTCATTATTTGTCAAAACATGCCATACTTGAATGCAGTTCAGCGTCCACAAAGTATGAGCTGAAAAAAAACACATGATAGTAATCTCATCTTAACTTTCTTGGGCTTCAAAAAGAGCTCAGGATATTTTTCCAATCAATCTACTCATTGACTAATTATTATTTATTAGAGATAATTACATTAAAAAATTCCTTATTCTTTTCATGCTTGTTCTAGGACCCTTCGAGGAGTCTTGTGTATTAACAAGGCAGACAACTTGAGACATTGCCTCAAAGTAGATTTATTTATAGGAAAGAATTCCATTACTTTCATCCAGATGCTTGGCCAGGCAGATGCTCCTGTTTAAGTGTGTGATTGCACACTGCTGAGCTGTGATGCTGCGATGTAGAATAGAACTATGACATTTAAGTTTAGTAAAGTGTATCTCTTCAGATCTCCAAGAGATGAGAAGGTAAACTTGATGTATGGAATCTTTTCCCTTTGGAGCCTATTAGCACCCTCAACAACACAGCTCTATACCCAGAAAATGATGAAATATTCTAAGGAATGGTGTGGTTTATTTATAGCATGACTTTTTCTTGTGAAAAGAAAAAGGATAGAAGAGTATAAAATAACATTTTTTTAAATGTCCATTTTGTTTGTTTTTTTGTTTTTTTAATAAGGAATAATTCTTTAATGTTTGCCTTATAAATGGATTATGTTCAGTTGACTGTGCTCTTTTCTGGAAAAAAAGAAAGAAGATAAAAAGTAAAAAAAAATATCCATATTAAACACATCATGTTATAAAGTTTTAAAGATATACCAATCTCTGCTCATAGGTTATTATATGATCCAATGGGACTCTTGGAAAGGATATTTGGCAGCCTTGTACTCTGGACCAATGAATAGCACCACTGGTCTTTCATAGTTATCTAGGTCTCTGGACAGGAGCCCGTGACCCATTACAACTTCAGGCAATTTATCATTAACTCCAGGAATACAACACTACTTAAAAAAGACTAACCCAGTAGTTCTCAGCCTTCTTAATGCTGTGACCCTTTAGTACAGTTCCTGTGGGTTGCAACCCACAGGTTGAGAACTGCTGGACTAACCTGTTGGCTCCCTTCAGTGCTATTGGGAAGAGAAATTTGATAAAGCTCAATAAATATGTCTTATCTAAGTAGAAGGAATTGGTGTCTATTTCCCACATTATATGTGGATTTCAAACACCAAGAAAGAATGTGTCCCAATACACCAGGATGCACATTCTATATTGTCACTTAGGTAAAAAGTTTTATCATTGTAAGAAATGCTGCAGTAGCTTAAAACAACAAGATTTAAAATGAGGTTTTACATTAGCATAGTTGAGAATCGGGAGCAAGAAAATTAATAAAATACATTAGCTCATTTAACATTTAGGATGAAATGTCTAAAAAGGACTTGATTATGCTTCTGTGAACTTAATACACAAAATAGCTACGTGTGCATAATAAGATAACGATAATTGACAAATGAAAATATCATTTCTTATCCCTTATTATGTTATGTGCAAGGCACTGCATTCAGCAACTCAGAAGCTGATCATAGTTGGATCAATATTTCAAAGATGAGAAAACAAGCTAAATGGAGGTAAATAATTTCCCCAAAATACAGAGGCAATGTAAGCATTAAGATGTGAAAGTTTGGACATAAATCAAAAGCTGGGATTGTTGGATGCAGAACTAATGTTCTTAACCAAGTAGTTTGGGTCTAAATCTCCACAAAAGAAGTAAAATATGTATGTATGTATATTTTAGTAAAAATTATACAACATACAATGGACAAAATTGAAATTCATTGCCACCTTGGGAAAGGTCTTTTTCTTGTATGCCTTCAGACTCTTCTTTTCAGTTATATTGAAGAAAGGCCAAAAGAGTTTAGTCTTTCTAAGCAGTTCTATCATATGCAGTGATTCTTACTTGAACAATACATACACACACACACACACACACATTCATTTCTGTATGTAGACGTATATAGATAAATGAATAGATAGGTAGTAAGTGTTAGTGTTCTCCAGAGAAACCAATAGACCAATAGGAGACTGTATATCTGTAGGTATAACTATAGTTATCTCAGTTATAAAGACTGACAAGTCCCAAAATCTGCAGTCAGTTAGCTGGAGACAAAGGATTGCCAAGAGGATAGTTCTAGTCCCAAGTTCAGCAGGCTGGAGACCCAGGAAAACCTGATGTATCCATTAGAGTACTATAGCCAAGCATAGTCAGGCAAGAGGAATTCATTCTTATTTGCAGATAATTAGCCTCCTGTTCTACCCAGACCTCCAACTGATTGAAAGAGACTCACCCATGTTAGGGAAGGCCATCTCCTTCACTCCATCTAGTGATTTAAATGTTAAATTCACCAAAACATATCTGAGCACCCTGTGGCTCACTCAAATTCACACATAAAATTAGCAAGCACAAGTCCATTGTTTACTAACCCGAAATGTATACACATCTCCTTAAATTATACTTGGTCTCCAAAAGAATACAATAGGAAGGTCATAAATCTGCCTAATATAATACAACTATGCTGTATAAAACTGAAAATGCATTAATCCCATCTCCAGAAAAGGAGGTGAAATCCTTGAGAGAGGTTTACTCTTTTTCTTGATGTGCTGTAACTTAAATAGTCCATTACAAAGTTAACCATAGTTAAATACTATGATCTTATGTTACATGACAAGGGAATTAAGAGAAGAAAGACACCAAAGATATTTGGTATATACACACACAAACACTTTTTTTTTTTTCTTTTTTAAAGACAGAAATATGGTAATTACAGTCCGCATTTTCATAACAAGCTCTGTTGCAGCTGGTATGTGTATGCCTTCTTCCACTAACAATTCTATATTTCTGCTGCCTTCAGCAAGCACCTGTTCTGGCCATGGCTCTTTATCTGGTTATGTGACAGAAACCTTCCATTCTAAACGATCTGATCCCTTAGTAGTCCTGTCTGAATAAGGTTTTCGTCATTTGCCATTGACCTTAATCACAGGTCATGATACTAGGAGACAGATCATCAATACTGTAAGCATACTCTCCCTTAATTCCATTATGGAGAGAGAGTCCAATTTCATTTTGGTAGTCAGGATCAGTCACCCCAGCTAACAGAGAAACTCCTTTCCTTGCCTTTAATTCACAGGCATGAGGGATCCATAATGGCTGGGCAGTGATCTTACTTCCAGTTCAGTGGTATTGGTGTTGATGCTCCTCATGAGAAATGTGGTAGGAGTCACCACTTCTGCCTACCTGCAGCCCTCCCTGAAGCAACCCTCCAGAAATGTGCAATTCCTTTTTGTTTGCTCTTTTCCCAGGTAGAGGAAGTTCTAGTGGCTTCCACTTGGTATTACCCGCCATACTGCTCTTCCCCTGCTGGTCAAAGAACCAATGTGGAATTCTTTCAGCTGCTGAATGACTATTCCAATTATGCATTCCATCCTTCCCTTCATTTAAGGGCAGCTGGGTCTGGGCACTGGCTCAAGTCTGCACATCAAGTGAGGGGCTGAGATTGCCCATTTTTATGACTCAAATTAGACTTATGTTCATTTGGCCTAGACATTTTTTGCTTATAGAGATCAACTAAGAATTTAGTAGCATCCCTATCTAGTTCATTTCTAGAAAGATCATGACCAACCAGCCAATGCCATTGGTCTATGAGAGCAGGACTATTCAGATTGCTACTTTGATGCCCATTGCAAGAAGCACACCCACCTTGCTTTTGTTGATTGACTGTTGCTACTTGCCCCTGTCACCCCAGGATCCAAGTGCCCTTATTGAACTTAGGCTTCTCAATTCAGGGCCTACAATTGCTATTGTAAGGTCTGGCCTACTTAGAAGAACAACCACAGAACTCCTCCAGGAGGCAAGAGCATCTCTCCCAAATTTATTTTAACAGTTTTAAACGTGTTTTCTGGATGCTACCACGGTGCATGAGTACATCTCAGATAACAGATCCACTCCTACATTCCAGTCTCCCTCAGCCTTTGGATACCTTCCTCTACATTAAACCAAGAAAGATCTGGGATTTTGAACTCACCATAGGCCACCTTTTGGTCTGTCAAGAATCAGCATTAACTAATCTCTGCTTAGTGAGCCAATATTAGTAAATGTGGCTTGATCTAACTCCATCTTCCTTCTACCATTATCCCACACCCTTAATACTCATTCCTGTGTATGGTCCCTAGATTTCAAATCTGTATCAATTAGAAAATTCAAATAGGTCTTTGGGGGTGTGGTACGTTCCCTCACAGGTTGTATTTTGTGCCTCACCTTTTAGTATCCTGTTACCGCCTGACTCTGTTACAGGCCTAGAAGAAAAAGGGAGTGGTGTGTCCTGAGGAGACTTTTCATTGTCTTGCATAGTAACTGCCTCAGAAAAGGCCATTAGGGTTTAGGGAGTTAATCACCCCAGATGGGGATGAAGAGGTTGCTTCCACCAATGGTAGAGAAACGTCATGTGTCAATGGAGTGTAGGACCTCAACTCCCATAGCTTCATTAGGGTCTTCTCACACATCCCCATACTAGACTTTAGGATCCCATTCCTTCCCAGATAATCCTACAAGGGGATTGATTACAGACAGTGCCTGGGTTACAAACAAGATAGGTTCTATAGATTTGTTCTTACGTTGAATTGTATGTAAGTTGAAACAGGTACATTTACCTACTCTCTGAAATAGTCTTCATTCATAAGTGTGAGTTGTATGTAAGTCAGGTGTCTGTAACTGGGGGACTGCGTGTATTAAAGTCTCTGAGTATGGTTTGCCTTGTAATTCAGCCAGTCACAACATAAGGTTCTGTGTCTGGTTTTAAGTAATTTCAGCCCTGCAACTACAGGGGGGAAAAAGCCTCTTTCAGGGGATGTAGAGAAGCTTTTGCATAATTTATGCAGCACTTGAGCTAAGGATTTAAATCCCTGAGTTCATCCTACCCCCAACCCAAGTTTGTCTAGCAACATTAGGGGCAACCAATAACTCTCATATTCATTAATTTGACAAAAATGTTCAAAAGTCTCACATACATGATCACCCATATCTTTGTATCTTATAAGTGGCTGATTAGAAGTATCCAACAGTGATATTTTGCATAGCTCCACTTCCAGACCATGTCAGGAACTATCAATGCTCCCTTCACTTCCGAAACTATGGCCATTCACATCATTAAATCTAATCATATTAGAATGCCAATTCCAGAAATCCCAGAAACAATTCAAAAAACTCATCCTTACTATCCCCTTTCTTGAAAAACACTCTTAATATAAAAACATGCATTTTCTGGGGTTTTCAAGAGAAACAGAATCAGTAAGATTTATTATAAGAAATTGGCTCTTGGGATTATGGAGGCTGCTATGGTTAGAATATATGTCCATCTCCTCCCAAATGCACATGTTCAGTTTTAA